>NC_136483.1:100877310-101142310 GCF_053919585.1 Euprymna scolopes | reverse complement strand
GACCTATATATCTATAAAAACAGAGATGTGTGTGCCACAGACGATTTCTGATTGGTTAATCCAATAATCACATCTCTTAAAAAACAATCGTTTCTACGCTCTTACCTTTACCATAAAATATTATGGCTTTATTTATTGTCCATCTTGGAAGGGTTTAATTTTTTAATAACTTGTTATTTACAAATTAAAAAAATACGAAACTATTATACGAAACTAAACTACACGAAACGCGCACACACACACGTTCACTACCGTCATGTTGTTATGGCAACCAAACCCGCTGACTTACATAAACAGTAAACACACACAGTAAATGTGATTTTCTTCATTTTCTCATTTCACTCGTGGTCTTAAATTCATTTCGGGTTTGTATTACTGTACACATAGATTCGAATAAGTTGCCAAAAAACAAATATATAACAAATAAATGTTATCAAAGGCAAGATAAATTACTTTTCTACCAAACTGGATATATTTTTCGTGTTTTTATTCAATTTTAACATGTTTATTCAGCTCGAAAAGCATACAGTGTTTACCGATGTATTGGAAAATTCAAGATGGCGGCCGATTCTCTCTTTAACACGGTACGTTTGGAAAAAGGTGTAATAAATAAAAAAACGGTTAAAATACTGTTAAAAACTCGCTCAATATATGTTACCGTGACATAGGTTGACATATATTCGGCGGGTTTTTAATAGTATTTTGTATAGTTTTTTATTTATAACACCTTTTCCTAAACTTACGGTGTTAAAGAATGTGTGAGACGCCATCTTGAATTTTCCAACACATCGGTAAACACTGTATTCTTTTCGAGCTGAATAAACATGTTAAATTGAATAAAAACACGAAAAATATATCCAGTTTTTATCGGTTTTTTACCTTCTCTGCAGAAGTACAAAAAAAAACAAAAAAAAACGGAAGGTACTTTTACAGAATGTTAAACTAATCCTAACCGATGTTTTATGTTTAGTTTAGGAAAAGTCAGAAGAAACAAAAGTCATTATTGCATGAAATATACGTATTTAATTGAAGTATTGTTTATATCAATTCTTTCGAAGAAATTTAGCAATAATACCTGTAAACCAGGAAATCGGTAAAATGTCATCATGGATGAATACTTGTCTATTATAATTTCTACCCTTGACGAAAACTTAGCCATAACAAAAGAGATTTATTGTTCAGATTGTTTTTGAGATTGATTTCTAAAAAGATATTTTATAAATAAAATCGCCTTTAAAATTAAAGACTTAAATTACAATAATTGAATTTTAGCATTCTTATTTCAATATTTGGCACATAACACCTGCAAAAATGATCACAATGTCAGGATTTCATTTTATTTCAGAATCGATGGCAAATTGTGTAGATTGATATCTCATTATATTAAATACTAATATTTAACATTAGTTTATCATTTAAGCCGATAAAAAGCCCTTTTTTTTCCGAGTCATAAAAAGATTTGGAGTTTCCTAATCAACCTTTCGGGTGCAGTTGCACGCTCTCAAAATAACTAAAGTGTTGGCTTTAAAAAAATTGGTTCATTAAAACTAAACAGGTTTAGTTTTAATAAAAAAAATTTTTTTTTTTAAATCGCTTTGGTAATTAGATATGTCGTATGGTTATCCCTAATCGCTGAATAAAACCGCTAACGAGTTGAATGATTACGACATAAAATTAAACTCGGGTTCCTGAAACGGAAACTTCGTTTGTTTTTGTTTTTTTCTTATCAATATATTTACATTGTTATTTTGTTTTCATTTTCAATCATTCGAACAGTTTTCTTTTTCAAGTAATCCAAGTTACAAAATTCCCACTGTTTACTATGCTAAAATCACAATGACTAATGTATACCTATTAACCCTTATCCTTGAGTGGCCTCTGGGCCTTGATAAGTGGTGACACCCATGTAAAAAAAAATCACTCGAACAGTTTTCTTTTTATAATGTACAGTTTTAAAAGTTTAAAAACTATATAGTTTTTACTTCAGGAAAATTAATGGGTCAGTTTTTACGATGTCCCCTGTTAAAATACTATTAAAAACTCGCTCAATATATGTTACCGTGACATAGGTTGACATATATTCGGCGGGTTTTTAATAGTATTTTGTATAGTTTTTTATTTATAACACCTTTTCCCAAACTTACGGTGTTAAAGAGGGTGTGAGACGCCATCTTGAATTTTCTAACACATCGGTAAACACTATGTTTTTCGAGCTGAATAAATATATTACATTGAATAAAAACACAAAAAATATATCCAGTTAGGTAGAAAAGTAACTTGTCTTGCCTTTGGTAACATTTATTTATATATTTGTTTTTGACTATTTTTTCGAATCTATGTGTACAGTAATACAAACCCACGATATGAATACTCACGTTGTTATATATATATATATATATATATATATATATATATATATATATATATAAATGAGATTATAGCAGTTAAAAAACATTTTTAAAACACACACCTTTTTCAAAGTGATCAGAAATCATATAAAAGTAAAAAGGGTACATTTTTACTTACTTTCCAACTTAATCACCTTTAACGTGACTTTTACAGTTTTTTTTTTAAATGGAATTCATTTACCGATACAAAAGAAATGATAAGTAAATAAATCCATAAATAAATATTATAAATGGTTTATTTTAATACTTGCCAGGATGCGGAGGAAAATGAATGAAGGGGGAGGGGAATAAAATAAAAACATTTTGGAAACAGAGTAAGTTTGAAAGAATCGCTTTGCACAGAAATCAATTAATGAAAAAATAAAATTAAATTTCTTTTCTTTCTTGATTTTTTTTTTAGTTTTTTATGAAAAAGGAAGTCAAAATTAAGACTATAAAAAACAATTTTTATTAAGAGCGAACCTCAGTCGTCAGGTCTGTAAAAAAAGACGTGGAATAATAAATGTTTTCTAATACAAATTGTTTTTACTTATGTGTTCATTTGTCTCTTTGAAGTTCGTTTGTTTAATATATCGGTTTGCAATATAATTTTGTCATTCTGTCAGACTCAAATTTTAAATCTATATATCTATAAAAGTGAAAGTGTGTGTGTGTCTGTGTACATTTCCCTACGAAATAACTCTGTCAATTTTTAGTCTACAGACTCGAAATTTGATATACAGGGTACTGAGATTTGGAAAAATCTATGTGATCGGTTTTTAGCCAGAAATCTGGCGATTAAGGGGTCAAAGTTCAACGATTTGACCTTTAGGAACTCTACCAAACTCCTCCGACAATTTTGGGTCTATGCACTTGAAATTTTAGATATAGGTTCCTTGGACATGGATCTAACTTAATAACTTGATTTGAGCCCAAAACTATAAATTTTAAGGGGTCATAATAGGGGTCAAAGTTTAAAAAATTACCCCCTTTTTTTTGCTCATCATACACCTCCAAACACCCGGGCAACGCCGGGCACCCATGCTAGTATATGTATATATATGTATATATGTATGTATATATATGTATATATGTATGTATATATATGTATATATGTATGTATATATATGTATATATGTATGTATATATACGTATATATGTATGTATATATACGTATATATGTATGTATATATACGTATATATGTATGTATATATACGTATATATGTATGTATATATACGTATATATGTATGTATATATGCGTATATATGTATGTATATATACGTATATATGTATGTATATATACGTATATATGTATGTATATATGCGTATATATGTATGTATATATGCGTATATATGTATGTATATATGCATATATATGTATGTATATATGCATATATATGTATGTATATATGCATATATATGTATGTATATATGCATATATATGTATGTATATATGCATATATATGTATGTATATATGCATATATATGTATGTATATATGCATATATATGTATGTATATATGTATGTATATATGCATATATATGTATGTATACATACATATAAATATATGTATATTTGTGTATATATACATATATATGTATGTATATATGCATATATATGTATGTATATATGCATATATATGTATGTATACATACATATAAATATATGTATATTTGTGTATACATACATATAAATATATGTATATATGTATGTATATATGTATATGTATGTATGTATATATACATATAAATATATGTATGTATATATGCATATATATGTATGGTATATGCATATATATGTATGTATATATACATATAAATATATGTATGTATATATGCATATATATGTATGGTATATGCATATATATGTATGTATATATACATATAAATATATGTATATATGTATGTATATATGCATATATATGTATGTATATATACATATAAATATATGTATATATGTATATATATGTATGTATATATACATATAAATATATGTATGTATATATACATATAAATATATGTATATATGTATATATATGTATGTATATATACATATAAATATATGTATGTATATATACATATAAATATATGTATATATGTATATATATGTATGTATATATACATATATATATATATGTATGTATATATACATATAAATATATGTATGTATATATATATATATGGGCAATTCCGAGCATCCAGTCTAGTATAATATAAAGTAAAGTTAGTTCATCTCCTATATTGATTGTTAATAGCTTTCGTAACACATTATGCCAATTAAATATCCTTTCTCATAATGAGGTGACAATCGGACAATGTACTTTTAATGGAAAACTTAACAGTACTAAAGTCTATGAGCAAAATTTTTTTCTTCTTCCATCTGTTGATTTGCATCAATATTTATTGCTTTTGTTTGCAGAAGAATATTGTCTGTGATATCTGATTCTGCAGCAGATCGTCAGAGGCTTTCGTCATAATCCATTAATTATGGCTTTGACAATGACTTTGTGCTGCAGAAAGGAGATGCAATCAGATGGAGAGATATTACACAGAGATAAATTGATTGGCTACACATGAACTGCAAAACTGAGAGAGTATATGAAATTAGATAGATGAACATAGGAAACTATCATCATCATCATCGCTTTCATTCAGTCTCGAAAGACAATGGATACCCTCTGTAAGGGTGGCTAATTGTAAGGTAAGAGTTACCCAATTCCCAAGTGCACTTCTTCTGAATCAGCACTGCTTGAGTCCAGTAGCAAGGAGATCGCAGAACGACTGGAAGCAATGCAGAGATAAGCAGAGAGCACATACAGCACCTGGAATTCCCAAATAGTCACTTATTTAGTACTGATCAAGTTCAACGTTGCTTGGAAACTATATAAATACTAGCAGTTCAGCCCAGCTTTGTTTGGGCACTATGGTCTGTTCATAACTTGCCCTATGTGTGAATACCGTTTATGTAAAATTTCAAATGTTTAGACGAAAAATTGTGTGAGTAATTTCTTAGAGACCACAGAAGTAATTCTTTTTTACACTTTGATCCCAATTTTGACCCTTTAACAATTATTGTTTTGGTCTCAAATCAAAATACAAAATTTGACCCATGTCCAAGTTACCTACATCTAAAATTTCAAGTCTTTAGACCCAAAATTGGCGGAGGAATTTGGTAGAATTCGCAAAAGTCAACTTTTTCAACTTTGACCTTTTGGCAGCCAAATTTTCGCCCCAAAACTTATTAAAATGCTTGCCGCAAGTTTGAATACCAGTTATGTAAAATTTCAAACATTTAGACCCAAAATTGGCTGAATAGTTTGCTAGAGACGGCAAAGGTTAAATCTTTTGAACTTTGACCCCTTGGCAGCTCAAATTTTCAACCCAAACCGATTTTGGCAGGGGAGGGCATAGATTGAAGCTCAGACGAGCACTTGCCATAAAAATAATGATAGAGCAGAGACAGGCTTGCAATGTCTTTTCTGTGGGAAAGGGATTTGCAGGGAGGAGAAAAGAGCATCACCTACTAGGTTTTGAAGCTTGCTTTGAACAAGGCAGGATAGGTGCTCCAAGCAGTTCCTGACCAGATGTAGAAATACTACTTCATTTTAGGATGTATCTGGCTCTTATACAGGTAGAGAATTGCATCAGGAGTGAGATACTTTTGACGTGGTAGAATGGTGACCTTGGAAACAGATTTGTTGTAAGTCTTCCATTTGAAATCAGAAGCTCATAGTATCAACACTGGCGTCCCTTGGGTTTCCATCCAACTCTCTTCTTGATCTTCATCAATGATCTCCCAAATCACATTCTTAGATCATTTGTAGAAATTTATGCAGACAACACTTCAGATGCTGGCAATGACCAAGATATTTCTGATTCTCTCTCTTCTGATCTTAAGTATGTGGTACAATGGGGAAAAAGGTGGCTGTTTAATTTTAATGCATCTAAAACCATCATAATCGCTCTGACCCCCATTAGGCTCCAATTGAAATGAATGGCTCTCATCTTGGGGAAGCATCATGTCTTGACAAGCTTCTGGAACTGACCTTCACTCCTGATCTGAAATGGAACACATACATCAAATCTGTTGCCAAGATTGCTGGAAAAATGGTTGGATCATTCTACCGCTCCAGTAGGTATCAATCCTCTATCTGTATAATGGCTAAATACATCCTAAAATGAATACTGTTGCTACATCTGGGCAGGAGCTGCTCAGCGCTCCCTATCCTGCCTTGATCTTGGCAACAGATTTGATGTATGTGTTCCATAGAGTTCAAAACCAGTTTCGAAACCTAGGGGGTGATGCTCTTTCCTCTTCCCTGCAGCCTCTTTCCCACAGAAGAGATGTTGCAAGCCTGTCTCTGCTCTATCATTATTTTTATGGCAAGTGCTTGTCGCTCGTCTGTGCTTCAATCTATGGTCCCTCCTTGCCAAACTTTCACAAAAACACTCAACTAGCTACATCCACCATCAATAATTTACATCACTCTCTCTCTCTCTCTCTCTCTCTCTCTCTCTCTCTCTCTCTCTCTGTGCCTAAATGCAGCTTCCATGAATAAAGCTTCTTTCCTAAAACTGCCTGCATATGGAACTGTTTCACTTATATTTTTATATAAAAAGCACTTTGTGTATGTCTCTGAATTCGTTTCTTATTGACTATTAAACAATAGGGTTGTTTTTTAAAAATTACACAAATGTACTTTGTTTCTGGGAGTGTTCTTAGATAGATGTTGTATTGAAATACCTCCAATAAGTATAAAAAATCAGTGATTGAAAAGTCCAGTTAAAGAAGGAACAGCCCGACTTTGACCAATGTTAACAACCTTACACAGCATAACATCACAAGTGCATTTGAGGAGAGGCCAGCATATAAAAGCAAGACTGTGTTTTTTGATAAGACAGAGGTACATTTGAAATGAATATTTTTTGTTTTAAAGCACAATTGAACCACGATACTTGACTTTTGCGTTTTAAAATTTAATTCAAGCCATTACATGAAAATAATTTTATAAAATCACCAGTAGTTTCTCTACAGTGCAACGTAGACTATAATGTATTGTGAACTAAGCCACTGCGGAAAGACATGTGAAGATTCTTCCTAGTGCATTTTAAACTTTAATTCACTACTGGGCAGCATGTTAAGTTTCCTCCAAGTCCACTGCTATGAGTCCAAGACTAGGGAAGCCAATCAATCAATTTGATTTAAAAATGGGCGATTTCACTAACAAAAAGTGTAGGAGAGTGGAACATTCGTTGATCATCATTCAATCCCGGGTAACATCAGGTTTCCCTGCTAGTAGCCACATTGATGAATTGTAGTACAAAAAAACAGTACTGTATGTGGATGACTACATATATTTTAAGACCCCACCCCCCACCCCATCTTTTGGTAGAGCACTGTCATAAATAAATCTCACATGCTACTTAAATGGCTATAAATGCGAGGCTCGCTGTTCGTGAATAAAAACAAGAAGCTCAAGCACTATAAAGTGGTGGGCGAATGTTTATTTGAAATGGACATTTGTTGAGGTCATTTACGAGCGATACTTCCATGGGTTAATGGGTAGAACTGCTGACTATCAATGCGATGGTTGTAGGTTCAATCCTCAGCTAGCCACACTGATGAGTGGTGATACATCGAAACAGTAATGCATGTGAATGACTATATTTATATATGTTTTTATTACCGTTTTTTAGTCTGTTTAGTTACATATGTTTCCACTATCAAAATCAAATTAACAGTCCGATAGTTTAATTAAACTTTGCAAAGTCTGATGAAACTATCGGATCCTAAATTTTATTCCAGTAGTGGAAACATATGTAGCTAAACAGACACAAAAACGGTAATAAAAACATTTTGTTTTATAGTAGAATTGAGCACTTTTTCAGGTTTTTTACCATTTATTCATATATATATATATATATATATATATATATATATATATATATATATATATATATATATATATATATATATAAAGTTAGTTTTCCCTCTACAGTGGTGCTTAATAGCTGTCGTAACAAAAGGTGTATATATGGATCTGTGTATATTTTTAATTTTTACTTCGAATAGATGCAAATACCGGATCGTTTGAAAATGTTTTGAAAACTTGAAGATTGTGTTCTATATGCATAAACAATTCAACAATACCAAATAAAAACAAAATTGGTTAGTCAGAATCAAACTTTGATTCATCAGCTTAAACGCGTATTACTGTACTGTTTCCATTTTCTGGAGAACTTCAATAAACAAGTGAACCGCAACAACAAGTTTCCTTTTTTCTTTGAAAGCATTTCTTTTCAGATTGACAGCATATGTCAAATATTATGCAGTACGAGATGATCATCACTAATACACATTATCAGACAGGTGCCAAGTCATATTATTTGGTCAACTTGCTTTGTGACTGATTATTTGTATAATTCAGACTACTGTTCTCATATTGAGTATTATTTTCACAACGTTTCAGTCGATGTAACCTCCGACCTTCGTCAGGTGCATCTGGATTAACTCTGAATTATTTCTATCGAACTCTGGAATTTTTCTGTCAAATTCAAGAATCTGCACGGAATTTCGAATGTAAAGCTTTATTTAATTCATAGAGGTAGCATGCTCTCATTCCATCAGTTAGTCATGATTAGGGAGAAGTCCTAAGTAATTCCCAATTGTATTTTTAAATGTCGTCTGCACTGAGGATTGAACCTTTAAACTCTAAAAAAAAAAGTGTGACTTTTAACTGAATTTTACCAAGTATTTCATCTACTATGCCATGGGTTCTTATGAAAACAAGATGAGAATGGTAGTCTGAAAATTCCAAATAATACGATTGCTTGGCAACCTTCATTCATCTTTTCGTGCTTCTACATGTTTAAGAATTATAGATTGAATCTGATCTGAAATTGATATAGCCTATTTTACAGCCTCCTTCGGTATCCATTATACGAAACATGGACCCTTCATCTAGTTTCCTAGATATTTACACTATTCATTCCTTTTTCAAGTTGACTTGTTTGTGTCTCTTGCTGATTTACTTATCCGAGCATTTCAGGATATCCTCTCGACCAATCAGACCTTTGTATTCTCAGCCCTATTTGCTAATATTTGTCTGTGTTTTCTCAATATTCTACTTGACATATATTTGGTTTCCTTTTCCATTTACAGAGGAGCGAAAAGGTACAACACTGGTAGAACTGACGAAAATCGAAGGATGTACTCTCGGGCTAACAATATCAGGTAAATATCTATTTGTTGTATATTGGCACGAAAGCCGGTCTTACTGTTCACAACCCCAAATATAGTCCTACTAATCACAGCACTGAATATGTTCCGACTGGTTATGGCACCATGGTTCTATTGCAGCATACATGTATACACACAAACAAGTACACCCATAAATCACTACCTGAAATTATACAGACATCGAACATATTACAAATACACACTGCAAATCAAACCTATCAAGAATTTTAACCTGTAAAATATACACATATACTATACAGTCGGACAAGGCACATGATAGTATCAAAATATAAATTCATTAAATGCTACCTTTATTGAGCACTTTTGAAAAAAAATATTACTTTTAAGTTTATTTTATTAATACACTTGAACTAATTCAAGTATATATATATATATATATATATATATATATATATAGTGAATGCTCTGTAATTACATTGAGCTTCTTAAATAAGGATTGGTATATATTATAAGAATATATATTTCCATAGAAATATATATATATATATATATATATATGTATATATGGCATATTAATTGCGTTGACACACCGGTTCTCGTCAGATCACCAAAGTTAAGCAATGTTGAGCCTGGTTAGTTCTAGATGAGTGACCATTTGGGAATTCTAGGCGCTGTATATGCTCTCCGCTTATCTTGGCATTTGTTTCCAGTCGTTCTGTACATACACTTCACTTGCCACTGGTATTTAACAATGTCAGTTCAGGAGAGGGGTGTCTGGAGATTGCGCACATACTGCCACATAATTTCATGCACGGGCACCCCTTCATGGGTATCTATAGTCTGTCAAAGACTGAAGAAACCCTCCTATTTGGTATATATGATATATGATAAACATGATATAGATGTATATGACATAGCATAGATGATGTATATATTGGAGAGAAATTTGAATGCCTACTAAACACTGTCCTCGAATGTCTAAGCTCTCTCTCCTTTATTGTTGAGCACTTTTTGAAAAAATATTGATTTGAAGTTAATTTTATCAATACATTTCATCTTGTTTAATTGTCTATAATATAAGTCTCACCTGCCTGTTTACATGTATGTATGTATGTATGTTTGTATGTCTGCCTAAAACTTTCGACAGTGGCGACGGATATTCACAAGATTGGTATTGTTGGAGCTCGACCCTTCGGATGACAAATATTGAAAAATTGGCTAAAAACATTAATTCCTTCACCTTCAACTGGGCACTTTTCTACAAGGAGGGGTCGCTTTTTTGGCCGCCGATATTTTCGAAAGTAATCTCCTCTTTTCAATTGACTAGCCTTAATTTAAACTTTTGCCACTTCCGGTTTGGCAATGGACGCAATGGCAAAGATGTCATTTTTTTTTTCCTATTCTTTTCCTCCTTCGCAGTACAGGTTTGAGCCTGCTTGCCTACTACCACATTTTCTTTTTTTTTGCTCAACACACACCTCCAAACACCCAGGCAACGCCAGGTACCCAGGCTAGTATATATATATATATATATATATATATATATATATATATAAAGTGGAGTGGCAGCCTCTGTTCAGTCTTGAACCCCCTTCATATGTAATTACGAGGCAAGGGTTACATAATCTCCAACTACACCTCTCCTGAAACAATTATGAGATAATGGAGAGCGCTTTCAACACCTGGAATTCCCAAATGGTCACCCAATTTAGTACTGATTAGGCTCAGTGTTGCTTAACTTTGGTGATCTATCAGGAACTGGTGTATCGACATGATTATGCCATATATATATATATATATATATATATATATATATAAGAGAAAAAAATTAAAACTAAGTTGAACTTTATAATCAAAATTTATTGTTCGACTGAATATTCAAAAAAACAATTTACAAAGTCCTTATTCCGCAGAGTTTCAAAGAATGCTATTCTTATTATTCTTCTAATCAGAGGACATAAAGAAATCAGCAAATTATATTTGTAGCAATACTAGAGTTTGCTAGTTAAGGCATTAACTGAAACCGCAATTTATTGTAGTTATAAATTGCCAAATAAAAAAATTAAAAAATATTGGATATGTAAAAAACTAATATAAAAACAAAACGCGCATAATATTTCAGCTTGAATGAAACTCCTCTAGAGTTGATCCAAAATGCAAAATAGTTCCTTAAATAGAATGTATTCCAAAATAAGTCCAGCGTGATGATGCATATAATCCGATTGGAAAATTTTCAAAAATCCGATTTGAAAGTTTACAAAACAGCTGAAATAATGAAAATTGTTTTTTTCTGGGCAGTGCAGTAGTCCAAAGAGAAGTCTGTCCCTAGTCAAATGGGAACTAATAGTAAGAAGAGAGAAATCCAAAATGAGAACCTTCATCCTCGGCTTAAAAAAAAAGTCTATATATATATATATAGAGAGAGAGAGAGAGGGAGAGAGAGAGAGAGAACAGACGATGTGATTCCATTTCCTTTTGATGAACACCGGTTTTCTTGTTTTGTTGCTGACTATCTACTAGTTGGTCAATTGTGTACAAATCCCAGGAAGGATAGGAGCCTGCTATCATGTCTGAAAGTGACACAGTGTTCAACAAGTGAGATAGGAGATGCGCTGCTTTACAACTCCTGCTCTTTACTGATTCAAGTTATGACAACAGCACCCTCAAAATGCATCGCTGGATCGTCAGGAATAATAGGGACATGCACAGGGTGATGAAAACAAAGTTTACGGCCACAGTTATGCTCTTTGGTGTCGTTTCAATTTAGGGCCACATCATGCCACCTCACATCTTCAAAGTCTGCTTGAAAGTCAACACCAATGGTCATACATCAAAAACATCATCAACATAACCTCTAACAACACCAAAGCAGGCCTGATCACCGCCATCCACCAAGTGTTCGCCGAGCTCCCGCCGACACTTGTGGAAAAGGAATGCTCCAAGTTCCGGACCCGTATCGAGGTGGTTGTTGAAGTTGAAGGCGGCTTTTTCAATAAAAGTTTTAAACTAAAGCTGTACTGTTGTTTTCTTTTATCGTTCCACACCCTGTACATGTATTTATTTATATGATGAAGTTTATGCTATTAATCTATTTTGATGTGTCTTTTATGTTTTCTATTGATTTTTATTTGACAAACAAAACAACTCTGAGCGAAAACAAATTATCTTACTAATATATTCTTCTGCAATTTTCTACGTCTAATAAAGTTCTTGTTTGGCTATGAAGAAAATACACCGATGACAACAGCAAGAAAAAAAAATAAATAAAACTTGGCAGGTTGTAGTATGTCTGGGAAAACGTATTGGGAAACAAAATTGGAATTGCAATAAATGTGTGATTCCCATATATATATATATATATATATATATATATATATATATATATATATATATATATACTAGCATGGGCGCCCGGCGTTGCCCGGGTGTTTGGATGTGTATGTTGAGCAAAAAAAAAAAAGTGGTAGTAGAAAGGCAGGCTCGAACCCGTACCGCAAAGGAGGAAAAGAACGGAGTAAAACCTAACGTTTATGCTGTTACGACCACCGCCAAACCGGAAGCGACATTTTTTTAAATTAAGGCTAGACAATCTAAAGGAGAGGATAACTTTCAAAAATATCGGCGAAAAAAGTGAACCCCCACCCCGGTAGAAAAGTGCCTAGTTGAAGGGAAAGATATTAATGTTTTTAGCCAATTTTTCGATATTTGTCGTATGAAAGATCGAACTTTAAAACGATACTGATCTTTATAAAATCCGTCGCCTCTATTGAAAGTTTAAGGCAGATATGCAAACAGACATACATGCATACATTTATATATTGGTAACTAAAAATTTTCAACCCAAACTGATGAAAAAGCTTGCCCTATCTCTGAATACCCATTATACAAAATTTCAAATATTTAGACCAGAAATTGTCTGAGTAATTTGGAAGTGACCGCAGAGGTCAATTTTTTTTAATATTGACCCCTATTATGACCCCTTAAAATTTATTGTTTTTGGCTCAAATCAAGTTATTAAGTTAGATCCATGTCCAAGGAACCTATATCTAAAATTTCAAGTGCATAGACCCAAAATTGTCGGAGGAGTTTGGTAGAGTTCTCAAAGGTCAAATCGTTGAACTTTGACCCCTTAATCGCCAAGTTTCTGGCCGGAAACCGATCACATCGATTTTCCGAAATCTCAATAACCTGTATATCAAATTTCGAGTCTGTAGACTAAAAATTGACAGTTATTGCGTAGAGAAATGTACACAGACATACAGACACACAGACACGTTCACCTTTATAGATATAACTTATAATAAACTAGCAGGGAGACCCGACGTTGCCCGGCACAACGAATATTTCACACTCCAATAATTTTTTTTTTTATTCTCATCGAAATCCGTTAAATCGCCCGGGAGGAAGCTTCACATGCCTCCATGCAGTAACTTAGTCCAAAATATGTTATTCTACATTGCATTCTAGAGAACTTACTGTTTCTTTTATAAAAAATATTTTATATAAACTTTGTTTTGGTTTTTAAATGGCGCTCGCCCAGTTTAAACAATTATGAATATGTCATTTTATTTTCTGTTTTTAATAAAAAAAAAAAGTTCCATGAAAAACTTTCCCGTTTTCATTATTTAAATCGAAATATTTCTAATTAAACAATTATGGATATATGTTCTCTTTCGCTTTTTTTTTTATTTATTTATTTATTTATTTTTTTTTTTACTTTTTTTCATAGTTCTTTCCAGAAGTTTATCTAGTTTAATATTTTGTTATTTATTTCTAACTTCGGCCATAGTTTAAAATACTGATTTCTTCCTTACAATTTAATGGCAGGTGCTGAAATAAAACGGCGTCTCCAGTTTCGGCGATAAAGTGTAGAACTGGTGATTCGTATTTTGGCACGCCAGGACGCCAAAAAGTACGCCATGGACCAAATTTCATTCCGTCATAAAAACAACTTTCTACAGAAAAAAACCCTTATTTTTACACTTTTATCTCGCGAATAAACATGAAATTATATATTAAAAACCGCGTTTATTATTTTTAATATCCAACAACGGAGTCAATATTTTCGATTGTAAAACAAAACTAATTTTTTTGATAAATCTCTGTTTGGCATACTCATGAATTATTTTTTTCTAAAGAATAAAATTGAATAAAGTTTATTTTTACAAGAATGTTCAGACATTTACCTAGCGAATAAACATAAAAATATGTAGGAAAAACCGCGTTTATTATTTTTTAAAAAAAAAAAATCCAAATTATACATCGGTTATGAAGTTGGCTTTTTTTTTTCTTGAACGAATACCTATTTAAAAAAATAAAAAAAAAATAAGTGTCTTCAAAAAGTGTGTAACCATCTTCTCGTTTTAAATTTATATGTTTTTATAAACAAAACTAATAAAGATATTATGAATGACGATGTAAATGTATAAATAAATATTAATAAGAAGAGGCGATAAGTAGTAAAAATGGATTCCTCTGAACTCTATAAAGATGGCAGATTTGTAAATGGCGCATAATTTCTTTTTTTTTTTTTTTTTTTTTGAGACAAGAACGAGTGACAAAGGTAAGAAAGACATTTTTTGATAACATGAATAGGTTAGCTTAATTAATCTGGAACCCCCCTCCCCAAAAAAAAAAAAAAAAAAACTAGGTCCAATATCTGGAACATTTTTATTCTTGTGTTTAAGAGAGATGGTGTTTGATCAACACTGCTGGGGAGCCATAATTTAATATACTGTTTTGTTTTTAAATCCCCGAAACAGTGTTTCGTGGTAAACAACTGATGATCCCTGAAATAATATCGGGACTATTGTGAATTTGTGAAAGCAAATTGATCCAGTGATTGCAGGAAATTAATTGATTTACTGGCAATATATTTTTCCAATGAAGGACTAAAAACAATTTTCTTTTTGTATATAGTTTTTAAGGTAAAATATGTGTGTGTGTGTGTGTGTGTGTGTGTGTGTGTGTGTGTGTGTGTGTGTGTGTGTGTTTTGGTTATTTTATTAACCTATTTTGCTGTGTCTTTGATGTACATTTATTTGAAAGACAAGAACAACAGGTAATAATTATCCGGTGTTGATCCGCTACCCTTCCCCCTCCCCCTCTTCATCCAAAATGGCTGACTTGACAGAAAACAAGTTATTACCATCATCTCATAATTGGTTGTTCTTTCTGGAAAGATCTACGTCCAATAAAATACTTGTCAGACACTGTATGGCAAAGAGGAAAAGAAAAGCAATAAAAAATATTTCATACTGGTCGTGGGAGCCTGGGAAGATCTGAGTCTTGTCAATACTAATTGAGGCCAGTGAGAAGGCCATGTCTTCCCAGGGATCGAGAGTGGGAATGAGGGGGGGGGGGGCTTTAAGAGAAGAATGTCAATAGATCTTCTCTCTCTCTCTCTCTCTCTCTCTCTCTCTCTCTCTCTCTCTCTTTGAATCGAGTACATTGTGATATCATAATATACCTCCGTCTCTTTCTTATCCTCCTTCTTCCTCTCCCTTTATTTTCACCTTATCTTTCTTTCCCCTCCCTTGCTCCTCCTGTTTCTTTCTCCCGCCCCATCTCTCTATTTCTCATTTCCCTTCTCCCTTTATCCCCTTTCCTCTCCTCTCTTTATTCTCTTTTCTTTCTTACCTCTCCTTTCTCTTGTCTCTCTCTCTCTCTCTCTCTCTCTCTCTCTCTCTCTCTCCCTTCTCTTGCTTGTCTATGCCCTTTTTTTAATTTTCTTGTTTTCTCTTGCTCTCTCTCCTCTTTCCTCCTTTCCTCTTTCTTTTCTTTCATCTCCTTCTCTCTTTCTTCCCTCCCTCTTTTTCTTCTTTCCTCTCCTTCTCTATACCCTCTTTTTCTCTCTCTTTTATTTGCCCTTTCTACCACAATCAAAAACATTAACATACATGCAAAGTGTGCACGATAACAAGCAAGCAAGATAATAACCAACATCCTCAGCGTTTTAGTATTATCTTATTTGCTTCATTCATTTTAAACAACTTCTCATTTTTTTTTTTTTTTTTTTTTTTTTTTTTTACAAAGGCATCACCACATTATCAAGGCCCAGAGGCCACTCAAGGATAAGGGTTAAAGAGTGTACAGTAGAAGTTGGTCAATATAGTAATCATTAGTAATGAAAATTTGGTAAATTTAATAACTTATATGGAACGGCTCATCAAGAACTTATTTACCTTAGACTTGAACACAACCATATTGTAGTCAGCCGGAAAGCAGGAAAACGGAAGACAATTCCACAGGCGTGCAGTTCTAAGAAAGAAGCTTTGTTCATGGAATCTATGTTTAGGTTTAGGCACAGATAAAGAGTGGGGGAAATTATTGATAGTGTTTACAGCTAGACGAGTGTTTCTTGTGAAAGTTTGGCGAGGGGGGACCATAGATTGAAGCTCAGTTGAACACTTTCCATGAAAATAAAATTTGTGCAATGTATTGAGCTTTGTTATGATAAGGTGCAGCAAACTAAGTGTTATGGTATCCTTTTGATGCATTGTTGGTTAATTAGTATTTAATGCAAAAATGAGCACAAATTTAATAATATTTAATTATCAATTTGGCATAAAGAACTGTTTTTTACCATTTTTGACAGTTTAGTGTTATAGTATAATAGAACCCCAGGATACGGTGGCCCTAGGATACGTTTTTTTTTTATTTTTTTTTAAACTTACAATGTGGAATACAATGTTTTTCCGGCTCCTGGTTACGGTATCTGCCTCGCCTTACGGTGTTATTTATTTGATTATTTACATATATATTATATACTGTACTGTATTTTGCTATTAATTTTTAATGCCGTATCCCGGGGTTCTACTGTCATCTTAAGAGATCCCAGAATACGATTTAGGGCATTTAGGTTCATTCTCTGATAAATTTAATAAATTCAGTAATTGCTTTCCCTAGTCCCTAATGGAACTCTTTTAAAATGAAAACAAATAATTTACCTTGGTATGCTAAACTGCACTTGTGTCAAATATATTTATTAAAATAATGTTTGTTTTACTGGGAATTACCTTTCGCTTTGGTTTCATATTGGTATGTCTTCAAGCACCTGGCCATAATCACCTTGGCACATCAGTTGGTTTCTGCTAGGTCAACGGAACTAGTTGTGAGGTGGGGGTGGGTGGGAAGAATGTGTGCATCTTGTCCATACTAATTGAGGTTAACGAGAAGGCCATGTCTTCCCAGGAGTCGAGGAGATTGGGTTGGAGGCAAGAATGGAGTTTGAGAAGGAGGGGTCTCCAAAGGTAAATTGAGAGTAGAAAGTAGACTTTGGGTTTACTTTCTACTGCAACTTCCGCTCCCTTATTATGTCTTTTAGTCCTCACATTCCATGAGTAATGTTTTTGAAAAATGGGGAACAATTACTGTTTTCTGGATTAGAATCTTTCCATCTAACATTGACTAGTTTTTGACCTTCAAGTAATATATATATATATATATATATATATATATATATATATATATATATATACACACACACATTTTTTTAAGTTCCTTGCATTAAGTAGCTTCATGCCTTGTCTGGAGCGATTTCCATTAAAAAAAAAATAGAATTGGCATACTCTGATGTTGAACTGTGGCTGGCGTGATGATCCTCAATTCGGATCAAGCACATTGGAAGTGGCTCCAACTTGCCTCATCACCATAAAACGGTCTGGCTTTGCTTGACGTGTCCTTTGAAAATTAAGGAAATGTCAAATTATAGGTTGTGAGCAAGGATCGAACTCACAACCTATGAAAAATAGAATGACTGGTTATTGCACTGCAATAAGGAAATCCACAATAATAAGAAAAAAGTGAACGCACGAAATAAGTGTATAAAAAAATTGAGTTTATTTAATGTCTGAAATTTAATGACTGAAAGTCCCCCCCCCCAAAAAAAAGAGAGAGAGAGTGAGAAACGATAGAAGTGAGAGAAAGCATCCAGGGTTTTATGAGTTGCATTATGTTTTATTCTTTTTATGGAAATCGCTCCAGACAAAGCATGAAGCCACCGGATGTAAAGAGCTAAAAAATATTTTACAGTGAAAAAATCAACCAATAAGTGTTTGATGCATAGATTCTGACCAAGAAGACAGCGATTCTTTCAACTTTTGTCAGAAACAGTAGTCCGAATAATCCAAATAACACCAAAACAACTATAATATTAAATTGGTTTTAACGCCAATAAATAGTTAAAGCAAAATAAATATTTTTTTTTTAAATCGTAAAAAGAAACGTGCAGTTTAATTGAAATAATAAAACAAATATTTTCATTTAGGAGTAATAGTACTCTCGTTCTTGTTTGTAACATGAAAATTACAGATATTTTTCTCATAGCATTTTTATTTGCATATTATATACCAAACTGTTTTTTACACCAATACATAGTTAAAACAAAATAAATTGTCTTGGATTGTGAAAATAATTTCTGATGCTGTTGATAATGTTTACCTATTTATTTATTATCGATTATGTTTGAATTCATATTTTGAAACATGACGTTAATCATAAATCTATGATATCACACCAGAATTATTTCATAAAACTATCTTATTTTAACCCTTTACCGTCAGAATTTTTCCTGCAATAAATAATTTTTTTAATCATGAAGCCCGCACGTGACGAAAGTTGGCATGCAACTGACGCACGAACATAAACAAACCTCCATTCACTTGTTGAACCAGGCATAGACCTGTATTTTGAAGACCAGTTGGGCTGACAAGTCATAAGAGCAAGAAATATTTCTTATACAGGTGCATTTTTTGAAAGGCGACTTGAAAGTATGATTTGGCGGTAAAGGGTTAAGCTCTATTTATGTATACTATTTGTAGTGTGTCCTACCTACGGATAATAATGAATTCCTCCACTTATTATAAAGACCAAGAAAATATCTGTTTTAGTGGTTATCACAGGTTATGTTCGAGTCTTGCACTCGTGCTAGTCACACTGACGTATGATACCATCACTCTTCACTTGTTGCATTTACTTTTCTGTTCAATATATTTTGTCTCCACGAATTACCGAGTTGTGTCTTTCTTCCGGACCCTTCTGGGGCCGCAGCAATAATAAAATCCAAATTAGGTCAGTTGATAGAACCTCAGAATGAAGACCTCTTTTTCCATGGTCATGGGATCCGCTTTATTTGTTGGGAATTTATCCGTCTTCTATTCTATAAAAAAAATAACTTTGTATGTGTGTGAGTTTGTTCCCCATGGACTCCGAAACAGCATGGCCGATTTTTAAAAAAATTTCACGCAAATGTACTTTATGTATCTGGCAGTGTTCTTCGATAGGTTTTGCACAGGAATGTCTTTGATAAGTATCAATAATCAAAAGAAAGTCCGATGAAAGAAGGAACAAGCGATTTTAACAAAAGTCAACACATTATGCAGCATAAAAACACAAGTGCATTTGAGAAGTGTTATTATCACACAAGCCAAAAGGCCCGCCATATAAAATCAACAGTAGGTTCTTTGATATGAGAGGGGTGCGTTCGAAATTAAAGTTTCTGTTTAGAGCACAATTGAACTATGATGATTAACTTTTGCATTTTAAACTTTAATTCAAGCCTTAATTTATAAAAATAATTTTATCAAATCAACAGTAGGTTCTCTACAGTGCAATGTGAACTAATTGACTGCAAGGAGGCACATGACGCTTCCTCTCACTGCACCACGATGGGTCCCCAGCTAGAGCAGGCAATCAATCAATTTGATTGAAAAAATAGTTATTTCACTGATTTGATAGCAATAAAAATATGGGAGTGTAAAACATTCGTTGATTATCATTTAATCCCGGGCAACGTCAGCTCTCCCTTTTAGTTTACTATTAATTTAATATTCTCCATTTCTAAACGTAGTTAAAATCTCTGATATTTCGAAATGAAACAGATTTAGCTATGTGTTTATACGTTTTAAAAAGATCGTAACCAATGGACACAATCTCTATTTTATTTTAAAAGGTGTAAAGTTGGATTTTTTTTTTTTTTATCTGAACGACATTAGATTTATTACAATCATTATATTGGCTGATCAGACGATCTCTTTTTTTTTTTTTTTAATTAAATGTATCTGAATGGTGATAACATACGTACCAATATAAAAAGGTTTAGCGTAATATATGCAGATTGTGTGCTTTTTGTATTTTTTTTTTACTCGTTAGTACCAGACAATAGCGTCTCTGGACAGTTTTATCCTCATATAACAATGTGTCTCGGTATTATCGCAGACTTTTGATAACTTTTGATGTTATCTTGTTTTCTTTGATAAAAAGAGTTCAACATAGCCACGAAAGGCCAGTCACAAAAAGCTGTTCAAAAGAGAGGACGCAACACGCTTTCAACAGAGGTCTCCTTCCCAGCTACTAGTAGGTAAAAGGAAGAACGAAACTTTGGTAAACTTCGATGACACAAATACACGGAAAAAATAAGGCAAACATACGTACACACACTTCTTACAAACTAATTCCTTTTATCTAATTGCACACACATACACACACACACACACACACACACACACACAATTTAACTGTCTGAACGTATGCCCACCAATGCAATGCACATTTCACTCCTACAAAATAAAAAACAGAAAAAAAAAGGCTTCCATACCTTGTGGTCCTGGATATGACCTTAAACTATATCCGATGGTGAAGCCCCAGCTTTGGGAAGTGTGGAGCCACCCTTTAATTTCCATTGCTCTGACCCAGAGTGGTAGTACCTGTTAGGGTCCCAACTAATTGTTAAATAGGAACCAACTTGAAAAAAATATATATTCTATTAAAAAATTTTTTCTTCAAAATCACTGGATTCGGTTTTAAATAACCTGAAAAGGGTTGATATGCCGTAAAACAAAAGCAGTCAATCCATACCTTGTAACAATTGTAAAAGTATAAATATGCGTTTCATTAACTGTTTGAATTTCATTTCATTAATTATTATTTTTATACATTTTTAAAAACTTTTTGTAGTGTTTGCATGCAAAAATATAAATAACAAATATGTTATTAATATGTCTCAACATTTTCTTCCTTCAGGGGGTGTGGACAAGAACTGTCGACCACAAGTGTCAAACCTCAGACCTGGGAGCATTGCACACAGGTAAAAAAAAAATATTTTTTTTTTATCACATCTATATCGGGATGTTCCAGATTATTTTATAGACTTCAGAATTATTTAAAAGCAATAATTTCAATGAGTAGCTGTGTCTGTGTACTATTGAGAGGTTTGGGAGCTCTAGACCATGGATGACTGGAAATTACCAGAACATTTCAAGATAATGACCTGACCTGTTATATAACGGATGCCCCTTTGTCAGATATCTATTATATCAGCTTAACAAGAGTCAAACTAAAGTACAGGTAAAAGCAACATGAAGTTTGGGAAATAAATCAGTACCAACGAAAAACAACAGGAAGAGACAACGTGAATGTTAGGTATGGCGTATCACGTTAAAGTAGAGTAAAAACAAAGAGACAAGTCAACATAACAAATGACGTCAGGGATCTCAAGGTTGACAGAGAAATTAATGGAACGTTGCATGAGACAGATCACCAATGATTCTGCAATGACTGAAAGAAAAACTTTGATAATCGCCAAAAGCGAAATGCCCCTCTAAGATCTCTGTTTGCTGCATCTACCTATTTATCCTTAATAAGAATACTATCTTATTGATTAGTAAAGAGAATACGAGTCTCTCTTGTAAAAGAAAGTGAAGAAGAATACCTATGTAAAAATAATTTGATTAGAGACTTAAAACATTGTATGATGATTATTCGTGCTGGATTAAAAAATGATGAAATTTCAGCTGCTGCTCAGTGCTCCTTGAATATCTTAAATACCATAAGATGTGAAAGCAGATTGTTAGTAGGTGGGATTGTAACAGTTATTATGATAGTGCTTGCACAATGAAATTCTGTTGAGAAGCTGATTAAAAGATGTGGCAAGATGCATGCAATGTTGCGTTCTTGAATGTATATAAAATTTTCTAGCTTGCACTTTCAAATGCTAAAATTATATATAGACTTGACAATTCTTTTGTCGTCATTCTTAAAATCATCACAGAGATGAATTTAGCAAAATACAGGGTGGAACAATAAAGTTGTCGCCCTAAAGAAAACAACACTACGGCTTTACTTTAAAACTTTTGTTGAAAAAAATCAATTCAGGTAACTTGATTATATAGTAGAGCCAATATTTATCCAATGTAGCCGCCTTCAGCCTAAATCACCGCCTCAATACGGGTCCAGAACTAGGAGCATGCGACAAGTGTTAGCGGGAGCTCGGTGAATACTCGATGGATGGCGGTGATCAGGCTCGCTTTGATATTGTGGGAGGTCATATTGATGATGTTCTTGACAAATGACCAAACGAAGGAATCCAATGGGTTCAGGTGGGGAAGGAGAGGGAGGCCAGTGAGAGAAGGGTACAAAGTTGTAGCACTCCTTCTGAAGCCAAGTCTGGATCTATTTGGACATGGGCCAGCGCCAAGTCCTGCTGCCACACTCAGGGTTTGCCAATGGCCACCGGATTGCATCAGGGAATAACCACAGCCTTCAGCACATCCAAGTACACTTTGGTGTTGAATTTCAAGCCGACTTCGAAGATGTGAGATGGCATGATGTGACCCTCACTTGAAACCACACTAAAGACCATAACCGTGGTAAGAAACTTTGTTTTCATAACCTTGGACACGTCCCTATAATTCATGCTAATCCAGCGATGCATTTTGAGGGTACTGGCAATGGTACTGTTATCATAACTTGGATCGGTAGAGAGCATGAGTTATACAGCAGTATTATTTTGATGATTCCGACTACTGTTCTCATCTCGGGTGTTATTCTCACAACGTTTCTGCCGATGTAACCTCCAACCTTTTTCAGGTGTATCAAACTTGGAAATCTGCATGGAATTTTGAACAGAATCCTTTATTTTATCCGTGGAGGTAGAATGTTCTCATTCCATTAGCCATTTCCTGGTACAAGTCCTAAGTAGTTTCCAATTGTATTCTTTAGTATCGCTTGCACTGAGGATTGAAGAAGGTCGGGAGTTACAGCAGCCAGAAACGTTTGTGATAATAACATTCAAGATGAGAACAGTAGTCGGAATGATCCAAATTATCTCCCCTTGTTTCTTGGTGGACGCAGTGGGTGAGTTTCATAGTGTATTTAACCACAGGCAGTATACGAAGTACCTAAAATAAGTTACCAAAGTGTTTTCATGTGCGCACTTTTGCTGAGAGTACACACATGAAACTCTAGTCTCCTTTGAAGTAATCTCCTCTGGCTGCAATGCACTTGTACTGTTTCAACAACTTCTGGAAGACCCCTTGTGTGAGTGTGTTAATGACCCTCAGCACAGCCTTTTTCATCTCCTCAATTGTCTGATAACGACCACTTTTAAAGTTTTTCTTGAGCTTGGGGAATAACTAAAAGTCACAGGGAGAAAGGTCTGGATTATAGGGAGGGTGAGGAACTGTCTTGGTGCCCATCTTGACTAAATAGTCTGTAACAAGGATGGAGTTTTGGGCTGGTGCACTCACGCAAATCTTCCGCATCTTCTTTTCCTTGCAAATAATTGTGTGTTCAGTTGCCAAACCGACAACAAACTGTGCACTTATTGTCTCTATACACACAGTCCTTATCTATGAAATTCTTTATTTGGCCAATAAACTTTAGTTTTCTGACTTCCTTACTCCTCCTACACCTCTCATCATCTCTCACAGATTCTCTGTTTTCCTTGAATTTCTTATGCCACTCAAAAACTGATGCTTGATTCATGCAAGATGATCCAAAAGCAGTCTGTAGCATTCCATACGTTTCTGTGGCATTTTTTCCAAGTTTAAAACAGAATTTTATTGCATATCATTCTTCTAAAGTGTCCTCACGTCCAGATTGCATTTTTGAAATTCACCAGCTGCGACAATCAGGCTTTAGTAGAGTGTATTCCAATTCTTGCTGGAGCTGTTCATTTGAACTTGAAATCATAAAAATTGGTCAGTCATCTCATAAGATGTATAGCAATAACATACTGAATTTTTAAGACTCTACGACAATTTTAAATACCTGACAAAAAATGTCTATGAGTGTAAAAGCCACACCCTCCAAATGACCAAAATTTGATCCATACCCACCAATTATAAGTGACATCTGCACAGAGTATTGACAACAACATTAATATGCTACCGTCTCTCTCTAATATATGAATATAATTTACTGTAAATGAACAGTACACATGAAGAAGAGCAGTGTTGGAAACATCATAGAACAATAAATGGTTCATAGAAACACAAATTCTGATACATTTTTCCACTTAATAGAATTGGATATGTCTGAAATAGCTAATAATGTATATATATATATAAAGTAGAAAAAGTTAAGATATTGTAAAATTTACAATATTTTATTCAAAATAAGGAATACGAAATAAAGGTGAAAGGTTTCTGATTTCGATTTACATTGGCCATGGAAGGTTATTTTGCCAATCGTCCTGCTTCAACTCGAGTTCTTCACTTTTTTTTTTTACTTTTTTCCATTTGAACTCTCTCTATATATATTTTTTTAAATAAGACTTCATATGCCTCTTTACACAAGAATATTAATTCTATGGATTGGATTTTACTCCTGCATTTCACTACAGGAGTTTTCTACACAGACTTTTCATTCCTTCTCTAACCCAAGATATGTTTTAAAGAGATTCCAAAGGATATCTTACAGAACTCTTTTTGAACTCACTAATCGCTCCACCTGTTGCAAACTTTTTGATATCACTGGGTATTTACAACGATACATATTGGACTTTGCTGAGTATTCCTTTTTATTTTATCTTTAAACTTATACTCTTCTTTCAATTTTCTTTCTCGAATGTTTTCAAAAATTGAGCTAACCAGCAAAAATAGATACTTATCTATACTTACCTTTTGCTAACTTTCTTCTCTGAGAAGAGCCTTTCTTTGAAACTCCATGGAATGAGGAACCTTTCACCTTTATTTCATATTCCTTGTTTTGAATAAAATATTGTAAATTTAATTCTACAATATTTGGACTTTCTCTGCTTATATTAGGCTCTATCACTGATATTGAGCCTTTTAAATCTGAATAAGGTTGTTGTTCTATAAATATTTATTTCTGTTTCTGCACTTTCGATTTTGAAAAATTATTTATTAATCTTTTCTTATCTTGCGATTTTGGCTCCTATTAATACATATATACACACACACACACATATATATATATATATATATATACACACACACATATATATATACACACACACATATATATATATACACACACATATATATATATACACACACACATATATATATATACACACACACATATATATATATATATACACACACACATATATATATATACACACACACACACACATATATATATATACACACACACGCACACATATATATATACATACACACATATATATATGCATATATATATATATATATATAAATATATAAGTATACACACACACATACATATACACATATATGAATATATACATACATAAATACACACACACATATATACATACATAAATACACACACATATACACACACACACACACACACATATATATATATATATATATATATATATATATATATATATACTAGCAAAGATACTTGTGCTTCGCGAGCAGCCTTGCACTAAGTGAATGTTATTAGAGCAACTATTTCTTAAGGTGTTTAAAATTTTTTAAGATTGACTCCTGTAGCGACTGAAATCCAACTATGAACTTTAAAGCAAATAGATTATATCAAAGTTATATTGTTACACATAAAAAGTTGAAACAACTGTAAAGAATTACAATTGTTAACGTTTGTTTAATTGGTTGAGAGAAGGGTGATCTTATTCAAATTCACAAAGAAATTGGCCGGCGCCATATTATATATATATATATATATATATATATATATATATATATATATATAGTGCTGATGAGACCCAAGTTTGTACAAATTATAATTTGATGAACAGTCATATTCTTATATGCCTATACTCGGGTGGGAGGTGGGGGTCCTGAAACAATTGTATGCAATGTTGTGACCAATAAAAGAAATCTTTGTGAAAATGAGTAAACTCTTGTGTATCTACCCCTATTAATGTGGTATCTTTTAAAGAAAAAATATTTATACAATTTTTCATTGTCATTTAACAGATGCGATGCTCTGGAGGTCGGAGATTTTATTTTATCTGTAAATGGGATTCGGACGTCTGGTCTACGCCATGAAGAGATCGTTAACTTGTTAAAGAATGCTGGAGAGCATGTTGTTCTCGAGGTCGAATATGAAGTGCCTGAATCTGGTAAGTAGAACACACTTAAAAGACTTGTAAAGTTACATTTGTGCTATACAGACATGCATAAATACATGAGTGTTAGACCCTGGTAGTGGGCCCCTTGATTTCTGAGAACTTTGTTCACGATACTTTTTGAATGAATTCAATTATTTATATATAAGTGCATTTTTACCTAAATGCGAGTTAGGAATAATTTTCCCTTTTACAAATTTGGTACCCCCAAATGAGGAGCAGCGTATATATTGTTTTTAAAATATATATATGTGTGTGTGTGTGTGTGTGTGTGTGTGTGTGTGTGTGTGTGTGTGTGTAAATTAGTTTATAAATAGGTATTTGAACTATAAATATAATTTTTTTATTGAGACTATTTTTTTTTTTAAATTGAAGGCCTTTTATTGGAAAAAATCGATTACAAACTAATTTGAAGCTAGTCAGACTTTAAAGGGTACCTATTCTAAAATGTGATTTTAACATTTTTTGGTCTACCATCATGATAGAAAAATTGTTTTATCAGATCCATCCATGTGAACTTTGTTTTGTAACTGACTGCGAATATTTCCACTTGAAATTATCTGAATTGATATTGATGAAGATTATAAGGTAAAGAGGAAAATCAAACATCCACCAAGTTTTACTCTGATGTAATGTTTAAAAAAAATATTTTTGGAAACGTGTGTACATATAGCGAAATATTTTTGTATGTTTTTTTTTTTTTAGCGTGATTACAAAATCTAATTCATAAAACTCACTGTATCTGTCTGCCTCCATATTTTCAAACCCTATTTCTCTGAAAATAAATGTCGCAGAGCGGCGCTAAGGGTCTCAAATGATTAGATCTTTTATGGACCATTCTATAATATTTTTTATTATAATAGTTATTAGTTATTAATAGTTTTTAAGGGGTTTTTTTTATTATAAAAGTTATTAGTTATTAATAGTTTTTAAGGTTTTTTTTATTATAATAGTTATTAGTTACTAATAGTTTTTAAGGGTTTTTTTATTATAATAGTTATTAGTTATTAAAGGTTTTTTTATTATAATAGTTATTAGTTATTAATAGTTTTTAAGGGTTTTTTTATTATAATAGTTATTAGTTATTAATAGTTTTTAAGGGTTTTTTATTATAATAGTTATTAGTTATTAATAGTTTTTAAGGGTTTTTTATTATAATAGTTATTAGTTATTAATAGTTTTTAAGGGTTTTTTTATTATAATAATTATTAGTTATTAATAGTTTTTAAGGTTTTTTTATTATAATAGTTATTAGTTATTAATAGTTTTTAAGGTTTTTTTTATTATAATAGTTATTAGTTATTAATAGTTTTTAAGGGTTTTTTATTATAATAGTTATTAGTTATAGTTTTTAAGGGGTTAAAATCGAAAAAATTGTTATACATTTTTTACATTCATTTTAATTCATTTTTGATCAGTTCATATGCGTGTCATATTGGTACAGTGGTAACGTTACCAACTTTGAATGCTACAGCTTTGCTTTCGGTTTCGATTCTAGCTGATCGTACCCAAATGCTATTTTTTTTAACTTTCGAAATCACGACTCTATAATATATACGAAATCTGGACAAATTAAAATATCATCTTTTACGACCGGGTAAAGGCGAGCCTCCCCCCCCCCGCTGTTATTAATTATGTTGTAAATTTTGTATTCTACTGAATTAAAATATATAAGCTCTATTTGATATAGTAGATTAATCATTGACCTTGATTTAATTTGCAGCATCGTGGGGATTAATAATGTTATTTATTAATAAAATTTGTATTATGTAATCACTCCTGAACTATGGTGATAGTTGGAGTTCTTTAACTTGACAAAGTTTCATAAATGAAACAAAATTTATTTTATATTTTTCTTCGTCTGTCTCTCCATCTGTTCCATTTTTTTCTTGGAAAATAATGAGCTGATCTGTCTGAAATTTTATAGGGAGCTTTGTTATGATAAGGTGCAGTGTATCAAGTATTATGGAATCGGTTCAATGCACAGTTAGGGATCAATAAGGATTAGTATTTAATGTGCACAAATTTAGCAATATTCAACCATCAATTTAGCATATAGCACTCATTCTAAGTCAACGGGCTATAACTTTTGTCCGTTTTTAATGAGATAAAAAATCTAGTATCAAACTAGTAGGAACTTGTGTTAATTTTTTACTAGAAGGACTTGTGGAAATTCCACTGGGGACTCATTCATATGTTATATATTGATGTTGGCATTCTGTAGATGTTCAGTGTAAATGGAGACGCTCTGATATTATTGTAGTTTTTTTTTTTGTTAAAACTGAAAAAGTATCGATCTAAGCTAGCACGAATGCCCAGTAAAGCCCAGTTGTAAAGTGCGCTTAAATATGATATTTTAATTCTTGCAGATTTCGTATATATTATCATAGAGTTAATGTTCTATCGATTTTTATATATTATAAAGTTGCGATGTCCAAAATAAAAAAAATATATCCATATGACTTGGGTGCATTAGCTTGAATCAAAACCGAAATAAAAACTTATGAAAAAAAATATATGTATATATATATATATAACTTGAATTCTTTCAGCCATAATTGAAACGAAAACTTATGAAGAATTCTTGATAAAATTATTTATAAAAAAAAAATAGATGATTTAAGTACCATCAGCTATAGTCAAAACCGAAACCAAAACTTATGAAGAATTCTTGGTAAAATTATTTATGACAAGAAATCAATAAGAACATAACAATTAAACGACCCGGATGTAAGCGCGACACACAAAAGAACACACGGTATCGTATTAATATGTAGATAATCTATGTAGTTTTTTCTTTGTTTATTCCAGTCAAAATTCTCAAAAATCAAGAGCCCCTTACTAAGGCCAGCACTTGATTCCTATGTGAAATACACAGATATACGAGCGTTCAATCAAGATTCTTCTCTGCATCACAAATGTTGAGTCAAAGAAGTGAAGAACGATTGTTATCATCTCCCTAACCAGTTAACTATATCACTACTATTATATAAATTATAAATGAAACTTTGTGTGTGAGTTTGTTCCCTATGGACTCCTAAACAGTTGGGCTAATTTTTTTTTTTGAAATTTCACACAAATGTGCTTAATGTGCCTGGCAGTTTTTTTTTTTGTTTTGTTTAGATAGGTTTTGTATCGGAATGTCTTTGATAAGTATCGATAATCGCAAAAACATCCAATGAAAGAAAGAACAAGCGATTTTGACTAAAGTTAACAACTAACATCACAAGTGCATTTGAGAAGTTTTATTACCGCACAAGCAGAAAGGCCTGGCATATAAAACCAACAGTAGATTCTTTGATATGACTGGGGTCCATTCGAAATGAATGTTTCTGTTTAGAGCACAATTTAACCGTGATACTTCCATTACTAACGATTACTACAACATTTTCCCATTGACTACTGTATATTCATTAACCCTTATACTCGAGTGGCCTGCGGGCCTTGATAAGTAGTAACTCCTTTGTAAACAAAACAAAAACAAAAAAACTTGACTTTTTCATTTTAAACTTTAATTCAAACCACTATCACAGCACAAGTCTGGCATATAAAATCAACAGTAGGTTCTTTGATATGACAGAGGCGCATCCAAAATGAATATTTTTGTTTAGAGCACAATTGAACCATGATATTTGATATTTGCATTTTAAACTTCAATTTAAGTGATTATATAAAAATAATTTTATAAAATCAACAGTAGGTTCTCTACAGTGCAATGTAGATTACAATGTGTTGTGAACTAAGCCACTGTGAGGAGGATTAGGAAATGGGCAATTTTACCGATTTCGATGAAAATAAAATATGGGAGGGTGAAGCGTTTGTTGATCCTCATTCATTCTTAGATAACGTCGGGTCTCTTTGCTAATTGTAGTATATCTTTCTTTTTTTTTTTTTTTTTTGTCTTTTGGTCTTGCTGGATTCTGTACAGATAAACCTTATACACTTGAGGATAGCGTCTAGTAGACTTTCAAATTCTCTTCTTTTTGTTTCATTTTACTCAAACCAAAGTTCGGCCCTGTCGGTGGGGCATTAGAATACACCGACTGCCCCCCTGCAGAGGGTAAAAGTCCCTCAATTGGTGTCCTGGATATGACCTTAAACTATATCCAGTGGTGAGGGCCCTAGCTTGTGGGCATTGGGGAGTGTGGAGCCACCCTTTAATTACCATTGCTCCCAGGTCCACTCTGACCCGGAGTGGTAGTACCTGTTAGGGTCCCAACTATGGGTTAAATAGAAACCGACGTCAAAACAACAAATATATTCTATTAAAAAAGTTTTTTCTTCAAAATCTTTGGATTCGGCATTAAATAACCCAAAAAGGGTTGATATGCCATAAAAAAAAAAAGAAACAACCAACCAAATCAAACCAAAGTTCTCAGAAATCAAGGGACCACTAACACTTGATCTCTATATGCGATACATAGGAATTTGAGTGTTCCATTAAATTTTCCCTCATGTTTCAAATGTTGAGTTAATAAAATCCAAAAAAAATTCTAGAACATTATTTATTCTCTCATTTCTGATTAGGTAATTGTTTAATGGTATGTCTTTCTTGAGGTCTCTTGGCCTTACCAGATTCCAGGACAAGAATTTATCTAGTCTGGTGGAGTATCCAGCTTAGTGCTGTTACTAGAGGTAACATAATTTGAAGATGATGCACCTTAATTTTAATGAGCTTCAAACGCTATATTATTTTTAATATTTAATCAGTGTTTACTTGTAGAAGAACGTATCCTAATATCAGGTTGTCTTGACGAACCCCTGTACAGAGAGGCCTTAGACACTCGTGGATAGTGTCTAGTAGGTATTCGAATACATTTTTTTTTCTTACTTTGTTCTAGCTAGGGATGGGGAATCCTACCGAATGTCAGATATTCTAACTAAGCGAACGTTTTAAGATTCTAACAGTTCCTTTTAAATGCAATTATTTATATATCTCTTGTACTTGGTTCACTTGGTATATTTGCCAGGTAGTTTTTGAAATTCTTTTTCATGAGAGATCTTTCTAAGATTCTAGTTTCTTTTCATGTCGTACATGTATGTGTGTGTACATGTGTAAATGTGTAAATAAATACAAACCAACTTTAAAATACCGAAATATTGTTTTTTTTTTTTTTTTTTTTTTTTTTCCAGCGCTTCAAAGTGCCTTCTCAATTCAATGTAAACGACATGAAATCCTTTTGGAGAAGGAAGGCAAGAGCTTTGGATTTACTTTACGAGGTGGCCTATCTTTGGAGAGGATGAAGTCACGAGCCTTGACAGTAACCTCCATACGTCCAGGCGGACCAGCAGACAGGTAAGTCTAAATTTTGCACACGGTGTAACACAATGGTCTCCTCTTGTGCTACGTATTGGTCTATCCGTCATTTTTGCTCCGGGTAAAATATCGCACCTTTACAGTTGTCTTTCTCTTTCTTCTGAAAGTCTATTTAAGGCGTCCTATTTTGTTGTATTTTTATATTCTTCGTTTTCTCCTTTGCCTTTCCCTATCTTTCTGTTGTTGCATTCAGATTCTTCATATTTAATTTGATGTGCGTCTCTATGCCTAGCGATTAAACCAAGATCTTACTCCGAAGAAGCTTATTGATTAACAAAGACGAAATATTAGTCATGTTCTTGAGTTTGATTAAACTAGTTTTTATTTCTGTGGTTATTTTATTTTTTTTTTTTTTACAAAGGAGTCGCCTCATATCAAGGCCCGGAGGTTACTTGAGGATAAGGATTGATGAATGTAAGGTGGTAGTGTAGTGATCACTAATGGTTACTTTTTATTTCAATTAAACTGCACATTTCGTTTTTATGATTTCTTCTTTTTTTTTTTTTAATAATTTATTTAATTTGCTCTAGCTACGTATTGGTGTTAAAACCAATTTAATATTATATTTGTTTTTGTGTTATTTGGATTATTCGGACTACCATTTCTGACAAAGGTGGAAGAATTGCTGTGTTCTTTGTCAGAATGTATGTAACAAATATTTAGTGTTCATTAGTTTTTAGCAGTAAAGTAATATTTTTAACTCCTTACATCAAGTGGCTTTATACTGTGTCTGGAGCGATTTCCATAAAAAAAATAAAGAGTAATGTAGCTCATAAAACCCTGGGCGTTTTCTCTCACTTTTCTCTTTTCTCTTTTCCTTTTGACTTTCTTAAGTCAGTAGATTTGAGGTGTTAAATAATCTCAATTCTTTTTAACCGATGCGAATTGCACTTGTTCCTTATTAATGTGGATTTTCTTATTACAGTGCAATAACTAGTTGTAAAAGAACTTGTTTACATTGGACTTGACGACCACCATATTGTAATCGGTCGGGAAGCAGGGCAGTGGAACAGTGTTCCATAGGTGAGCAGTTCTAGGAAAGAAACTTTGTTCATGGAAGCTGCATTTAGATTTAGGCACAGATAGTGAGTGGGGGAAATCATTGATCGTGGTTGTTGCTAGTCAAGTGCTTTTTGTGAAAGTTTAGCGGGGGGGGGGGCATAGATTGGAACTCAGACAAGCACTTGCCATTAAAGTAACGACAGAGCGGAGACAGGCTTGGAATGTCTCTTTTGTAGGTAAGAGAAAAGTGTATCATTTACTGGATTTCGAAACCAGCTTTGAACTCTATCAAGGCAAGATAGGGTTTGCCAAGCAGCTCCTGCCCAGATATGACAACAATACTCCATTTTAGGGCGTAATATGAGAGATATCTACTGGAGCAGTAGAATGATCCAACCATTTTAGACTTCTTCAAACACACACACACACACGCGCACACACACTGTCCCAAAATTATCTATTTTGATGCTAATTTATATTTCCGAATAAATTGTTAATTTTGGGAAACCGTTTATATGTTTGTGGTGAAACGATTAATCAGAATTAAGAATAAAAGAAATCGTCATATTTTGGGGAATCGGTATCAAAATTGGAAAAAAATTTGTGCCTATTTTTCAACACCAAAAAAACGATTCTGTCAAAGGAGTTGTGTTTGAAGGCTATATCAATGTTGTTCATAGGAAACACTGTGGACAAGAGTTGTGTATAAAAGAATAATGACAATATTAGGAGGAATTTTCAATTATATTATATTTATTTGCAAACATAATATGCCATACTGGATGGTAGTTGTTGATATCCCGGATTTTCGAGAATCTCTTCATCAGGAGAGAAAAGGAATGTCTGCAATTGTTCGGCGATGCTTTTCTTTGTCTGTTGTATTTTTTTTTTTATTTCTCTTGATTTGTTTGTTTGAAACTTAATTTTCTATGGCTCATATTAATGAAGAAATGATGAATATTTATTGATTTTTAACTACCAGTAAAACTAAAATTTATAGATCGCTCACACAGTTATATTTTTATGTTTGCAAAAATATATGCACATATTACATAGGTTTTTATGGTAATTCAACCCCACCCCCAAAAAACAACTCTATATTTAGAAATTTAAAAAGAATCGTAATTAGTAATTTTATCAAAATTGAGAATTCAAGATAAAATCGGTAATTGTATCGGAATTGGAAAAAATTTTGGAATCCTCTCATCACTAATATATATTATAAAAAAATGAGAAGAACTTAATATATTAATACGGACTTCTAATATGTTCTAATAAGAAGCAAAATAATGCTGGGCAGATATTAATAAAAAAACAAATGGAAGTGAGTTTCAGATGTTTATATTTAATTTGTTTTTATTTTTATTTCCTCAAAGGCCAACGTTTAGCTAATAAAGGGAACATGCATGGATACTTCTTTTTAAAATGTACTTTGAGTTTTATTTGCACAGACTAAAAGTCAATGCAGAAAAAAAAAAACAGTTGAGACCAATTTTTATTTTTTTATTTATTTTTTAGGACTAATGTACTCATTTTAACTTAACAGATAGATCCCTACCAGATCTAGCATTTCATAGCAGCCTAAAGAATTATGCATATAAACACATAACTTCTTCGGAAAATTTTTTATCCTAATTTCCAATTGCAAAACGATTCTTTTGATTTTTTTTTTTCTTGGCAATAAAAAAACGGAACCAACACAAATTTATTTATTTACTAGACTATCCATGACCCGTTGGGTCAGTATGTTATATTAGCTATGGAATTAATGTATGAGCGTGACACTTGTGACGTAAAGAAAATAGTTTTTGTAACATAACAGAAACATTTCTATGAAAGTATATTGAAATGAAAAAAGAATATAGATAGATTTCTATGAGTTGTTCTGTTTATAATTGTTTATTTTTGAAAAAAAAAACTTACAGCCATTGAATTATAAGTGGTTTGCTATACTTATAGGTAAATGTGCACTAAACAGATACCATAATACTTGAAGTTAAATTCAAATTTTGATATATCTTTTAATTTAAACGCAAAAAAAAAAACCAATTAGGATGCTGAAAACGTACACAGTAAAACAATACATTTTATCGTTGCGTTGATTATTTATTTGCAACGCAAATTAAAAAAAAACACATTTCCGGGGTTATTTATTTATGTTGGTAGTGTAGAAGAAAATGTATGAATGTTTTTAAGAAAGGTGTATTAATAAATGGAGAATAAATTTAAAAAAAAATGAACTCGGTGGGTAAATCGCCGTTGTAAAATGCTCTTATGGTTGTCAACGGGTTAAACGAAATACGGAAATGAACGATGTAAAAAAAAAAAAAAGCAGAAAGTATTAACAATTGTTTATTTGGATAATTTAAACGCAAAAAAAAAATTGGGACGCTGAAAACATACACAGTAAAACAATACGTTTTATTGTCGCATTGTTTATTTAGTATAATATATATCATATATATGAAACAGGTCGATGATTATACATATTATTTGTAATCACGTTTTGCGTTTGCTTCCCATATCTTGAAGTTTTTATTCAATAAATGTAAGATATTCGCTTTTTTAAGGACGTCCGTTTGTTTGAACGAAACCGGTCCAGCGATCTGTGTTCATTTGTTTACGCTGTTATGGGTTTATGTTTATTTACGCATGCGCAACCAGAAGTCGTAAACCGGATGTTGGGTTACAACACCCGTTACAAGGTCATTTGGGTTTTATAATTATATAGATAGATTAGAAGTTGTTCATTTAGAACATGACTAAGTGCCACAGAATGGATTATAAATCCCACTCCAAGATTTAAGTGTGGAACATTCGTGGATCCTCATTTAATCCCGGGTAACGTTGGGTCTCCCTGCTAGTACATTATATAAAATCAGGTTAACACAAAAGTTTTTGCTGATTTTGGAATTCCATCTTGAAAATGAAAAATTGTTTTTGAAAATCTTTACTCCAAACAATAACGTCCTTTATTCACTATAACATGATGCCGTCTGTCAATGAGTTTAGAGGTCCTGGATATGACCTTAAACTATATCAGATGGTGAGGCCCCAGCTTGCGGGCTTTGGGGAGTGTGGAGCCACCCCCGTAATTGCCATTGCTCCCAGGTCCACTCTGACCCAGAGTGATAGTACCTGTTAGGGACCCAACTATGGGTTAAATAGAAACTGACTTGAATATATATATATATATATATATATATATATATATATATATATATATATATATATATATATATAATTAAATTGTAATTCAATGAATTTCAAAAAACTCTCATTGAAATGAATTTCATATCAAAGAATTTTTATTATTCTAAGCAAGACAAAGTCAAATGAGACATGGAAAGTCAAAAATTTATTATTTTGACTTTGACTTTCCATGTCTCACTGACTTTAGCAAATAGGGTGCATACCTTTATAAATATTTGCTAATATTTTCTCTCCTCTGATGAGATGGTAGACATCGAAACCCTATAGGTTAAGGAGATTAACTTTCTAAAGCATCCTTTGTCTTGCTTAGAATAATAAAAATTCTTTGATATGAAATTCATTTCAATGAGAGTTTTTTGAAATTCATTAAATTACAATTTAATTTATTTGCTCTATCTTGCATATCGAGCAATTCTTGTTTAGATGGGATAACTTATAGAATATTACTGCCAGTAATATTTTGTAAACCTTACAATCTCACGTTTCCATAACAACTGATTGTTAAATAAAAACTATTCTGAAGAATATATATATATATATATATATATTCCTGCCCTCTGATGAGAAGGAGAGTATTTCTTCGAAACTCCGCGGATTAAGGACTATCCAATTATCATGTGCTTCCTTTTTTAAAATTAAATATGTTTTTAACTCTTTTTCAAGATGTCTTTTAACATGTTTTATTAATCATTTGTTCATATTATAAGCTCTATTTCTTTTTCGGTTTTATTGAGCTTTTTACATCTGGCTGAGTTTATTTTACTTGTAAATATTAACTCTTTAATATTTATAGTATATTTTAAGTTTACCATTTTGATTACCTTGGTAAACTTGTTGTAACTTTTATTATATATATATATATATATATATATATATATATATATATATATATATATATATATATATATATATATATATTCTATTAAAAACGTTTTCTTCAAAATCACTGGATTCGGCATTAAATAATCTGAAAAGGGTTGAAATGCTGTAAAACAAAACCAACCAAATCAATGAACTTATAAGTACCTCGCTTGTAAAATTCTTTGGGTTTTCAAATGCGAAACATAAATCTAACTCTTGTTCAATCTCCCTTCTAATCTAAATGCTTTTGTAATCCTTGAAATAAGTGATACTTCGAGGGAGTTGGGTCAAGAGAATATGCAGATAAAGCAATATTTCCCAACCAAATTCTCCTACTGCTGTATGAAGGCGAGCATTATCATGATGGAAGATGATTCCCTTTCTGTTGACTAAAAAAGGTCGTTTTCAGATCAACATGGGTGATAATATTGAAAAAAAAATATATTAATAATACTTTAATAATCTAAAAAAAACAAAAAAGTTATAAATTAATCATGATATGTTCAAGTGGGTTTGTATTACTGTACACAGATTCGAAAAAGTGGTCAACAAAACAAATATAACAAATAAATGTTATCAAAGGCAAGATAAGTTACTTTCCTACCTAACTGGATATATTTTTGGTGTTTTTATTCAATGTAACATGTTTATTAAGTTCGAAAAGCATACAGTGTTTACCGATGTATTGGAAAATTCAAAATGGCGTCCGAGTCTCTCTTTAACACGGTAAGTTCAGGAAAAGATGTTATAAATAATAATCTAGACAAAATACTGTTAGAAATTCGCTCAATATATGTTACCGTGACATAACTTGACAGATATTCGGTGTTTTTTAATAGTATTTTGTCTAGTTTATTATTTATAACACCTTTTCCCAAACTTACCATGTTAAAGAGAGTGTCGGGCGCCATTTTGAATTTTCCAATACATCGGTAAACACTGCATGTTTTTCGAGTTGAATAAACATGTTACATTGAATAAAAACACAAAAAATATATCACAGTTCGGTAGAAAAGTAACTTATCTTGCTTTTGATAATAGTTATTAGTTATATATTTGTTTTTTTGATAACTTTTTCGAATCTATGTGTACAGTAATACAAACCCGTTCAAGTAATAACAATATGCATAAAATAAGTTACAATCGTTTAAAATGGCAAAAACTTTTGCACCAAGCATTTTTTTTTTATTACATTTTCACCCTAAACAAGGCACAGTCCATTTTGATGTAGGGGATACTAAGAGGGACATAAGTTGCAGGGATGCTATGTAGGGAATTGAGCAGCAAGATGTCTGTTAACAGCAGTGGGTTGAGCAGCAAGATGTCTGTTAACATCACACTTGAATTTCTGCATGTCAGTACAGTTGGGGAAGCAGAAACCTGGAAGGGAATTCCAAAGTCTAGCAGTTCTGGGGAAGAATATTATATTATTACATTATATATATATATATATATATATATATATATATATATATATATATATATATATATATATATATATATATAGTAAGTTATAAAAAAATATACGGCAACTAAGCTACACAGAATATTCCGTGTTTTATCCATGCTAGGATTCATCAGGCATAAGCATAAGCCTGATGAACCCTAGCGTGGATGAAATGCGGAATATTCTGTGAAGCTTAGTTGCCATATATATATTTTATAACTTACTACCTAGCTCTACCTACGTATTGAGCACTGTTGAAGTAAATACTTAAAGTTTACGCATAAATTTATACTATATACTATACTATAATCATTTATGTGATTAAATGAAGTAGTCATATATATATATATATATATATATATATATATATATATATATATATATATATATATGTTCTTTTTTTCTCTCATTTTTTTTTTCCATCTCTCCCTCTATTTGTGTCTTTTCTTTTCTCGTTTCTTTTTCTCTCTCTGTATCTCTGTCTTTCAAGTGATATGTGGATGGAGTGCAGAAAAGATTGTAAAATTTTATTAACAATTCCATTGGTGGTGTTTTATTCCATTTTTTGTTTGTTTGTAGGGAGGATGGTTACTTTGTATTTATGTGTTCTTTTCATTATTTCTGTACTTCCTGCAATCCTTTGTTGTTTCCTTTTGTGTTTAGTCATAAACGATTGCTATCCTTGTATTCCAACATCAACATTAGCGGTTAAAACTTACATTTAACGCCCAAACTTTGTTAGCATGTGTGGAGAACTAAAACAGTCCCAACATGCGCGCAACCCTTTGTAAATTATACAATTGTATCCTTTCTTTGATATGAAAGGTTAGGTTTTTTTTTTGTTTTTTTTTTAAATGTTTTTACCTTTTATTCTTGTTTTCATTTTTAGAGATGGTCACTTAAAAAATGGAGACCGGGTAATTGCCATTAACTGCTTCAATGTGGCCCATTTGAGTTTGTCAGAAACTATGACCATGATGCAGGAGTGTGAGTCGCGAACAGGTTTCCTCATTGAATATGACGTATCAGTGATGGGTAAGTACGACTACTACTACTATTACTATTATTTCTGCTACTACTACTACTGCTTCTATCTTGGATCTTCTATTTAAGTAGGAATTGACATTTGGTCTGTTAAAATAAATACTACAAAATTAATCATGGCAGGCAAACGAAAATGTTGTTTAAAAATTAAACGCGAAGGATCGTGAAAATGCTATTTGAAACTTAAGCATGACAGGACTAACCAAAAAGCTGTTTCAAACTTAAGCATGAAGGAACGACTAGGTCCTGCTAGTTTATTATAAACAGAAATAAGTGTTAAACGTAACGTTAAATTCCTTTAAAAGAAATGAAGTAAAGGAACTGAGACATGTGCATGCGAGTATTATGTTTTTAGAAAACAAATAATACTTGCATGCACATGGCTGCGTGTCTTTCCGTTTTTTTTTTTCGGTTCACTTCATGTAAGTAAAAAAAAAAAAAAATATTCGAGCTGAGATCGAAACCAAACCTAAAGACAGTAAGTCATGCATGATAACCATTAGGCCAGCTTGACATCATCTTTAAAAAGTGTTTTCAAACCTACTTATTCTTAACATAAGGAATCTGTAATGTGAACAATTCACGCATGTGCATTCTTGGCACAACAAATAAATAGAAAATTGGTTGGCGGGGGGGGGGAGTCATCAAATTTTTAATTTTGATCTTTTAGCAGCCCCCCCCCCCTTTTTTTTTGTTCGGACAAAAACTGATCAAAAGTTTTCCACATGTCTGAGTACCCTCTATACCAAATTTCAAGTCTGTAGATGAAAAATTTGTTGAGTATATAGGTTGAGAAGTGTTCTCACACATACACACACACATTCTCACTTTTATAGATATATAGATAGATTTTCAAACAAGAGGAGATAATTCATTTACTATTTTTTTTCTTTCTATGAATTGCTTCTTACCTTATTGGTACCAATTTTTATTTTTTTATTTTTTTATTTTTTTGGCACAACAAATAAATAGAAAATTGGTTGGCGGGGGGGGGGGGGAGTCATCAAATTTTTAATTTACATTAACTCACCAGTCCCCATTCGATAACCAAAATAAAGCAATATCGAACCACATCAGTATTTAGATGGGAATATCAAGTGCTGTATACAAAACCTGGTCTTAGTGGTCTTGCAAGCTGACAACTGGTTAGCAATCTGCAACTACAACTGTCCATTGCAATCTGCAACTACAACTGTCCATTGTGATCTGTACCAGGCCGGGGATGATAGATCTAATTCAGATTTTTCAAACGGCTTTTTTTTCTTTTTTTGTAACTGCCTGTATTAAAAAACACGGATGTAACTCATTTATCAAAAAATGAGCTATTCCTTTTTGAGATAAGAATTATTTGTTATCACAGTAAATACGATTTTAATTTTATGTTATGGCGACTTATTGTTGTGTAGAAATGTAATCTTTCTACTTTGGTGCTTGTGCAGATTAGTGAACTTTTAAACCAACGCATTGCAGGTGAAAACATTATTATATACTTATGTAGTATGTTGAAATTATGCCCCCCCCCTTTGCCAAACTTTCACAAAAAACACTCGTCTAGCAAAAGCCACTATCAATAATTTCCCACACTCTTTATCTGTGCCTAAACCTAAATACAGATTCCATGAACAAAGCTTCTTTCTTAGAACTGCACGCCTGTGGAACACTCTTTCGATTGCCTGCTTTCCAGCTGACTACAATCTGATTGCCTTCAAGTCTTCAAGTCCAACATAAACAAGTTCTTGAAGAACCGTCCCCCTAAGTAATCCAATTTACAAAATTCCCACTACTTATGTTTACTACCCTATAATCACATTGGCTAATGTATACCCATTAACCCTCATCCTCGAGTGGGCTCCAGGCCTTGAGAAGTGGTGATTCCTGTGTAAAAAAAAAAAAAAAAAAAAAAATAGATTCCACAAGTTATGAAAAATGATCCAGTAGAAGATGTGCTAGATGTATTTTTCCAAAAAGAAAAATCATCCTCAATTATGTTTTGTTTAAAAATGGTGAACCCTTAATTTAAGTCAAGAGTTATCTTCCTTGTTTGTCATATTGCATTGATAGCACAACACTTCCGCATTAAAACATACGATGAAACTTGATAATCTGATAAATTCTATTTGTCCTTGTAATTATCTTTTACTGGACCATTTTTCATAATTTTTGGAATTTATACTAATTTTGACATTGCACGTAAGTATGTGATAATGTTTTCAGCTGAAATGCGTTAGATTAAAACATAACCAATCTACACAAGCACCTCAACATATTTTCTTTAAGATTTTCAAATTTTTGGAACTTTACGGAAAAAGACTTTGTAGGTGGCTACCATTTTGAATGTTTACATGAGGTAAATACAAATTAAATTGAAAAGAAAAGATAACTTGATCAAGCTAAATCATAATTTTGTTTTATGTTGTAGTCAGCAGGAAAGCCACTCCATGATATTGCATTCCACAAGTGGAAAGTTCTTAAAAAGAAGTTCTGCTCATGGAAGCTCCATTTGGTTTAAAGTACCGATCAATTTATTCAAAATGTCTGATTGATCCTTTTTGTAAAATCCTTGTTATAAAAATGGCTTACAATTTTTTTATTTTTTTATTTTCCAGATGCTGTTCAGAATGCCACTGGCCCATTACTCGTAGAAATTGAGAAAATTCCTGGAGTTTCTTTAGGAATTGGTTTAGCTCATTCTGTCCGGAATGGAAAACGATCCATTTGTATTGAGAGTGTCGCACCCATGGGTATTGCAGACAGGTAAGACAATATATTACACTTAAAAGAATTGCATTAAAAATAAAAATAAAAAATAACTTAATTTTATTATTCAAGATATTTAGATTCAAAGATTTATATTAGTTCTGTCAAAGGAGGTCAGACCCTCCTAGACTAAGGCTAATTTTAATTTTGTTCTGGTCTTGTTCAGAGTACCCATTTTTTGAGAGCTGGATTTTTCACACATTAAAAACCGGTCTTGTGTCTAACTTTGCCCATGTGGGGAGATTAGCTAATGGAGACAGAACTTAATAAGTAATAATACTATTTACTTTTTAGAATATGCACTTGGAGGAATGCTATGGAAGGTAAAAGTTTGAGAGTGGATGGTACAAAGATCAAAGTGATGATCAATGTATATTATTTTAATTGGAATTCATTATTGAGATGAGTATTATTTATTAATTTATTTATTGCGGACTATTATTCTCATCTTTATGAGTTGTTGTTTCACGACGTTTCGGCCAACTATTCCTCTGGGCTTCGTCAGGTGGTAACTTGGCAAAAATCTGGTGAGACGACAACAACTATGGATGGCAGTAATTGCTGAGAATGCAGTTAGGAGATTCAGAGTTCTTATCCCATCACTGTTACCACCTGACGAAGGCCAGAGGAATAGTTGGCCGAAACGTTGTGAAACAACAACCAAGAAAGATGAGGATAATAGTCCGCAAATAAATAAATTGATGATCAGTGGTTGTAATATTGAAAATCACTCAGAAATAGGAATGTTCCCCTGCTCAGTTTGTGGAAAGGGAGTCAGGTGCAACTCAAGTTTTTATGGTAATTGTAAGCACTGGGTATATGAGAAGTGCCGTGAAATTACTGGTAGGTCGAGAGATGACAACCAGTTTGTGTGTAAGCCAATGGAGACTGTTAATTAATCAGATGCAGACAAAGTATACCTAAATGGTGAAGCTATTGAGGTTGTGTTACCTTGGTGATACTCTTGGAGCACAGAGTGGTGCAGGTGTTAGTCTGATTGCAAGAGTTCGGAGTGGATGGAATAAGTTCAGGAAACTTCTGCCATTACTAACCAGCAAGATGTTAGCATTATTGACCAAGGGAAGAGCCTACCGAGGAATTCTGACAGGGCTGCCCGCATATTTTTTTTGTAGGTCAGAGTGCTCTACCTCTTGAACTCTGATTTTTCAGTTCCCACCTTCTGGTCTTGTGTGGCATCTTTCCACCGTGAGAGGGGGTTAAGTACTAACATAGACGACCTGTGACCCATGACTGCGTATGTGTACTTCATGAACCATCAAGACACAGGCGAGTCTACTACAAAAAAAATCTGTGGATCTTGATTGTCTGTTAACAATATAATCAACAACATAACAATCTTGCTTGTCACTAGGCACACTTCAAGAAAGAAGTACATTAGAACCCCGGGATATGGTGGCCTTTGGATACGTCTTTTTCAGGTTACGATATGGAATACAATGTTTTTCCGGCCCCTGGTTACGGTATTTTCCCCACCTTACAGTGTTATTTATAATGTTATTTGATTATATACGTGTATTATATACTGTACTGTAGTTTGTTACTGATTTTTTAATAACGTATCCCGGGGTTCTACTGTATATATTTACTTGGCAAAGCCTGTGCAGATTTTGTTCGTACAAAGACGGAGATACGTTCTCAACAATCAGCCTAATAGAGGCTGGGTCATTTTTGAGTAGGTGATGACCATGATCTTGCATCTGTCACTGCTGAGGTATGGTTCTGTGCAGTCTACCCTCCCAACTTTACCTTCTCTCTTGGAGAAGGAGTTAGTTTATTGATAATCGCCTGAGGTGACCCTACCAAAAAATGCTGAAGGGGAGGAGGGGTGTGGGCTATTCAGGTATTTTCTGATGGCCAGAGTCGACAGACTTCTTGTGCACTGACTTTTTAATCTCCATCTTTTGACCTTGTGTCACATCTTCCCGCAGTGAGAATGGATGAATGGATGATATCATAATAACGAATAGTAGTTGTCAAAAATTGTGGACTTGCATATTCGTTTAAAATAGCATCAGCATCCATGATGCGCATGTTTGTTGGTTGGTTGCAGCATTGTGAAATTATATATTTAACTAGCAAGGAGACTCGACGTTGCCTGGGATTGAACAACAAGTATTTCACACTCCTATATTTTTCGAAATCCGTGAAATCACCCGAGAGGAAGCTTCACATGCTTCCATGCAGTGACTTAGTTCAAAATATATGTTATTCTACATTGCACTCTATAGAACCTACTGTTTCTTTTATAAAATTATTTTATATAAACTTATTCCCAGTTAACGGAAAAAAAGAAAACATTAAGAAATTTATGTGCAGGGCTTGAACCTACAGACCACGTCATGCAAAAAAAATGCTATAAACTTACCCAAAGTACAATTTTCATGGCCCGTTGTTCTATCATTGTTGCTAAGTGACGACATAGAAAAAATGGCTTTACCGATGATAGATGAATTAAAATAACAGTTTTGATTATCGATTATCGGTAATTATCGGAGAGTATTCTGAGACAAAACTTAACTAAGATTACTCCCAGACTTATACACTAAAGTTCTGTAAATTTTAAAGAAAATCTGTTCAGCCATTTCGGAGTCTATAAGGAACAAACACACACACAACACATACACACACGCACACACACACACACACTTAGTAGCATTTATTTATACAATTGTAGAGATATTTATCTCTACTATTATATAAAAGGACTATTGTGTGTGTGAGTTTGTTCCCTATGGACTCTGAAATGGCTGAGCCGATGTTTTGAAATTTCACACAAATATACTTTGTGTCTGGCAGTGCTCTTAGATAGGTTTTGCATCAGAATGTTTTTGATAAGTATTGATAATCGATAATGGGGAAAAATCCGATTAAAGAAGAAACAGGTGATTTTGACAAAAAGTTAACACTTTATATAGGCTAATATCACAACTGCATTTGAGGAGTTTTATTGCTGCACAAGTAGAAAAGTCTGGCACATAAAATCAACTGTAGGTTCTTTGATCTGATAGAGGTGCATTCGAAATAAATGTTTCCGTTTAGAGTACAATATACTCGACTTTTGCATTTTATATTTTAATTCAAGCCATTATTACCGCACAAGTAGAAAGGTTTGCTATATAAAATTAGAAGTAAGTTTTTTGATAAGACAGGGGTGTGTTCGAAAATGTTTTTGTTTAGAGCATAATTGAACAATGATAATTGATTTCTGCACTTTTAACTTTAATTCAAGCCATTATATATAAAAAATAATTAAATAAAATCAACAGTAGGTTCTCTATAGTGCAATGTAGACTACAATGTATTGTGGACTAAGTCACTGCAGAGAGGCATGTGAACTTTCCTTTGTGGCAATGTGATGGGTCCCCAACTAGAACAGGCAATTAATCAATTTAATTGAAAAATGGGCAATTTCACCAATTTCGATGACAATAAAATATAGGAGTGTGAAACATTTCAAAAGCGCTTTCATTTGCCCCCCCCCCCCTCTTTAGCCCCAAAAGTCCCCAGTGGACGTCAAATCCTGGTGAAAATGAACAAACGGTGCAGGTCTAGGCCTTAACACATGTAAATTTGAGTTCTGCAACATGCAAAAAAGAAATGACTAAGTCCATGAGTTGTCTCCCCCTCTCCCATTTAGCCCCAAACGTCTCCAAAGACCTTAACATATTTAAATTTGAGTTCAGCACCATGCAAAACTGCTAAATAGACATACACAGAAAATTTTGGACAAATATGGTAAAATAGTCCCAAAAATGGAGTATTTTTATTAGCCCTAAAAGAGCTCCTGAAGCACACCCAAGAGTTATCACAAAGTGTAGACAAATAAAATTATATAGAAATCAGTTAGTTACAACTTTTCAAAAAGTTTTATAAAAATCCAAGGCATCAGTTTTTCTTTTAATAAGCACAAAAGTGTCAATTTTAGCCATTTTAACCCGAAAGGCACCCCTAGGGGGGCAACCAGGGTTTTCCCAGAAAATCCGTTCTGTTACTTTTTTACTCATATCATGTTTAATGTTTGTGCAAAATTTCAAAAAATTCCAAGGCGTAGTTATTGAGAAAAGTGCAGACAGACGAACGGACGAACAAGGGTGAATTTATAGGTCTACCCTCCTTTTGTCCAGGATGGGAGGGGGGGGGGCAAAAATTAATATTATCAGACCAAGTAATTTTTTAAACCAATTGTAAAAAAGTGCATTATTTTTTTTTCGACAATCACATAGTGCAACAATAGTAAATGAAAATTGGTTCACCAGAAGCGAAATTTTACTTGCCAATTTAAATGCTATTTAGGCCCAACATTTAAAATTAACTTTGTTAAACTAACACCCCGCCCAGCATTGCTCACTAAAAAGATATTTTCATTCATGAAGATTTTGTATTTATTATTATTAAACTAATTTTCTATTGCCTATTATATTAATATACAGTAGTGATTTCAAATGTTTAAAAAAACATATAATTTTGGGTACCAATCAAAATTAGAACATGTTCTTGAACATTATTCGTCAAAATCTGAGCTAAGTACATATGCATATTCAAACCTTAAAAACTTAGGTTGTTAAGCATATAAATGTATATCTGCACATGCATAGTAATAATACATTTAGTCAGTTTATATCAGCCAAGTTCCATTTTTTTTTTTTTTTTTTTTAATAATTTTGATTCCTCAGCAGCTATTTTTAACTGACTAAAAACCAAATCAAATTTGCTCTACAGGTCCAAATCCTCTACGTATCAACTTTCCAGTCTGTAGAAAAAATTGACAGAAGAGTTTGATAGATACCGGACAGACAAACAACGTCACTTTTATATAGATATATAGATTAGAATATATATATATTTTTTTTACTTTTGAATCTTTCCTTATTTCGAAAGTGTGTGGTACCGAATATCTTCTGTAAAATGGCTTTGGATAGTAAATCCGTATTGCAATGTAGGAATGTGAGTCAGAGCTTACTCCCGAGTCTCTGCTTACCCCCTGACTCTGTTAACCAGGGTGTGTTGGAATAAAACAATCAGTGTGGCATTAAAATCACCCGCTTGACATTATCCTGCGTTTACTCATTAGTTATGCGAGTGGGCATTTTTAAAGATTTTTCGGGGGGGGGGGGGGTAGAGGGGGGGATGGTGCAACTCAACAAACATTTAGTTACAAAAGTTCGGACATTTTAGATGCATCATTGCATCGTCTTGTTTTTAATGCACAGAGTGAATGGACGGATCAAATTTTAGATTCGCAGAAACATATCTAAAAAAAAAATAAGAGTCGTTTGTTTGACCGTCACCTTTCAAAAACTTTTTTTTTTTTTAACTTATATTCACCCAAAATATGTATATTGCCACTAGCCATGACATTTTTTTTTTTTTTTTACTCGGGCCGCATAGCCAACAAAGTATATGCTAATTATGCTATTTCTGAAATATCCTTTTCTCTATGGATTGTGGTATGTTGTTTGTCCTGTGCAGTTCTTGAGTGTCTACCTTCCCAGGCTTTACCTTCTCACTTTGAGAAGGGGGTTAGGCTATTACTAATCGCCTGAGAATGGCCGGGGAATGCTAGGCATTTTTTTCTTTTCGAGATCCACCTTCCCACACTTTACTTTCTCCCTTTGAGAAGAGATCAGTTTATTGTTAATCGCCTGGTACGCCCATGCCAGCGAATGCTAACGGTGCTGCCCAGGCATTTTTTGAAAGCCAGAGTGCTCCTCCTTTGGGGTCGCTGGCTCTTCAGTGCCACTTTCCAACCCTTATGTCACATCTTCCAGCTGTGAGAGAGAGATAAATAGCATCAATATGGCATAAAAGGATACTGTGAATAAGGGACAGATTTATAACGGCATCCTTACTGGAGAGTTGTGCAACAAGACAGTTGTTCACATTACATTAAAACGGGACAAGGGCAAGTAGTTTGAGGAAGGAAGCCATTAGCTTTCTGTCAACTAGGGGACTTCTACCGTGAAGGGGTGGAAATTTGTTGATTGTTTGGTTAATTGGGCATTTATGTTGAGAGGGCACAAGTGCAGCAAGTTCTTTTCTTTTAATTTTTTTACTTGGGAGTCACCACTTATCAAGGCCTGAAGGCCACTCAAGGTTAAGAGTTAATAAAGGTAAGGTGTTAGTGTAGTAATCCTTAATGGTGTAAATTGAGTAGAATTTGATTATTTAAGGACAGGGCTCAACAAGAACTTGTTTACATTGGACTTGATTCTTTTAAAGCAAGTATGGGGATGTAACATTATGGCAATTAGATATGGGCTGGAGCTTGGTAGACAGTGTGGGACCTTTTTGGACCCTGTCCGAAAGAGAGGGACTGAGTGGTTTACTTATGTTTGAAGTAGCAGTTTTCTCTATAAATGTACAGACTGAATGAGGTCTTATATAACATATAAAGTTTTTTTGTGAGATTCAAAATATTGGGCCTAAATAGCATTTAAGCTGGCGTATCAAACTTTGATTCTGACTAGCCAATTTTCATTTTTTTTTGTGTGTGTGTGTGTGTGTGTGTGTATCATGTTATTTGCACTATAATAGCATACTTCGTTACAGTTTATGTAAAAAAAACAACATTTTTATTGAAGCGTATATAAAGAGTTGTCTCCCTTATAACTAAAATGTTATTTCTTATTCTATATAAGTTTAAAACATATGCAAAAAATAAAAATTAAAATGATTTACCTGGAATACTATGTAGGTACATCTAGTATATATGCATACATACATACATATATATATATACTATGTAGGTATAGCTAGTATATATATATATATATATATATATATATATATATATATATATATATATATATATATATATATATAATTCAGTAGTAGATTATAAAAGATTTAAAGTTTTTGTCTCTTGCCTGCCGTAGAGCGGGTACTTCAGCTAATCATGATAGCTGCTTAGACGACCATAATAATTACCAGGAAAATCTGTATAGCAATAACAACAGCTACGATTACTAGTGAAATGAGATTTTGGAAATAAAGGCCAGACTTAATAGTATCTCAGCTTGGTGAAATTCCATCACGTTAAAGAGAGAAAAGGAAAGATTTAAAAGGGAGAGGGGGTAGAAAGACAGAAAGAGAGGAAAGAAAATGAAGGAGACAAAGAGATGTGGGAATAGAAAGAGAAAATAGATTGAGAGAGAGAGAGAGAGAGAGAGAGAGAGAGAGAGAGAGAGAGAGAGAGAGAGAGTGTTTGTCCATGATTATCACAGTGTCAATTCCGTCTTTGGACTCGATTCCAAACAATTCTTGGAACATTTTCTTTTCTTTTTTCTAAGATGAAAGTGATATACGATGTCCTCACGTTCAGGTAACAGATATTTTGTCATCATCCATTGATTCTAGGGTCACAGATCATTTAGATTCCTTTTTTTTCTCTCCATTTTTTTTTTTTTTTAGTCCAAAGTTGACAGTATATAATTTTCGTTTTATTTAAATTCTTTTCCCTATTTTAAAATCTAATTTACCGACATTGATGAAAATCAAACATTTTTTTTTATCTCAGTTATTGGAGACATTAACAACGTATAAACACATATTTCTCCAGCTCTCCTGAATACTAACCCAGTCTAATATGTAAATCAGTAGTGACAATAACGTATATGTAATACCCTTAGCGCTCTACCTTAGCCTTTTTTTTTTTTTTACTCGTTTATTTTTACACTGTTTTTCACTTTGTTCATTTTGTATTCTTCTAATTTGTTTTGAATTTCGTTTTTCTACTATCTAAAATATTTCTAAACATTTCTTGTGATATTTTTCTTGTTATAATAAAAGTTATTTGTGGCATTTAGGTAACAAATTTTTGGTGACAGGATTTTTGGGTGTAAAATTTAGAACGTTTTTTTTTTTTTTTTTAGATAGGTAGGAGTGTGTGATTTTGTTTTTGTTTGTTTGTAATTTGTGAGTTTTAATTTATTTTTTCGTATTTTAAAAAACATCAATGTGTTTAATACAAACATTTACTGTAGAATAAATTTTTCTTACATAATGCCATCATTTTACATACACACGTATGTGTATTAATATGTTTATATACACACGTGTGTGTGTATATATACACACACATGTATTAATATGGCTTCGTGGCTTAGTGGGGGATGCCCTTTTCTCTACCCTGCAACCTCTCTCCCACAGAAGAGACGTTGCGAGCCTATCCTTGTTTTATCGTTATTTTCATGGCAGGTGCTCGTCTGAACTCCAATCTCTGGTCCCCCCTCGCCAATCTTTCACAAAAAACACCCATCTAGCTGAATCCACTGTGAAAAATTTCCCCCACTCTATATCTGTGCCTAAATCAAAACGTGGATTCCATGAACAAAGCTTCTTTCTTAGAACTGCACGCCTGTGGAACTCTGTTCCGTCTGCCTGCTTCTCTCCGGACTACAACTTGGATGTCTTCAAGTCCAATGTTAACAAATTCCTAATGAACCGCCCCCTTAAGTAAACACTTCATCAAATCTCCACACTAACGTAATGTACTTGCAATAACCCTTATCTCTGAGTGGCTTCCGGGCCTTGATAAGTGGTGATCACTGTGTAAATATATATATATATATATATATATATATATATATATAAGTATTCATATATATGTATTTACACATATATACACGCATATACATGTATATATATATATATATATACACACACATTCATATACATATATATTTACATATAATTCAAACAATTTCACTGAAAAGGACAATCAGAATTTTAAAAAGATCTCGCGGTTGGAATATAAGAGGCAGCAGGCGAATGTTTCGTATCTGATAAGATGCCCTATCCCCAACTTGAACAAACTGATAAGAAAATTTAATTACGAATATATATATATATATATATATATATATATATATATATATATATATATATATATAGCATGGTTTTGATGGGTAGAAACAAATCCAATGAAGTGCTTGATAATTCAGTATTTATCTATTTATTTATAATTTTACAAAAATTCAGAAACGTAAGGTTCCAATTTGGGAGAGAAGACGCTGACAAAGACTACTTTTTGTTTTTTTTTTATTATAAACAACTTGCTGGCTTTCAAATAGATATGTTTTGATCAAAATAGAGCTAATGAAAACCGGTGAACAGTTCAAGAAAACCCAGTATTTGCCTGGATCCGCTCCTCTAGCTTTAAACGTAAGGTACTATGTTGATCTAAACTTCTGTAACACATACACATATATATACACACACCCACATAGCAAAAAAGTTATTATGCTTCACCAGCATTCACATTCACTATTTATTGCTCTGATCCCCATCTGGCATCAATTTAAATGAATGGTTCTCGTCTTGGGGAGGCCTCATGTTTTGACAAGCTTCTGGGCTTGACCTTTACTCCTGATCTTAAATGGAACACATACATTAAATCCGTTGCCAAGGCCGCTGGAAAAATGGTGGGATCCTTCTATCAATCCAGTAGATATCTCACTGCTGATGCAATTCTCTATCTATATAAGAGCCAGGCACGCCCAAGGATGGAGTACTCTTGGCACATTTGTGATGAGCTGCTAGAAAGGACTTATCCTGTCTTGATAGAGTTCAAAATAGACTTCGTAGCCTCGTAGGTGATGTCCTTTTCTCTTCCCTGCAATCTCTTTCTCACAGAAGAGATGTTGCGAGTTTGTCTCTGCTTTATCGTTATTTTCATGGCAAGTGCTCCGCTGAGCTCAAATCTATGGTTCCTCCTCGCCAAACTTTCACAAGAAATACCTGTCTAGCAGAAAACACTATTACTAATTTCCTCCACTCTTTATCTGTGCCTAAACCTAAACGTAGATTCCATGAGCAAAGCTTCTTTCTTGCAACTGCACGCCTATGGAATTGTCTTCCATTTTCCTGCTTTCCAACTGACTACAATTTGGTTGTCTTCAAGTCTAACGTAAACAAGTTTTTGATGCGCTGTTCCATATAAGTTAACAAATTTACTGAATTTCCATTACTAACGATTACTATATTGTCCAATTTCTACTGTACATTCTTTAACCCTTATCCTTGGGTAGCCTCTTAGTCTTGATAAATGGTGATGCCTATGTAAAAAAATTTTTAAAAAAAGATATAGAAATGTTATTAAAATAAATTTTAAAAAATATACCGTTAACTTTTTATTATAGAGTGGAGAATTTTTCCGAATTGATTTCAGGTGGCAGAGTGAGTGTGAGGTGGTTGTCAGATTTGCTATTTGCTTTCTACGCTTCCCCTCACCTTTTGAAATGGTTTTGCCTTTGGGCCAGAAAATAACATGCGTTTTATTCACTACCTTTTGCGTAACTGGTGGAGGTAGTTATATTTATTTATATACACGCAGGCATGAAAGAAATAGATGGACACTCTTAACATCATTAATGCTGAAGACTGCTGTCAGAGGCTGATGGACCTCGGCAAGATAAAATTGATTATTTTCCTTTGCTAATGAATTGAACAATCACACAGTCAACAGTGGAAAGTTGAATCCCGGTATTTGCAACAATTTAACGCTGAATAAGCCACCATAATATCCCAATGTCCTATAAATAGGACACCAAATAATTTATTTTTAAAATCTATAGAATAATATAGAATAGTAGTGTTGGGACGATTATCGGAATCGGAAAATTGGGCGTTTTGAGGGTATTGGAATCGGAAAATTTTGTGCCTATTTTCTGATTCCTTTGATTATATTTTTATTTGCTTTCACTGCTAGTAGTAATAATAAAATAATAAATATTTATTGATTTTTAAACTATTAGTAATACTATGATTATATTTTTATTTGCTTTCACTGCTAGTAGTAATAATAAAATAATAAATATTTATTGATTTTTAAACTATTAGTAATACTAAAATCTATAGATCATCCCCAAAAGTGTGCGTTTTATGTTCGAGAAATTGTATGCATATTTAACGTTTTTTTCGTTTTTTTTTATGGAAATTGGCAAAAAATAACCATTTTACAGTTAAATATTTAGAGATTTATAAAGAATCGGAATTGGTAATTGTATTTGAATCAGGAATTTAGTATGTGTGACGGTATGTCCCGGTTGAGAAATCACCAAAAGGGAATCTATGCCCGAAATCAAAAGAAAAAAGAAATGTAACGTGTCAGCTGTAGAATTATCATGACCAAGATTTGGAACAGTAATTCCATTGTGGAATATTCTTAATGAAATACCAGACAATGAAATAACAGAATAACACGGACATTATTTATATATATATATATATATATATAATATCCGTGCTATGGACGAGAGGTAATTGTCCATCCTTTCACGAAACAGCTGTAAGAGCTTAACGCCAAAAAAAGTGAATTTCTATTCATGTAGGTTGTGATTTTATTCAATTTACGTATATATATATATATATATATATATATATATATTGTACACATGTTATTTATTGTGCGTTAAAATTCAACAAACAAAACAAAATATTAAAAAGAAAACACACAGACAGTGTCCAACTGGTCAAAGGGGGTTGGGGCACAAAGAAAACTGTTCAAATAAACATTGCCTCTTTTTTTTTTTCTTTTTTTTTTGTATGTTATATAATTTTTTATTTTCTATATGAAACAATGGTTAAGTCAGTAACAACGGTAATATGAGGCAAGCAGAAAATATTCCAAATAAAGAAAAGAAACAATTCAGTTCAGTAAGTCGATATTTATGAAGTAAAAAAGGGTGAGAGGATATTGCAAGATACTTAGCTGTGAGGCTTTGGGGAGTGTGGAGCCACCCTTTAATTACCATTGCTCCCAGGTCCACTCTGACCCGGAGTGGTAGTACCTGTTAGGGTCCCAACTATGGGTTGAATAGAAACCGACGTGAAAACAACAAATATATTCTATTAAAAAGATTTTTCTTCAAAATCTTTGGATTCGGCATTAAATAACCCGAAAAGGGTTGATATGCCGTAAAACAAAAACTAACCAAACCAACCAAACCCAATCGAGGGATGCATCTCATTCCAACATATCTGAGCCAAGGCGTATTCGTACTTTTTGATATATTTCCTTTTTGGCTCGAGGGATAAGATTCAAATCAAGCAGGTTACCGATTCACTGTGCAAATCACATTTGCTGGTGGTAATCGCATCTTTTTGTTGACATTCGTTTAGTGATGTGATCCACTCCATTTCTTTCACCTGACTGAGTTTTTGTATGTGTCTTTTCATGTTTCCTGCTAAAAGTTTTTTTCTTTTTCTTTTTCCTTCATTTTGAAGTGGGGAGATGAGATGTCTGCCTGGCTTCTGGTCATATCTTGTTGAATGCTTCAAAGGGCATAGGGAATGGGGGTGTCTAACTCGCTTCCTTTTTATAGGTTCATGCATCGATATTTTGTTGCCGAATGTCTCAATAGCAATGGAGTGGGGGGGGGTCTGACATAGATATTTAAAATGAAATTTAAGGAGAGAGAGGGGCACTTCTGCATTATGCTCTGTTTTCTTGTAACATATGGAATCAGTAATTGTATTGGAATCAGTGAAAATATTGGAATCGTCCTATCATTATATAATAGTATTTTTAATTACTGCATAATTACTTGAAAGAAAGGATAGAGTTTATCTCTATTCATCAACTTGTCTCTAACAGTTGTTGAAACCCTCTTAAAAATCTTGTGAAATTTGCTAAATATTCTAGTTGTCCGATGATGTGAAAAATTATATAAATGTTATCAAAATGCATACAGACTGGCTTGCGATAAAATATGCTCCATCTATTAGAGGCAAGAAATAGTATGTGACATTTTTACTGCAGTAAATGTGTGGACTTTATATGAGTTAATTCATGACGGAAACGATGAAATAAAAACTTTACTTCATTTCAAAACATATATATGCACTTTATACCTTGTAGAAGAAAACCCACAGTGAAAACAAACTTGGCAAATGGCTGGTAAATGATATCAGCTTTGACCTGAAAGGTCATGTAATTGCTAAGCAGAACAAGCAATGATGATTTCAAAAAGAGTCGTGCAATAGTAAGCCACTGACTTATTACCAAAAGTGAAATGTGATTTTTTGTGTGAACTGATTTGCTTTTTACCATGATGTGTAAATTTTATCTTGACTGCATAGTCTATTTCTAAAATATCATATATTTTGGCGTATAAGATGATCCTTAAAGTTAAAAAAATCATCTTTAAAAAGATACTGGGTGTTGCAATCTCAAGCCTAGGCTAAACGAACATGGTTTTGTGATTTAGCAGTCATTTGTTGGGCTACTGCTACGATTTTGTTGAAATTTTCTAATGGAAACAAGCTATTTCAGTCACTGGCCTGAACAACATGATAGAGCTGTTTTGTGGCAAAGGCGACATGGTGGCTTGGCTAATGAAAGTAGATCTGGTGGCAAAACTCCAAAAAGTACATGACTTTGCCATGGTGAAACGATTATTATTGGAGGGAGATGCGTTGGCCCTGTACTTGAAACAGCTATTGAAATAGCAGCAGCCCTCAACGTGGTGTTTCTAGAGTGAGAGCTGATAACCGACAATGGGTCTGCATTTAGATCAATAGTAGTTGCAGATGTACTAAGGAAATGCAATGTCCGTCAATTCTTCAGAGCTGCCTATAGACCCAGTGGCAATAGGATTGTGGAAAGAAACCACCGAACAATAAAGGAAATGGCAGAGAGAGGGAGAATCCCACCGGAGCAAGCTGTCTACTGGTACAATATTTTGCATAAATCGGGACAAGTGCCAGAAACAGTTCCACACCTGTTGATATTCACATACTCCTGGAGGCATCCCAGAGTTGAGTTGGCAAGCAGGAGGTTGAGACAACAGGAACTATCAAACTTGGGACGAAGTATGGGTAAAGCTCCCAGGTGCACGATGTACTACGCAGTGGAGCAGAGGATGCGTGACTGGAAGTATTGCGAGCAACAATATTGAAGTGGATGCGGTACCAGGACATATTCTCAACATCAGGCTAATTGAAATTGAGACAGTGGAAAGTGATGTGCAGCAGAAGGATGGTGAGATGCGTCAGAGGTCGAGTAGGGAAAGGTGATTGCCGCAGTGGATGAAGGAGTACGAAATGTGATAGAGAGATCGGAGGAGTATGTTGTCTAAAGTAAGAGAGAGGAAGCTGTGGAGAAAACAGAGAAGGCTTACCACTTGAGCGTTCCTGTATGTGTGCGTCGTGCGGGGTTGGGCTGAGAAAGGAAAAGAATCATAGATGCCGCCCGTGGTTTTTATAACACATGGTCTTGCAAAGTCATATTGCATACATGCAGGTGAGGGGTACTTGGGCTGTATAAAAGCAGCTCGAGTTAGGAAGGTGGGAGTGGGAGGATAGTACTACGAGAATCCATAACAATTATTGTTGCTCGTCACCTTGTTGGTTTGCGTTGGATTTGGACACACATGTTTGTTGAACTGCTGCTACGATTTTTTGTTGAACTTTTCTAACGGAAACAATATATCAGAAAGAACAGTTGGAAATAAGTCATACACCATAAATCATGCAAGTTAATAATCTTCAAATGGATTTTAGTATATATACACGTGCATATCCGTTTTATGAAAGCATGTGGATCAGTATGTACGTTTCTGTGTGCGTGTTTATGTATATACGATTAGCCGACAGGGCAGAGAATCAACGCATGACACACGACCAGCAGAAGCGCAAGAGGAGGAAGGAGAGAGCTGCCGGTTCACAGCCTGCTGATACCGCTTTCACGTGTCCAGAGTATGGAAGAGTCTGCCGAGCACGGATTGGCCTCATCAGCCATCTCAGGACCCACAAACCCCTGACGCCGAATTGATTGATACCTTGGTCATTGTCGATTTCGACGGACGAGCAAGAAGAAGAAGAAGAAGATACGATTAATATACTTCTATATGTCAGTACGTAAGTGTAGTATTAATGACGGTCAAAGCCTGAAGATGGAGTGACTTTGCTGAGTGAAGTTCCCATGAGTATCTTAGAACGATCAAAATTTGCTCATATTTAGTAAATCTTGTGTCAATTGATGATAGCATCTCATCAAAGTGTTGGATAAACTAAATTTAATAAAAACTCTAATGTCATTTTTTATGAGAATTACTTGATGTAATGAATATGAGGTCATCCGGGTTTTTCCTCCTTGCAAGTTGGTGATTGGCTGGTTAAGCCATAAGTACCGACTGGGGGAGCCACATGGGGGAAGACGTCAAAAAGTATACAAGCCTCAAGCTATGAACACCAGCTACGACTATGGCACTCGTTCAATAAACAAGCTCTGAAGAAACAATATACCGGAAAGAACAGTTGGAAATAAGTCATACACCATCCACTATGAACACGCAATTCCTACAGCTACATAGATAGAAAACAGAGTTGTTAAACCTGACATAATGATATGGGACAAGAAGGAGAAAGAAGCAACCTTAGTAGAAGTTAGTGAGTTTCCCGAATGATGCTAGATTACATAAAGCTGAGAGAGAAAAAAATAACGAAATACCAAGGTCTTTTTTTACATCATTCTAGTAATTATATGAGCAACTGGATTCGTGAAAAAGAATTAAAAAAAAAAATTACCTGGCAAATATACCCAGTGAACCAAGTGCAAGAGAGATACAGGCAATTACACTTAAAGAGACGGTTAGAATTTTTAAAAAGATCTCTAGGTTTGAAATGTGTGAAGGGAATGTCTGGCATCCGGTCAGATGCCCCATCTTCAACTAAAACAAAATAAGAAAATAAAAAAAATAAAACATACAAAGAAGAGAAAGTGAATGCACTATGGGTTTCCATAATTAGAAAAGTCTGGTTTTCCTAAATATGTACTTATAGGTCAGTGAGTATATGTTTCTACGTACTAATGAACAAATATAATTTCTGGCTTGATTGGGGCATGAAGGGGGGGGGGTAGTATGGTACTAATTCTCCAAAATTGTTTTTTTTTTTTTTTAAATGTCATGATAGTCATTTTTTATTCTGTTTTTGGCAATAAATGAGCAAGAAATAGAGTGTTTGTAACTTTAGGACTAAAAAAAAAATGCAACATTCTAATGGAAATAATTCTAGAATTTTCTGACCCCCCCCCCCCACACTCAGACCGATTAGATAGGCGTTAACTCAGTCATAACAGACATTGTGAGAATTTGGGATATTTTAGCTCATTTCACCCAACTCATATATATATATATATATATATATATATATATATATATATATATATATATATATATACACACACACACACACACACCGGTTGTATCAATTGGTTTCCTAAATGTAAATCCGATGGAACTCACATGATTATTAAAGAGTGCTCAATGCAGGACAGAGCTGGTATATAGTCTGTTTATTGTACAAACATTATTGGTTACATATGTGCATACATGTTTCAGTGGAGTCCCAATTCAGTGACAGCCTTATATGTCAGTGTGTGTGCGTTTTTACATACTAATGAATAAATATGATTCCTGGCTTGATTGGGGCATGGAGTGAGGCTTAATTGGGACTCCACTGAAACATGTATGCACATATGTAACCAATAATGTTTGTATAATAAACAAACTATATATATATATATATATATATATATATATATATATATACACACACACGTTGAACTATAAAGAAATATACTTTTAATATATATTTTCAATAATTATTTTTCCAAATTGTCACAATTAAACTGAATAAAAATTAATTTACACTTTCAGAACATATTTATTAGAAGTAAACATACCACACCAAAGATACATCTACATCACACTCATGTTATTTTTTTTATTAATTAGTATAAATCATCTTACACGTGTTTCATTGAATGATGGAAATTCACCAAACAACTCTTCAGAGACAGATTTATATACCTTAGAAGAAAGACACAGTTGGAGATTTTATTTTTCCTTGGTTTAAAAGGGATAAAAATTGATGGGAAAAAATAGAAATCCTTAAAAATCATAAGAGTAAACTTTTTACTTTGATCTTTTTTATCCTTCCACCAATTTTTGTATTTATTAAACAAACAAACAAAAAATATTCAAATGCATCTTTTTTCCGAGGAACATAAATCTGTCTCTAGTGAGTTGTTTGGTAAATTTCCACCATTAACGAAACATGTGTAAGATAAATTATACTAATTAATAAAATAAAATGAATGTGATGTGAATGTATCTTTGGTTTGGTATGTTTACTTTCGATATATGTCACTTACTTTATATTGGGCTGTCTGTGCCACATGATTATAATGCTGGGAGATCAGGATAAGCTCAGAACAGTTCAACAAATTGATGCAATTGTGTCAGTTGAAATACCTGGACCTGAAGATCCAGACCTTCGTGATTTAGTTAAGTCTTTAATGGTACATGGCCCAAACTCATTGTAATTGTTTAGTTATGTGATAAGAAGTTTCTTACTGATGTGTGTTTTAAAAATTTTCAGCCACCATGGAATTTTTTTTGTGTGTTTTAAAAATTTTCAACTACCGTGGAATTTTTTTGTGTTTAAAAATGTTCAACTACCATGGAATTTTTTTTTTTGTGTATTTTAAAAATTTTCAACTACCGTGGAATTTTTTTTTTGCGTGTTTTAAAAATTTTCAACCACTGTGGAATTTTTTTTGAGTGTTTTAAAAATTTTCAACCACTGTGGAATTTTTTTTGAGTGTTTTAAAAATTTTCAACCACTGTGGAATTTTTTTTGCGTGTTTTAAAAATTTTCAACCACTGTGGAATTTTTTTTGAGTGTTTTAAAAATTTTCAACCACTGTGGAATTTTTTTGTGTGTTTTAAAATTTTCAACTACCATGGAATTTTTTTGTATGTTTTAAAAATTTTCAACCACCATGGAATTTTTTTGTGTGTTTTTAAAATTTTCAACCACCGTGGAATTTCCTTGTGCTCTGCTAGTACTAATTAAAAAATATTATTAAAATAAAATGGGTGTGATGTAAATGCATCTTTCGTTTGGTAGGTTTACTTACTTTATATTGAGCTGTCATGAGAATCTACATGGCTGCTACTAGAAAAGGTGCAACAGAAGAACATATTCGTCTGACGTTAGGATAACCCAAGGGTGATAATTCCGATAATTCTAAGCCAAAAATTTAGTTTTTGAAATCTTTGTTGCTAATAAATTTCTAGTGCTTTTAACTGTTTATTTCTATTGACAGGAGCGGCGCTATCCACGTTGGAGACCATCTTCTTGCCATCGACGGTGCCAGTGTTGACCACATGTCTCTGGCCGAAGCGAGTCAGTTGTTGAAGTCTGGAACTGGGGACCAGATCCGTCTTGAGATTATTCCAATTAGTCACATACAACAGAAAGCATCACGTGAACTCTTGGCTCGAAAGGGTAAGGATTGCTATACAAGAGGATACTCAATTCTTGTTATTTACAAGAGGACTGGTATCCTTGTTTGGGTGACGGGGGTTATTTTTGCTCTATTCGTCCAAAATTTAATATGGCCACCAAGCATTTAAAATTGGCAATTTTAACACTGAAGTCTTATTCTAACACTAAAACAAGTAAAAGTAAATTTTCTAATGTATGTAGATGTGATGGGATCGTTCCGATATTTTTCCCGATTCTGTTCTAGATTTCTGATTCCGATACAATTACTGATTCTGTCCTAAATTTCCGATTCTGATACAATTTCTGATACAATTTAAAATCTCTAAATATTTAGTTATACATTTGTTCATTTTATTCTTTATTTTCGGATTACTGTAAAAACCCATGTAATTTGTACATATAGTTTCACAAATATAAAAAAAAAACACTTGTGGGGGAGTGATCTATAGCTTTTTGATCCCCTTGGTTTCTTCGAAGCATTCTAGACTTAGAGATTTACAGGAGGGACCACATGAAGATTAACATCCATAACTAAACATGATGCCAATGTGCCATCTGAATCCGAATTTGCTTTATGCAGGTTGTCAGTCTGCGTCGTTATCAATCTCAATGTCGCAACATCCCAACATTTTCAAATAAAATATGCTTACTGATGAAAGTTATTGGAAATAATCCTAAATTCAATTTTATTCACATCGGTAAACAATGTATGATGACAGTCTGAAAAGTAATGGGACTAGATGTGCTGTGTGAGCTATGAGTGAAAAAGGGATAATAATAATAATGATGAAATTGCGTTATCATCTAACATGATATACCGGCAGTATATAACGGTATTCTAAGCTGTTGTCGGCATTGGTTTCCCTGATTTTTTCCTAAAACTTAGGTACATAAGTGAAAGCATAATGGATTCGAACTTGGTATGCTTACGTTGTCAGTCAAGATTGTTATCTATTTCGCAAAGATCACCTCCTGGACATGAGGATTTCTAAATAACTTTTCTTTATATAAACAACTGCACGACCCTAGCCCTAATCTTATCTTTTTGTTTAACTACATACAGTAAAGTCTGTTTTTTAAAACATTGTTTTGTTTTCATGTGTCCGGAGGCTTTATTATTTATTATATGTTTGAATTTCAAAGAGAATTGTCTTTTTTCTATCTGTAGTTTTCACCATATATTATAACATTTTCTTTAATATGCATCTGTTAATCAATTTATAATTTCCTTCTTTGGGATAATAAAAACGTACACATAAACAACAGTTAATGTTTTAGCAAGAGAACGAAAGCAAGTGACCTCCAACATTTAAGCAATGTTGAGCCTGGTCAGTACTAGATGGATGATCATTAGGAACACCAGGTGCTGAATGTGTTCTCCACTTGGTGTTGTTTCCACTCTCTCTGGACTTCTCCTTGTCACTGAACTCAAGTGCTGATTCAGGAGAGATGTGGTTGGAGATTGCGCAACCATTGCTTCACAATTACATATACAGTTACTCTGACAGCTTGTATCCATTGTCTCACAAGACTGAACAGAGAATATGATATTTTAACAATTTCTTTAATATGTATCTGTTAATATATTAGCTGTTAATTAATCTATAAGTAATCCTGTTCCTTGGGATGCATAAAAACATGTACAAACAACAGTCAGTTTTTCCAACCTATGACAATTACCTCAATACATAAAACAGGTAAATAGGCATCTAGCCCATAAAACTATAGACCCATTGCTTTAACAAGTTGCCTATATAAAACAATAGAGCATGTCGTCAACAACATATGATTACTTGAAACAATCAATCAAATCATTAATATTCAAACAGGATTTCGGAAAAAAAGAGGAACAATAGACCAAACAGCTAGGTTAGAAAGTTTCATATAAGAGAAACTTTCATCAAAAAACAACATATGACAGCAATATTTTTCGACATAGGAAAAGCTTACCACTGGACCATCTGTCGTCGAATGGGTGGAAAAGGCTGAAAAGATCTGTACACTGTGCAGAATTAAAGAACCAGCCACAGTCATTCCTCTGAGGTTAACCGGAGGGGCCTATGCAGTCTACCAGCAACTCAGAGATGAACCAGACTGGGATACAATCAAACACAGCCTGTATACAGCGTTTGGTACAGATCTGTTTGTTGCATGGCAACAGTTCACGAGCTGGCGACTTCACCCCAAGGAAACGGTTGACGTGTACCTAGCCGACCTATGAAAGTTGTCGGTACCATTTGGTGGGGTCAACGATAAGATATTAAGATGTGCCTTTTTAATAGGCTTACCTGAGGAGGTCAGCAAACTGTTGCAGGCATCATCACGAATTGATGAATTGACAACAGACGAGTTATTAGCCCGAGCTCGAAACATCTGTAAGGGACAGGAGTCAATTGCAGCAGCAACTAGTATTCAGCATGCAACAGTCGAACCGCATTGAAGCAATGTAGATTCTCTCCCAGGTAGTAATAAGTGTGTAGGCCCAGTGTGCTATAAATGTGGGGAGGCCAATCATTTTGCTAAGGAGTGCCGGAGTGATAGAAGGTGTGTATATCTACGAGCACAGAGAACAGTACAATGCTATCGCTGCAATAAGCATGGGCACATATCTCGCAACTGTTCGGGAAATGACGTTGGGGACAAGGTACTATCGCCACCCTTGCCCCTTGCCAACCAATAAACACAGGATTACTGGTCATTGGCATTAAAATTGACGATGTGCAGTGTTCAGCACTCATAGACACGGGGTGTTCCTGGTCTATAGTTAATGCACATTACTGTCAGATGTGGCGGGAGCAACCAGTCGGTATTATGACGATCAATGGTTTATCCCAAGCATGTTGCGGTGAAGGGACAGTCACGATATGGACTGAGAAGGGTGACACAGCCAAAGTTTATGTTCTGGTGATGCAAGAAAAACCCCTTGGTTATGACATGTTGATTGGAATTGATGCAATACAAGCACTAGGAGGCGTCACAATCACAGCGACTGGAGGTGTAATGCTTGGAGAAAGGAAAGAAGTCTGTGCAGCCATGTCTATTGAAGAAAAGGACTTCTGTGCTACGTTTGACGACAAGGAAAAGGCGTGGACTGCAAAGTGGAAATGGACTATGAGCCAGGCACCAGATCGGCTGTGGAACACCATTCCAGAGTATGCAGTTTCCATGAAGAATAGGGCCGCATATGAAGAGGAACTTCAGATGGGGATTGATAACGGATGGTTAATATCGTACCCACAGGAACGTCTGGGACCACCCAAAGGATTAATTCCGCTCATGGCTGTTGAACAACCTACTAAAGACAAAATTCGGCCCGTAATGGATTATCGAGAATTGAATCAACATATTGATGCTTTCACTGGAAACGCAGATGTGTGCACTGCTAAACTAAGAGAGTGGCGTCAGAAAGGGAGTAATGTAGCACTGCTGGATTTGAAGAGAGCCTACCTGCAGATACGTGTCCATGAGTCATTATGGCCATTTCAGACAGTGATAATCAAGGGAAACCGATATTGTTTGACACGTTTAGGTTTTAGCCTAAACGTAGCACCCTTAATAATGACAGCTATTATTAAAACTGTTTTGATGCAGGATGAAACCACAGCAAAAGCTGCTTCAGCTTACATTGACGACATCTACGTTAATGAGGATATAATGTCTGCAGATGTGGTTCAAGCAAAACTGGAATCGTTTGGGTTAATAAGCAAAGACCCTAAGCACCTAAAGGATGGGGTGCCTGTGTTAGGCCTAGAGGTCTATGAGAAGGGCAATACTTTGCAATGGAAGCGAGGGAGCGGGATTCCAAAGTTACCAAGTGTATTGACAAGACGCATTGTGTTTTCTATTTGTGGTAAATTAGTAGGACATCTACCTGTCTATGGATGGCTCCGATCGGCAACAGGAGTGTTAAAAAGATGAGTAACTGCAGTAACCAAAGGATGGGATGACATGGTGGATGATGATTCTCTCCAGCAAATGATGGCTGAAATGTTGTCCAGAGTACATAGAAACGACCCTGCCTAGGGTGAGTGGCAAGTATCTGGAAACGAACTGAATGCATGGGTTGACGCAAGTTCACTGGCTACAGGTGTCGTGTTGGAACAATTGGGTGTTGCTGTGGAAGATGTGTGCTGGTTTCGTCCGAAAAATGATGCCCAGCATATAAATTTGGCAAAACTTGATGCCACGTTAAAAGGGCTTAATCTTGCATTGCAATGGCAGGCTAAGGTTGTGTATCTCCACACTGACTCGTTGTGTGTTTACCACTGGTTGATCGACACCTTGACTGGAAAGGCTCGAGTTAAGACTAGAACTGCAAGTGAGATGTTAGTACGAAGGAGACCGGCAATAATAAAGCGTCTAGATGACGAATACAGCTTACAGGTGGACATTACCTTAGTTTCGTCGATGCAGAATTTGGCTGATAGCTTGACTAGAGTACCAAAAAGGTGGATTGATGTAATGAGACAGGGATCTGATCCTCCACAACAGACATGCACGACTGTAACAGATCAATTAACACCTGACCAAATGTGTACAATACATCAGCGGAGTGGACATCCCGGAATTCGGAGGACAACATATTTTGTCCGAAGAGTGTGTCCTTCAACTACAAGAGCATCAATCAAGGCAGCTATATGCTCGTGTGAAGAGTGTCAGCAAATTGATCCAGCACCATCCCAATGGCAAAAAGGAAAGCTTGAGGTGGAGGACAACTGGTATCGAGTAGGAATGGATGTAACGCATTATGAGGGCAAGCATTTTTTGACCTTGACAGATTGTGGCCCGACACATTTCATGATATGGCGCCTGTTGACACGACAGGATGCATCTAGCATTATACAACAGTTGAGAGCTGTCTTTTTTGAATGTGGTGCCCCACTTGAAATTCTGACTGATAACGCCACTACGTTTCGATGTCAAAAATTTCAGAAATTCACGCAGGAATGGGGGATTAGAATGCATTATTTATGTGCATATTTTCCCGAAGATAACAGTATAGCGGAGTGGTGTCACCACACCACTAAAAGAATTGCCGCTAGGACACAGTGTTCTATTCTAGAAGCTGTGTACTGGTATAATGTGACACCAAAGGACGATGCCACACCAGAAACTGCACCAGCTAATGGGATTTACCGCTATGAACAGCGTATAAAAGGAATTGATGTCACACCATCAGTGGTTAGCGTTGTCAATACACCATATCAAGTGGGAGACCGTGTTTGAGTAAAACCCCCAAATGCTGGGTGCACTGTAAAATTTTGCAGTGGAAAAATAGATAAAATCATAAGTCCTCAGACCATGTTGATTAATGATGTACCGCGTCATGTAAAAGATATCCACCCCTGTTATACCTCTTCTGATTCTGAGGATAATGAGGAAGATCACATACAGTTCAGGGATGATCTTGATCGCCTACTGCCCCTACAGGTGAGTGTAGAAACACTACCTGCAGAACCAGATGAGGGAATGATAAAACATACTAGTGGCAATAGTGATGAGAATGATGGACATAAGGAAGTAATACCACCAGTTCGTCATCAAAGTACCCGAGAAAGACGAATACTGCCCACCCGCCGTGATTGTGAAACACCGCCTATAGCACCACGAGAGGGGATGATGGAATATACTGAGGAAGATCGAACTGAGGAAGTGATACCTCCGATTCTTCGAAGGAGTACCCGACAAAGACGGATACTGCCCCCTTGTCTTGATTGTGAAACACCGCAAAGGGAACCACGAGAGGCGATAATGGAACAGACTGGTGATAATAACAGTGGTAATGAGGAAGATGGCAATGAGGAAGTGCTGCCCCCGATTCTTCGAAGAAGTACCCAACAAAGACGACTGCCCCCCTGCCCTGTGTGTGATCATGAGATCAGGGGGGAGTGTAGGGAGACGTGTGGCGTGGAATGAAATGAATGAAGAAGAAAGAAACAAAAATGGCTGCAATGTTACCACCCGATATGCAATGCCTGCAATGTGACCACCCGATATGCAAATGAGATGCTCCTCGTTGGAGATAAAGGAGGGTTGATACTTTAGAGGGACGTTCATTTTGAAGTTGGATTTCGAAGAAATAAGTTGAATTAGCAGAAGTTCGTTTGGAGTTGAGAGAAGGTGTGTTACGTATACAGAAGTTTGGAAGTTGGAGGTTTGGACAACAGTGTCAACCTTACCCAGGAAATTATTGGTGTGACGGGCAGAAGAAATAACACTCAAGTTATTGAATTATAACCACTTGCAGATATAGCATCATAAGAGATTTCCAAGTCTTAGGCATACATGCGAGACTTGCATTATTTATCAAAAACTTCCTATGTACTAGAAACTTCAACGTTTGAATGAGGACAACTCAAGCAAAATCTAACAGAAGGTATTCTGCAAGGAAGTATCCTGTCCACAACACTATTTTCAATAAAAATAAATAATATAATAAAAAAAAATTAACGCCTACGTCTATGACTTTGTCATCAGCTACAGATCCTCCCACATTCAAACAATAGAAAGAACCTTACAATTAAATCTGAATAGAATAAATAACTGAGCTGTAAACAATGGCTTCAGTCTTTCTAAAAAAACAAAACTCAGTGCGTTCATTTCTGTTCTTTAAGAAAAATGCATAATGATCCAGCCTTATATACAAATACACATTTCTCTGAGTTCGATAAGAAATTGAATTTCATACCCCACATAAATTATCTAAAAAGCAAAAGCAAGAAAACTCTCCAACTCCTTTGATTAGTCGCTCACACAAAGTGGGGAGCTAATCAGCAAACCATTCATAAAATATATATTTTTTTTTTTTTTTTTTTTACACAGTGATCACCACTTATCAAGGCCCGGAAGCCACTCAGGGATAAGGGTTATTACAAGTACATTACGTTAGTGTGGAGATTTGATGGAGTGTTTACTTAAGGGAGCGGTTCATTAGGAATTTGTTAACATTAGACTTGAAGACATCCAAGTTGTAGTCCGGAGGGAAGCAGGCAGACGGAACAGAGTTCCACAGGCGTGCAGTTCTAAGAAAGAAGCTTTGTTCATGGAATCCGCGTTTTGATTTAGGCACAGATATAGAGTGGGGGAAATTTTTCACAGCATATAAATACTTTATCAGATCCCAATTAGACTATGCTAGCTTTATCTATAGATTAGACAGAAAGTCATATCCCCCAAAAAATTAGACCCATGAAAGCTTAAGACAAATTTTAGCAGCTTTTAGAACCTCTCCAAGTGATAGCCTATTCATAAAAGCAAATGAAACTCCACCACAATTACAAACAGAAAAACTAGCACTGCAATACTATATAAAAATAAAATCCACCCCATCTAACCCAGCTTACGAAAACATTTTCAATCCAAAATATAAAGAGCTATTTGAAATTAAAGAAAAAAATAATAAAACCATTCTCACTAAGAATGGAATCTACTTTAAATAAATTGGAATTCCCATTTCAAACATACATAACCATATAATCCCAAATGTCTCACCATGGATAATGCGGGAAATTTATTCACTGAGTCCCGTGAAGGTTATCCCACGTGGTTCATGTTAATAAGCCTAGAAAAATCAGGACATGAAAAAATAAAGACAAGGAAATACTTTTAAGAATAAAAAAAATATTGACATTTTATTGAGGGGAAAAAGAAAGCATAAGGGTTGGGGAAAGAAGGCTGCAAAGCTGCAAAGTTCAATTATTGAGAAAAAAGTTTATATGTTCAATTTACAAGAGAAAATACAGTTTATATGTTCACCAATTCGACTGCCAAAAAATGTCCTTATGGCAAGCACTAAAGGCTTAATTAACACTAGAGAGAGAGTACAGAAATAAGAGAAAATTAGAATAAGAGAACTTACTGCGTAAAACAATGATTTCGTTTTTTTTTAACCTTTCTTTTTTTATCTTTATATATATATGTGTGTGAGTCCTTTTTTTTTTACATATATATTTTCTTCACGCCACTCCAAATCGATCTGTCCTCACTTCAGTGACAGAATCCTTGAAAGTTCTTTTGAAAATAATCCTTGAATTTGAAAACTCAGTGTTGTTTGGTAAAACCTTCGTTCGTCCCTCTTGTCAGATGAAATTCTCACTGGTTACAACATGGAAAGACATTTTGGTTTCCACACGCCGACATTTAATCGCATCTCGTGCGTCAAGTTTATAGATCAATTCTTCTTTTATATTGATTCTTTCTTTTCTTTTCGAGTCAACCAACTTGATTCGACTCTTACTGAAACTCATTATTCATTCCTATGAACAATGAAATAACTTTTACTATTTTTAAGACTTGAATGTCTGAGTAGGACCAGAGCTCGTAACTTGCGTGTTACCCTCGTGGAATCTCTGTCCAAAACTGACTTTCGCTCCGCTCTCTAGTGCACTTGTTGAATTTTCGCGGGAAAAATATCTCTTAGTAGAACCAATTGTGGCGTGATTCTTTCAGCAGCAGCAGCAGCAGCTCGTTAAAAAGACGTAAAGTTAAAGAAGGAAAGAAGGGAGGAAAGATAAAAGACAACGACAAAAAGAAGGAAGAAATTAAATTTATGACAATAATTAAAAAACCAAATGTAAATCTCAGTTTAAAAGAATTTATCAAAGCAGAAACCTACTCAAGCGTTTATCAAGATGAAATTCACAACATCCTCTTATGTTATTCAAAATACCATATCATATATACAGATGGATCCAAGGACAATGAAAAGACAGCTTACGCAGTAAGCTAACATAAAAACCTTAAAAAAAGGCTCAATCAACAGAAAGCTCAATCTTTACAGCAGAAGCATACGAGGGGTGTGCAATAAGTAATGCCCCTGACCCACTTCCCATAGCAGTAGAGCAACGAAACTTGGCACAGTTATTAGTCTTTCTCTACATAGGAACCACCCAGAGTTATGCATTTCTCCCATCGTTTGATGCAGCTCTGGAGACCGTTTTTGTAGAACACCCCAAGTTGGTCCTCCAACCACGACGTGACTTCAGAAATCAAGGCTTCATCATCTGGGAAACGCTTTCCTTTCAAAAACAACTTCATGGCTGGGAAGAGGTGAAAGTCAGAGGGTGCAAGGTCAGGAGAGTAGGGAGGATCGGGGAGGATTTCATAACCACATGCCCGTGCTTCTGATCTGGCGACATGCGAGTTGTGGACCGGAGCGTTGTCCTGCAGGAGGATGGTACCTTTGCTGATCTTGCTCTGCCTCTTGATTTTGATAGATCCCCTTAATTTCCTCAAAAGTGAAGCATAATAGGCTCCTGTAATTGTGGTACCCTTTGCCAGAAAATTTGTCATCATTTCTCCGTCCTGGTCCCAGAAGACTGTGAGCATGACCTTGCCAGCAGAGGGCTGCATCGTTGCCTTCTGTGGAAGTGGTGCATTCAAGTGCTTTGACTGCATTGACTGGGCTTTGGTCTCTGGATCATAGTGATAGACCCATGCTTCATCCTGTGTAATCAGTCTTTTGAAAAACTTTGACTCATCTTCTTGGCACATCTCCAAATTCATCCTTGAGAACTTGACGTGTTTTCGCTTCTGGAATGGTGTGAGCAACCTGGGAATCCATCTGGCAGACACCTTATGCATATGCAAATGGTCATGAATGATAGTTTCCAGAGACCTTGTACTAATCTTGACATCTTGGGCTATTTGACGAATAGTAATGCGCCGACCTTCCAAAATGGCAGCCTCAACTTGACGGACAAATGCCTCATCAATGGCAGGGGGGGGGGCGATCAGGTCTGGGAGCTGTTTCCACAGACTTCCGGCCATGTTTGAATTCACGATGCTAGCGTTTTACAAGGTCATATGATGGGGCATTATCACCATAAGTTTCTTTCATTTCATCAAAAGTCTTCTGTGGTGTGCGTCCTTTCAAATACAAAAACCGGATTGCTGCTCGACATTCAACAGGCTCCATTTCACATCTGACTCAGTTCAAACGCCTGTAAAACAGAAACCACAATTAGTTCAGAGCTGTAATTTGCCACATAACCCATAGAGATATAATTCATTGCACATGCAAAATTTCAGCTAGATCAGACAACTGGAAGTGTGTCAGGGGCATTACTTATTGCACGTCTCTCGTATGCAATAAAACTAGCACTTGACATTATCTCAAACAGCAATTACCAAAAATCCATAATATTTTCAGATTCACTATCGGTATTAATATTGCTACAAAATAAGAATTTTGAAAATCCCCTCATCGTAAAACTTCTGAGCAAACTAAACAATATTTCCAACAATAAAGAAATTCTTTTGTGCTGAACCCCTAGCCACATAGGATAAAAATGCAATGAAAGAGCTGGCAAAGCAGCCAAATCTGCTCTCAAATTAACCCGTGGAAATGTCAGAATTCCATATACAGATCTGAAAGCAAAAATAAATTTCTCCAAAATAAATGGCAACAAAAATGGAACAACACCCAAAACAAATTATTTCAAATAAGACTAAAGATAGATATATCCCTGCCCATTGCTACATTATTGGTCTGTTTATACTGCCAGAACACTACAATTTATACTTTAGATAGATTTAAAAAAGTTTCATAAAAATACTTTTATGATGTTCCAAGGTGGGGGCATGAGTTTGTTACATTCTCACCCATCAGCACTCAACAAACCAAATAGAATAAATGCGAGTGTTTACATGCTGGGGTTTTTTTTTTTTAGTAGCTTCTTCTTCTCATTGTTTCATCATTGGCCATAGAGAGAGAAAGACTACATAACTAAAATTATTTCCTTAACTTAGTTTTCTAACTTGAGAATTGAGAGATGCAGACTGACAGACATCAAAGTGATATTTGCCTTAGATTATTCACATAATTGATTTGTATTGCATCTGCACAGTTTCCAAAGCAAGACTGACTTAGTTTCATCCCGTTCAAAAATGTGACTCATTCATCATATCCTGATTGTTAGACTATGTTTTGTCTATGGAGGTTACCTGTCTCTGAATACAATTCTGTTTGCAGCTAGGTTGTCCTGACATGTACTAATGTCAACCTTATCAAAAGCTAGCTAACTTAATCGCAGTTTACTAGCATAATGTCTCTACTATATAATATTTATTGTGTTCTTCAATTTTCCTGGGCAACGTCCATGCATGAGTCCTGCTAGTTTTATATAATGTACAGACAATTCCAAGTATCCATGCTTATATTTTATTGTATCAAGACTAAATTTTTTTTTCTGTTCTTCTTTTTCAGCCCTAGTTCCGATTTGTATGCCATCTTCTGTTTCCACCCCAGCTTTATCACTGCCCCATAGTCCATTTGGCACACTCCAAAATTATGGTACTGTCAAGTCCTCAGGTTATGGTGGACAATGTTCAGGAACTCTACCTTCCAGGTTTTCCAACTACCCTTGTAGCCAGCGCACGTGGACCCGTCCGGACCGGAAACAGTCCTCATCGAGTATGTTATTATGAGTATGGTGTTTTATTTTTGTCTTCCAAATTGATGATTAATAAAAAAAAAAAAAATGCTTGTGAAATCATTTGATGTGGTTCCCAAGCTAATGATTAATTAATTAATGAGAAGTTAGTCTCCACACATGTTGAGATAACACATACCTTGTTTCGTGTTTATATTGCTGGAAATATTTGAATTATTTATACTAGCAAACATATGTTCCCTCCTGTTAGCTAGCCTGAGAGGATAGTATCATGAAAAACGAACATATACTACACTACTGTCCCCAAAGGAGGAGGTACTTGAGGAGAAAATTTTAGGCCTAATTTGCTTGAAGCATTGGCCATAGTGTAAAAGGAGTTGTGTTTGAAGGCTATGACAATGTAGTCTTGTAGAAAAACACTTTCTCTGTAAAAGAAAAATTTAAGTGAATGATTCTTTTTATTTAATAAAAAATTATATATGACATTATTTGGTGTTCTAACTTCTTAAAATATCTAATCTTAACAATTAATCAATCTACAAATTACTTTTGTGTTGAATTCCAAATATCTATCTTTTTTTATTTTTTCTCTCTAGTGTCCGTAGCATCATCAACGGTTACCTCTGTAATGCCAAACAACCAAATCTGTCATACCGAGGTAGTTGAAGTGATCCTTTACCATGATAGACGAGGACCAGGTATCACCCTTGCCGGTGGAATTTTCTCCACATCCCTATTATCCGAACCACCTGTCATTTCATATGTGGATCCCGGATCAGCTGCTGATAGGTAAGTATATTTATAAGTATTTGTTGGATGGATGGAATCCCTCTGTCTCTGAAAATAATAAGTCTGTTGTTGCATTGCAATTCTACTATGACTGTGCAGGCTTATCCTGGATCGGCACAGATGTAAGTCGTATCTAGTTCTAAAAGCTCTAATGTACTCTTCTATCATCTGTGCTCTTTCCTTTCCTCGTTCATCTTTTCCAGCTGCTATGATCTTCATCCATGGACTTTTGTCACATATTAGGGACCCAGTGTCTGTGGTGATTAGATTAGCTAGTATGAATTTTTGACAGGGGTCACATTGAGTGCATCTCGTGATAACTGTAATCTACAAATAATTGTTCCCAGGTCAAACGGTAGACAAAACAGAGTGAACAATGATAAATGATTTCATGCTTTCAAGCTGAGAGAAACAAAAGTTTTCAAATCAATCTCTCTGTGGAAGTTGTGCTAATGAGATACTAAGTTTTATAATCTAAGGCGATTGTTACAACGATTTGACCTTTGAAAACTCTACCAAACTCGTCTACCAACTTCGGGTCTAAACACTTAAAAATTTAGATGTAGGTTACTTGGGCATGGATCAAACTTTTTAATTTTATTTGAGCCCAAAACAAGTGGGAAAGGGGTCAAAATTGGGGGTCAGAGTTTTAAAAATTGACCTCTGCGGTTTTGATCAAATTACTCAACCAAATTTGTTCTAAACATTTGAAATGTTACATAAAGTGTATTCAGACATAGGGCAAGCTATTTAATCGGTTTTTGGCTGAAAATTTGGCTTCCAATGAGTCAAAGTTTAAAAGATTTGACTTTTGTGATCTCTAGCAAACTATTCAGCCAATTTTGGGTCCAAGCATTTGAAATTTTACATAAAGAGTATTCAGACATGTAGCAAGCGTTTTAATCAGTTTTAAGGCGAAAATTTGGCTGCCAAGAGGTCAAAGTTGAAAGAATTGACCTTTGCAGACTCTACCAAACTCATCCGCCAATTTTGGGTCTAAACACTTGAAATTTTAGATGTAGGTTACCTGGACATGAGTCAAACTTTTTAATATATATATATATATATATGCACATAAAGTTATGAACAGTACATAGGGCCCGAGCAAAGCCAGGTTGAACTGCTAGTAATACAATGGTTATGTAATGTTAATCTTAAAGAAATGCTTAGATCTGATGACCTCAGAGGAAGATAAAATTTGGACAGTATAGGGATATGTGTATAAATTAAGAAACTTTGTTAGTATGGCCATTGCAAAACAATGAATAAGAATTTTTCTGTTAGTCCCGAGTAGAACGATAAAATTATCATATGTATATCACTTATTTCAGTTAAGTTAGGAAGTAAATAATTAGCTAAGAGAACATCGGGTTCTCTCTCCTGAGTCAATATTTGTAAATAAAACCATGAAGGAAACTCTCAGCAAACATCTCCTTGTGTCTTCTTTCTTCTATAGCAACCACTAGATGAAATGGCAAAAATGGCAATGATAAAAAGCAATCAATAGCACTTGTCTTCATATCCTGCTTGCAGATATTCTTGTAGTATAGGACAGGTCTTCCTGCATGTCTAGAGTTCTGGTGAGCTTGCCGAATAAAATCCCCTAGGGGATCATCCATTTGCTTGGCATGCTTGAGCCATAGTTGACATTGAGCAAAGTGAATATGCTTGGGATGTCTGTCTGATCAAGTATGCTCTGGTTCTGCCAGGTGATTCCCAGGTGCAGATGAAAGGTGTTAAGCCTATTCTCTTGTAAGGAATAGAGAATTCATGATTCACTGCCAAAGAGCAGTGTACTGAGCACACAGGTCTGATACATCTGCATCTGAGTGTTGGTAGCCAGCATCTTGTTCCAAACTCTCTTTGCTAAGCGAGCCATTGTTGATCTGTTTGTAAAGTTCAGCATCTAGAAAGAGGTTGCTGGTGATGGTGGAATCGAGGTATGTGAAACTTTTGACAGTATTGAGAGTGTAGTCACTAAAAGTGATATTTGGGTTACTACCTACATCTTGTTCGAGAATGTTTGTCCTTTTTAGGTAGGTGATCATGCCAAACTTTTGCATGTGTATGTGAAGCAGCTGATGAATCACTACAGTGCTTCCTTAGAGTGCACCATTAGAAAAGAGTATTTCACATATGATATCAGTATCATTCACACTTTGGTCTGTAGGGACAATTCTAGTGATTTACTTCAGAAATGCCATGTGCCTGCGCATTTTGTAAATTGCAATTAATCAACAAAAAAAAAAAAAAATGGGGGCATGCAGCTGATTTTATGCTCAACAGTCACTCAAAACTAACGTGACTTTTAGTTGCTTGTATGCAAATTAGATTATCTTGGTTTGCATAAAAGTCAGCCATTTGAAGAATAGGAGAGTATGTTTGAAGGCGAGCTGTGCATGCGTACTGTGTTGAGATGTGATGGATTATTTACTTGAGTCAACAGAAGGATATAAAAGATGAAGAAAACTACTTAACTCACGGGTGTACAAGGTTGAAGAGGCTACTGAATACGATATAAAAAATGGCTCCGTTCAATCTTGACAGACTATAGATATCCACTGAAGAGTGCCTGCACGTGAATTTTTTGTGGCAAGAATTGCGCGATTGTCAATCACACTTGAGTCAGCATTGCTTTTATTCCAGTTGCAAGTATATACAGGGTGCCCCCCCCAAAAAAAAACGGGCCCCCAACTCTAATTAATAAAGTGTACCCTGTGTAAGTTCAAGACAACTAGAAACAATGTCAGAGAGCACGTACAGTGCCTAGTATTTCCAAATGGTCACCCATCTGGTACTGGCCAGGCTCATCGTTGTTTAACTTTGGTGATCTGGCAGTAACCAGTGTGTTAATGTGATTATGCTGTATATATATGATAAAAGATTTTCACTCTGAAAAGTCATCCTTTCTATGTTTCCTTAGTTTCTCCATCGTGTGACAGTCATGACATTTAGTATAAGAGGACTGGAGAAACATTAAAACAGTGGAATTCTGATAAAATCTCTATTCCCAATGTGGTATCATTAAACCTTATTTTTTCACTTAAATATGTCTTTCTTCCAGATGTGGTGTCATTCAGGAGGGAGACCGAATCATCTCAGTAAATGGTCATGAACTGCTGGACAAGACTTTTGATGAAGCTAACCAGTTACTTAAAGACTCGGGTTCTCGATGCTTGCTAGAAATTGAATATGATGTTACAGGTAAGACCGTTCTTGTAAACTTGGCTTCATTTTTACCTACGCCAACGCAGAGTTTAGGTTTTCAATCATATTTGCTTGTGTGCAGCCTCGAGCCCACATCACTTGACCAATCATCACCAAACCTGGTCAAGATATCGTTCATGGTCTAACAAAACAAACAATGAAAAGAAACAGAAAGTACGTAGAACATCTGACTTAATTTTGGGATATCTGGGTCAAAGCTCAAGATCATGGAAAAAAGTGGAAGTCATACTTCTAGCAATAACTTCAGTTCTGTTAATCATAGAGATTCTCTACTTGGCCCATATTATATTCAGTGAAGTCTCACATCTTATATGACCTTGATTTCATTTTTTTTTTTTTCCAAATAGTTTTTTATAAATTTAAAATTGAAATTAAAAGAAAAAAATCAAACATTTTCTAATCGTTTTATATTTTGCCCTCCAGACTCAGAAATCGCTGTTTTATATTTTTGCTATCCTCACAAATTGTTTCATTTGGATTCTCTCCAGCTGCACAAATAGTTGTCTTCTTTTTTTGTCTTCCAGACTTACAAATCATTGTTTTATATTTTTGCCTTCCATCTACACACATTGTTTTATATTTTACCCTCCAGCCTTACAAATTGTTTGATATTTTTTCATCTGCAGAATCAGTCCTTCCAAGTTCAGGAACTTTTGTTGTAAAACTTCCACAACGGAGTTATGGCCTTGGTATCACTGTAAATGGTAAGTTCCAATATAAACAAATAATTTTAAAGCTGTGCTTTGTGTAGTAACTAGCAGGGAGAGCCAGTGTTGCGCAAAATTGAATGAGGAACCCTATGTCTGTTTGTAATCAGCCTGTGACACCATATTACATATTTTTTTCTAACTGGTTTACATTTTATAATTGTAGTACTATGCGATATATCTAACCAGTATAAGAGTATGAAACAATTAGGGCGTTACATAAGTTCACACTGTTTTTTTTTTTTTAAATCAAAATATTTTAACAGCAAAAGTAAGTTCGTGTGGGACTCAAGCTCCAAGTTTTTGTGTGAATCCTATTGACTGAAGGTGGCATGAAATTGTCGCAAAATCATACTTCATCTTTTCACCCAATTCTGTACATGTCTGATGGCCATCTTCCTTAAAAAAAAAAAAAATCCTGAGTTGGTCTTCGTATATCTTGATTGGTCTTCCGGAACAAGGAGCGTCATTGAGATCAAAATTACTGTGTTTGAATCTGGCAAACCAATCTCGAACAGTTCTCTCAGCTATAGCGTTTTCTCCATATGCAGCACAAATATCCTTGGTCACTTCACTCGCTTTTTGACCTCGATTAAAGGTGAGGAGAAGGTGTTAAAAATGTAATTTTTTTTTTATCTACTTGACAATCCATTTGATGGTTCTGAAAAATGAGAAAAAAATGATATCAGCAAAAAACGATTACCATTATCTTGTAGAACAGTATACATGCTTTCTAATGATATATAACAATTTGCTCGAGCCCTATGTGTGAATACACTTTATGTAAGATTTCAAATGTTTAGACCAAAATTTGTCTGAGTAATTTTGTAAAGACGCAGAGGTCAATTTTTTAAAACTTTGACCCCAATTTTCACCCCTTAACATTTATTATTTTGGTCTCAAATCAAAATAAAAAGTTTTACCTAAGTTACCTACATCTAAAATTTCAAGTCTTTAGACCCAAAATTTTCTGAGGAATTTGATAGAATCTGCAAAGGTCAACTCTTTCAACTTTGACCTTTTGGCAGCCAAATTTTCGCACCAAAACTGATTAAAATGCTTGCCGCATGTCTGAATACCTGTTATGCATAAATTTCAAACGTTTAGACCCAAAATTGGCTGAATAATTTGCTAAACACCATAAAAGTCAAATCTTTTAAACTTTGACCCCTTGGCCGCTCAAATTTCGACCCAAACTGATTAAAAAGTTTGCCCTATCTCTGAATAACCTTTATGTAAAAATTTCAAATGTGTAAATTAGAAATTGGCTGAGTAATTTGGCAGAGACCGCAAAGGTCAAATCTTTTAAAACTGACCCCAGTTTTGACCCCTTGACATTTATTTTATGGACTCAAATCAAATTAGAAAGTTTGATCCATGTCCAAGTAACCTACATCTAAAATTTCAAGTGTTTAGACCCAAAATTGATGGAGTTTGGTAGAGTTTTCAAAGGTTAAATCATTGAACTTTGAGCCCTTGACAGTACAAATTTCTGGCTGAAAACCGATTAAAAAGATTTTCCCAAATCTCAATACCCATTATGTTATATCTCGAGTCTCTAGACTGAAAATTGACAGAGTTATTTTGTAGGGAAGTGTACACGGACACACACACAGACAGACGTTTTAATTTTTATAGTTATACTAGCATTTCAGTCCGGCGTTGCCCGGGTGTTTAGAGGTGTATGCTGAGCAAAAAAAAAAGGGGGTTAATTTTTTTAACTTTGATCCCTATCATGACCCCTTAAAATTTAGTGTTTTGGTCTCAAATCAAGTTAAATTAGATCCATGTCCAAGGAACTTATATCTAAAATTTCAAGTGTGTAGACCCCAAATTGTCAGAAGAGTTTGGTAGACTTCTCAAAGGTCAAATCATTGAACTTTGATCCCTTAACAGCGAAATTTCTGGCCCCAAAACGATCACATCGATTTTCCCAAATCTCAGTACCCTGTATATCAAATTTCTAGTCTTTAGACTAAAAATTGACAGCGTTATTGCGTAGAGAAATGTACATAGACAGACACACAAACAGACACACAGACACGTTCACTTTTATAGATATATAGATAATATTAAGATGGGCAATAAGATTGACATTTGACCTTTACATAAAACTAGCTATATATAAACTATAAAAATATATGCATTAAGTACATCTCTCTTATTAGATTTACCAAGTGAATGAGATTGCCGTTTGACAACCAGATAAGTTGCATACATTCTTAAAATTTCCAAAACATATATCGAAAATGAATTGCATTGATAACCACTTTAAAAATATGAACACACTTTTTGGCCGACGCAATATTTTTTTATGTGAAGTTGATTCTTTTTCATGCTAAGTGTTTCTCTTATATGAGTAATGGGACAACACTAATGTCAAAGGAAAAGTAAGGTGCCTCCTTCCCTGTCTGTGGGAGACCCTTGGGTATGATTGAGAACCCATTTAGTTCCCCCTTCCCGATCAGGGTAACGTAATGTCATGGAAAGCAGGTGACAGATGTAATACGGAAGCAAACAGAAATAATTCTGATCATGGTTTTGTATATCGTTGTGCTAGGCAGAAGATACCTCTGAGTACAATGGTCAGGACTATTGCCCAATATAGGCACTGCTCGGACAGAAAGAAACTGCAGCCTACTGTCTGTAAAACTGCAAAGAAAGCTATGGCAATATATGAAACTCTTTATTCGAGAAGCAGAATGAATAGGTTTCTGAATCAGAACACCTCACACAGCGAGAAACAGACGTTGACAATCTGAACACCTAGTCAACATGAAAAATGATGAGCAACAAAGAATTTATGAATGCTTTGAGGGAGAGAGAGAGATAGATGAAGAACTATAGTCGTCAATGCTTGTACCAGGCAGGATAACACTCCATGCTAAGTTTTTCCCCACATACATCCCTTCTTTTGCTCACTATCAAGTCGGTATGGGTAAGATTTCGCACCTTGGTCAACAGCTGTCCTCATCAGAAACTTCAATTTGTTGCTAGGAAGAAAATAAGTTTTTCTCCTATTTAGCACATCTTTCTTATCATGTTTAAAACTTGTCTGAGTGAATGGTTTAATTATAAATGCCTGCGGATTTATCTTTTCAGCTCCAAATAACCGTAAATCAAATGACCCCTTAGTGATAACAGACGTCCGTAAAGGAAGTGTAGCCAATCGGTAAGCATTACTTCTTCCTTTCTTTTTAAGTGACTCATCATTCAGTGATTGAATCCAGTTATTGATTATGAATTTTCGTTCTGTTATCTTCATATTGATATCTGTAATAGCGACCTTCTCTATAAATTACATAGTCTCTCTCTCATATATATATATATATATATATATATATATATATATATATATATAGGATTGTTGAATTTTATTTATTTTTTTTTTATTAGCGATTCCGTACTAATTTCTTTTTTTTTTTCACTCCCCGAGTGTTTATTATAAAAAAGGAGTTATTTGCCCTTTGTTTACATTTTTTTTTTCGCCCACATTTTAGGACGTATTACTTTTTTATTTTATTTAAATATTATTTATTAATTAATAATTACTACGTGCATAAAAGTAAGTCATCTATACACATGCATGTATATAGGTGAATTTTATGTACCTAGTAATTATTAATTAATAAATAATATATATATTTCTGTAGAAATATATTTTCTTATAATATATACCAATCCTTATTTAAGAAGCTCGATGTAATTACAGAGCAATATAGAGAATAAATGACAAAAAACTATATTCCAAAATTCATGATGTTGACCATCTTATAATTTATTCCTTTAATTCAGTTAATTTTTACAATTCTTGAGAGTATCTGTTTCGTAGCACAAAATCAATCACTGAATCTATTAACTCCTTAACTCATCAGAAGAAATACCAACAATCAATCCGTCAAAAGGAAATGAAGTGTGATTTGACATGATTAAAATCCGAAATTGGAAGAGAAGCTGCAAATACCTTACAATATGTTTCCATTACCCCATTTTGAAGAATTACAATTAAGTTTACAAAGATAATCCAAAATAGCAAACATAAAATTTATTATAAATATTAAAGACTTAATATTTATAAAGTAATCCTAACCAAATATAAAAGCTCAATAAAACCAAATAGGAAATAGAACTTATAATAAAGGACAAAGAATTAATAAAACATGTTAAAACACTTTAAGAAGAGTTTAAAACATATTTAATTTTCAAAAGGGAGACACAAATTAAGTGGATTATACTTAATTCGCGGAGTTTCAAAAGAAATACTTTCCTTCTCATCAGAGGGTAGGAATTAGCAAAATGCGGAATCAGATTTTGCTTGCAAAGTAATTAATGAAATTTGTGTTTCTTTTTTGAAAATTAAATATGTTTTTAACTCTTCTTAAAGTGTTTTTAACGTTTTATTAATTCTTTATATATATATAGAATATTCTGTGTAGCTTAGTTGCCATATATTTTTTTATAACTTACTATATATATATATATATATATATATATAAGATAAAGTGAAAAAAATCGTTTTCTCTTTCAGATATACATACATACATAATATATATATATATATATATATATATATATATATATTTCTAGCAGATGTGTGGCTTCTAGTGAGGGCCACATCATGCCACCTCACATCTTCAAAGTCGGCTTGTTAGTCAAACCAAAGTGTACCTGAATGTGCTGAAGAGTGTGGTTATCTCCTGATGCAATCAGGTGACCACTGGCAGACTCTGGGTGTGGCAGCAGGACAGCGCCAGCCCACAATTTCGAAGCAACCCAGGCTTGGCTTCAGAAGGAGTGCTATGACTTTGTACCCTTCTCACACTGGGGCTACCCCTCTCCCGACCTGAACCCGCTGGACTACTTCATTTGGTCATACGTCGAGAACATGACCAATATGATCTCCCACAACACCAAAGCCAGCCTGATCGCCACCATCCACCGAGTATTCATCGAACTCCTGCCGGCGCTTGTGGAAAAAGCATGCTTCCAATTCCAGACCTGTATTGAGCCATTTTTTTCCAGATGAAAATCGATTAAAAAATTTTCTGCATGTCTTAATAATCTATACACCAAATTTCAAGTCTGTAGATTAAAAATTCATTGAGTATATAGGTTGAGAAATGTCCTCACAGTCATTCTCACTTTTATAGAATACTAGCAGGTCGCCTGGCCTTGCCCAGTCATAAAATACGCGTAAATATTATATTGTAATTAATGCAGAATTCTTATTTATTACAAACACAAATACCATAGATATTAAACATAACATAAAATTCCTTTAAAAAACAAATGAACTTAAAAAAAAACAAAAAAACGGAAAGAAACTAAGACATGTGAGTATTATGTATTTGCTAGCAACTTTTTTTTATGGATGAAAACCGATTAAAAAGTTTTCCACATGCCTAAATAATCCATATACCAAATTTCAAGTCTGTAGATGAAAAATTTGTTGAGAACATATGTTGAGAAGTATCCTCACGCACATACACACACATTCTAACTTTTATATATATATATATATATATATATATATATATATATATATATATATATATATATATATATATATATAAGAGCAAATAGTTAATAAAACATGTTAAAAACACTTTGAAAAAGAGTTAAAAACATATTTAATCTGAAAAGGAAACACTTAATAAGTTAATTAATAATAATTTTGTGGATAACAAAAAGTGAAGCAGAGGGAATATTTTATATATATATATATATATATATATATATATATGAACAAATGATTAATAAAACATGTTAAAAGACATCTTGAAAAAGAGTTAAAAACATATTTAATTTTAAAAAAGGAAGCACAAGATAAGTGGATAGTCCTTAATCCGCAGAGTTTCGAAGAAATACTCTTCTTCTCATCAGAGGGCAGGAATTAGCAAAATGCAGGATCGGATTTTTGCATAAAGTCACAGATCTTACTTGGTTAAAAAAAAAGGGTGAGGTAAGGGGAATAGGAGGTAAAAGAAAAATGATAAAAAGATTTCACATGAATGGATAGTCCGGTGAAGGGTTTATATATATATATATATATATATATATATATATATATATATATATATATATATAATCTCCCCTGGGTGTCTATAAATAAGTTTTCTTTTTTGTATTAAACTATTCTAGGGCTAAATGTTGATCTCCCATGTTTTTACATAAAAATTAATTCCAATTTTTATTTGTCTCTTGTCCTGCAGATGTGGCTCCATTCAACCTGGGGACAAACTTCTTTCCATCAATAATGTTCGGATGGAAAGCTGCTCAGCAGAAGATGCTGCAAACTTATTAGATTCGGCTGATGATATTATTAAATTGAAACTTCGTCGAGACGATCCCTATGGTGGTAAGTTACAAGACACTTGAGTTGCCTCTTGACTTTTTTTTTTTTTTTTTTTTTGTTTCAATTTTCTTATTTTGTTTTACCTGGAGATTGGGCATCATACCAAATGCCAAATATTTACCTATCTCATATATTCCAACCAAGAGATTAGAATCATCCCTTTAAGTACAATTGTTTGTATTACTGTTGCACTTGGTTCACCAAGTATATTTGCCAGGTAGATATTGAAATTTTGAAACTTTTTTTTTTTTATAAGTTTGGTTGCTCCTATAATTACTGGTCCTGGATATGACCTTAAACTATATCCAGTGGGGGGGGGGCTTTGGGGAGTATGGAGCTACCCTTTAATTACCATTGCTCCCAGGTCCACTCTGACCCGAAGTGGTAGTACTTGTTAGGGTCCCAACTATGGGTTAAATAGAAACCGACTTGAAAACAACAAATATATTCTATTAAAAATTTTTTCTTCAAAATCTTTGGATTCGGCATTAAATAACCCGAAAAAGGTTGATATGCCATAAAACAAAAACAACCAACCAATAATTACTGAGATGGTGGAGATCTTCCTAAGATTCCAGTTTCTTTTCATATCGTACATATGATCTTGTTATTTCATTTTCTTTTCACTCTCAGCACTGTTTAACCTAGAATTATTGGGGACACTAACTTCTACTAAGGTTACTTCTTTCTCCTTCCTCTCCCATACCACTAGGTCAGGTTTAATAGCTCCGTTTTCTAGTTACATAGCTGTAGGAATTGCATAAGTCATAGCGGATGGTGTATGACTTATTTCCAACTGTTCTTTCTGGTAAACATGTTCCCAGAACTTGCTGCTAAATTTGATATTCAACTTTTTACAGATGGTTCAGTAAAGATATTCGGACACTATTGTGCCCTTCAGCAGAATATTATAGCTGGATGTCAGGTAGCTCACACTCAAGTTCTATGTGGCAGAACCTGCACTTGTTATCATTGCTGAGTCCCATCAGTTTCTTAAAAGCATTTGCTATCAAGCCTTGATCTTGGGCAGCCATTATAATCCTCTCCTGATCTTAGTGGAGCGATCCTCTTTTTAGCCAGCCTTTTTTATCTATATGATTCCGGGTGAATTCATCCAGAAAATATTTGGCACACTGTTGGTTGGCAAATTTTTCCAGTTTTTTTCAATGCATGGTCAATTTTCTATTTGAATATCCTATTGTAATACAACTTCCTATTCTTGTAGCTTCTTTCTGGCGACTTGCAAGGTTGTGGAACTATCTTCCTGCTCACTGTTTCCCTTCTACCTACAGCCTTGGTCTTTTCAAGAGTACAGTCAATAGGCATCTTCTGTCTTTGCAATAATCATCTTTCATTCTTATTAGCTCCTTACATCAAGTGGCTTCATGCCTTGTCTCAAGCCATTTCCATAAAAATAGTATATTTTTAGCAGCTCTTTTAATCTATTTCCATAGTGGACTTGTTTTGTGTTTCTGTCTCATTTGTAAGACAGTTTTGTCCAAAATGTTTGGTCAGTTTCGTGATGGAGGTTGTTCTGTTAGCTCTTGTTTCTTGATGTTGACGGACCATCATGAGGTTGTGATTCTCAGAGCTCATCACATATTGCCTAGTGCTCACAATAGTTGCAAAATGTTGATGTTGAATTTCTGAGAGACCCATGCATCCTGCTCCTCTGAGCTGATACAGCTTAGGTAGACTCTGGTTTCTGAATGTTTTAGTATCTGGTTTATCTATGTTGTATTTGTGACCAGTCAACAATACCAAAGTTGTATGTTATCATAGGCATGGCTAGTTAAGTCATCCTTTATGCATGTGTGCATTTGTGTGTGTGTGTGTGTGTGTGTGTGGGAGAGAGCACTGATTTGGGCCAACATGTTATTTGATTGAGATCTGATACTTTTATTGTGAATTGGGGTATTTCTCACTCACTTTGGTGAATGTGAAGTTAGTTGCTATTACGCTCAGGTCCATTCTGACACAGAGTGGTAGAACCTATTTGGGGTTCCATCTGGGGATTAAATAGAATATGTTCTGAGTATGACATGAAACTGTATCCGGTTGTGTACAAATAAAATTACATAATGAATAACCAGTTAAACCTTAAATAAGTACTTGAATAGATTTAGTATTTGATGCAGAAAATGTTTTAGCAGAATAGCTGGATTCTACATTAAATTTTGTGTTTCCTGACTGTACTAACATGCCGAAGTTTAAATGTAATGTGAACAAACATTTTGTGGCTCAACTCATTACATAGTCCCCTGTAGGCATGATTCCAATTAGTAACCTCTTCACATCCAAATGGCAATATGAAAAAGAGTAAAAAAAAATTTTTTTTAAAGTAATGCACTTTTTATGCACCTGTGTAGAGTATTCCCTTGCTATTTGGAGGGATTATGTACTGCACCCTCCTCTTCTGCAAATAACAAAAAAACACGAAATTAGATGCAGTTTTAAAACATCTATGCATGAGATTATATATGGTACGAAATGCTTCTCAATTCATTAATGCAGTAATGATGTAGTAATATTGTCTTATGTACATATCCTCCAAACAAATTGTTTTTTCTGTGTGTTTTTTTTTATTTGGTTTGAAATTCTTTAAACCTTACTGGCAAACGAAATTTCCAGAATTAAGAAAAAAAAAAGTTACCTGTTAGATCCAAAATTTACTTGCTATATTCAAAACGAAATCTCCAGATCTAGTGAGGCAATATAAAAATACAACAACTTAATTAGCAACACTGAGCATTTATTGTCATGTCATTATGATGCTAGCCCGGTATATGATGTGATAGGGTTAAGAGCCTGGGCCATGAATGGGGAACTGCAAACAGATGAGGGTATTCTGTAATTGCTAGAATCATTCTAGGCTCAGAAGATTACTTCATCAATGAAAAGTAGATTCGTACCTGCATTTCCTGCACAACTCAAATACAAAAATACAGATCACTGTTTTTACCTGCAGTTAACAAATATGTCAACTAGTTGTTTTTTTTTTTTTTATATATAAAGGTATTGTTTCTTTGTTTCCTTTTTTCAGATGATGATAATGATGACTGTGTCACGTATACGGTGGAATTACAAAAGCGAGGTGGTGTACTGGGTATCACAATATCCGGGACGGACAGCCCCCTGGATCCAATTATGATATCAGGATTAATTGAAGGTGGATTAGCTGATAGGTAAGTATGCCGTGGGGGGGGGGGAATGTTTGATTTAAAACCAAATTACTTTTGTACATCTCCATAAGTATACTTTACAAAATTTATAGAAAAACTCAATGAAAAAAAATTATAAGCATGTATCTTGAAATGTAGTTTGTGATCATTACCTAAAACCCATACAGATTTACACTCACCAGATGTAAGACATTTAATTTTTACACCCTAAAATGCAACCGTCAGTTACAAACTTAATAAACAGAAACAGTGTTGTAAGCGGCCTTTGGATTTGCTATTATCTTGAAACGTTACTTTTAATGAGAAAAGGAATTAATAGAAAACAATGACAGCAAAAAGATTTTAATGCAACATCCGGTCATATATTACCCACTATCAAATCTAACTGTATATTTCTTTTAAAACATGTATAATATTTCTAGCAATTTAAAAACAGCGTTGTAAACAACCGTTACATTCATTACATTAGTCGACAACAATTTGTTGTCTGCGTTTTTTCAGCTGATTTTGGATGAATCTGATGTATTGAATCCAAAAAATCGCATTGGTTTTGCTTAATTAGGTCAAGTTTTTAAGTTATAGTCACATTTTTTTTTTTTTTTTTTTTTTTTTTTTTTTTTCAGATGTACGCATATGTGGAGTAATTTAGAAGTTGATGGGGGTAAAATGCTATGTTTTGATTGGAAATGATTATTTTAATGACAAATATTCAGGTCCGATAGTTCTGTGTGATTATGTATTATTATTAGGGCAGTGACAACAGCATATTCTTTTCATTGTTTTGACTCTTGAGTGTATATTCGTTAATGTTACACATTTTTATATAGACTTATGTGGTTCTTGGTTGATTGACTGTGTCTTACTGTGTCGGATATATATTTGAGAGTCAAAAGAATGAAAAGAATATTCTGTTGTCACAGTCCTAGTTATTATATTAAAACATTTTATTAGCGACAAAAAAAAGCATTTTTTTAAGTGACCTTTGGATTCACTATTATATTAAAACATTCCAACAACAACAGAAAATGATATATTATACACACAACAATGCACACTGTAGGAGGGAGAGAACATGACTGTCTACTAGACACTGCCCTCCAGTGTTTAAGGACTTCTTATACAGGGGTTTGTCAGAACAACCTGGCATGAGGATACTTTTCCCTGGAAGTAAAGCTTGACCAAATATTCAAAACCGCATAGTATTCGCTGCCCAAATAAAATCTTCTCGTTATGGCTAACCAATACTGGCTTTTATGAGGAATGGTAGACCTTCTCCAAGTGATTTTACCTCAAGCTGAATACTCCACCAGACAAGGTGAATTCTCATGCTGGAATGCAATAAGTCCAAGAGACAACAAGAAAGGCATACTATGGCCAATTGGAGAGAGGAAAATTATGTTCTCAATTTCTTTACTAATTCAGTGTTTGAGAGGTAAAGGATGTAACTCATATAGAGTGTTAGCCCCAGGAAGGGGGCTCGATTTCTGTGAAGTTCGACTAAAATAAAATGAAACAAAAAAAGAAAGAAATATATAACAAATTAAAATATCATCCATTTAATTTATTTGAATCGGTGAGCAGGGAAATAATGAAATAAAAAGAGTCTTAAATATAGACCCCCCCCCTTTTTTTTTTACTCATGATCTTTCCTTCTCCTCTAACTACGAGTTAAATAGTATTACTACTTTTTGATATTTCCTTTTGTTGGTGTAAATAATGAACTATCACTACGATTATTAATCTTTGATTGAGGTAACAAGAGAAAGAAAGATGGACATAATAGACGTTGTATGAAATAAAAAAGAAAAGTGCTAGGAAAAATACGGTATTGCTGATAGTTGAATGCTGGCTCAGGAGAAGTGTGGTTGAAGATTGTGCAACACTTGCTTCGAACTCACACGTGCAGCCACCTTTATAGAAAGTATCCATTGTTTCCTGAAACTGAACAGAGAACATGACACCAACCAGGAACTGACAGATCGGTTTCAAATATAAAGCTAATTTTTTTGTTTATCAAAACATAAAAAAATGAATGAAAAGAATATTCTGTTGTCACAGTCCTAGTTATTATATTAAAACATTATATTAGTAAAAAAAAAAAAAAAAAAAATTTGTAAGTGACCTTTCGATTCCCTATTATATTAAAACATTCCTACAACAACAACAACAACAGCAGCAGAAAATGATATATTATACACACAACAATGCACACAATGCCTACTAGACACTGTCCTCGAGTGTCTAAGGCCTCTCTGTACAGGGGTTTGCCAGAACAATCTGGCATGAGGATACTTTTTCCATAGAAGTAAACCCTGACCAAATATTCAAAATCACATAGTATTCGCAGCCCAAATAAGATATCCTCACTACGGCTACCCCACAGCTTTTCCAAGGAATGGTGCACCTTCTCCAAGTGATATTACCTCAAGTAATAGCACGAAGCTGGATACTCCACCAGACTAGATAAATTCTTGTCCTGGAATCTAGTAAGACCAAGAGACCAACATGAAAGATATACTACAACATATAAAAATGGTTAATTGGGGAGAGGAAATTGTGTTCTCAATTTCTTTACTAACTCAGTTTTTGAGAGATAAAGAACTTTAATGGAACATTCGAATATCTATGTATTTCATATAGACTTCGAGTGTTAGCCCCAGGTCGTGGGCCCCTTGATTTCTGAGAACTTCGACTGAAGTAAAATAAAACATAGGAGGGAGAGAACTTGAATGCATACTAGACACTTATTCAATGAAATATATTTGCACTAACATGACAGAAATAAATAATTCAGACATTTTCAAAATTCCTATTTCCTTCATTGACAGTAATCAGAGCTGCACAAAGCAGTGATAAAATTTTGACAAATTGATAATCTTAATTGACTTACTATTTAGAGAAGTGTGTGTGTGTGTGTGTGTGTTTTTTTTTTTTTCCGGCTGATGTAACGTCCGTAGTCACTTTTGACCCGAGTACTTATAAATCTGTCCCGATCCATCGTCAGGGATGATTACTAATAAAGATTTTAAGTTGTTTATAGAGGTGGTTAGAGTACTTGGTCAGTAATAAACAGGTGACTATTTGAGACTTCCAGGTGATGTATGTGTTCTCTGCTTATCTCAGCATTGTTTCCAGTCGTCCTGGACTTCTCCTTACCACTGAACTCAAACAGTGTCGATTCAGAAAAGGTGTGGTTGAAGATTGCGCAACCCTTGCCTCACAATTCACAGTTCAGCTGCCCCTACGAGGGTATCCTTTGTCTTTCGAGATTGAACGGAGGCATCATCGTGGACTTTTTTCACTAATAGTTTTGATATAGTTTAATAAGATATAATTTCTAAGAGTGAAAAAAAAAAATGGCAGTTAGAGTAGCGAGTATTTGACAGAAACAAGAAAACTAATAAAAAAGGAATGGAAAAGATCAGAAGCAAAATATTTAGACATGTATTGTCTATGTTATGTAATATATCTCCAATTTTAATGCTTCAATCAACCAATTCGTTATCCTTGGTTTGCCATTATAGATTTCTACCAAATAGAAATATATTCATTTTTATACGTATAAATATTGTAACTTCTCAGCTACTTCGAACTGCCAGGTAGATTAATGAAACTAAAAAAAATGTCTATAATTGTGCGAGATATGTACAAATATGCTGTTATTGTTTTTGCTTTTGTTAAAATGGATCACATTTAGGTTTTCTTCAAAACTGGTAATAATAAAAAATATTTCTCCATTAAACTTCACAAATGAAATAGTTATGAACAATAACGTTTCGGAAGGTTTTAGTTTCTGGAATTTTTCATTTTCGACTTTTTACTCCTCCAACCAATAGATGATCCTAAGTAATTTTGAACTTAATTAGATGTAAAGTATAGTTCTGCTTGATCTCAGGTAGTCATTCTCATAAACATTACTCCTTGCTTTGAGAAGAAGGGTTGGATTATTGTCGATCACCTGAGACACTCTTACTGAGGACCGTTGACAGGTTTGATCTGGGCTAGTTTTATAACTTTTCAAAGAGTCCCCCCTTAGAGAAGTTGGATTGCACAAACATCAAACTGACATTTAACCTTACTGCAACAGAAAATGGGTAAATACTTTGTGTAGACAAATGTCCATTATTTTTATATATATATATATATATATATATATATATATATATATATATATATATATATATATATATATATATATATATATGAAATGAAGACGAATAAAAGTTACATTAAATAAAATGTTATTAACTATATTAAAGGATTCTATGTTACTCTTAAAGGCATTTACAAATGTTAGCATTGTTATTCAAATTTATTTTGTTAATATATATTTTTTTGCTTTCATTAATAGTGTTTCTAATATATGAAGTTTATGTTTGTTAGTGGCATGTTCAATTATGTCTTGTCTACTTTTAGTAGACAACACACACATATATATATATATATATATATATATATATGAGAGAGATATCTTTTTTATTATCACAATTGCTATTTATATTTTCACGCTATCCGATAGAGAGACGTAAGTATTTGTTGCTGTCTGTAAGTATGACATCATATATATTGTCTGCCACAAGCTGCTCATCTCCTGGGTCATGTCCTTCATCATCATTTCTCCTAAGCACTCCATCCCTCTCTTTGATGTTGTATCAACCTACCTCCACCCACCCAGTCTCATGCAGAAATCCCTTTTCCCGCGTTTCCAGTCATATTACCCACTACCAAACCTGATTCCAAGATCCCAAAACACAGATCAATCCCCTGCTCACAGAAATGTTCTTTGATTGAACCTCTATTAAACTGTCCAAAACTGGATCATCTCAAATGTTATCAGCTTAAAATACAATAGCATCGAGCATGTGGATCAACTCATCAAACACAACTTTATGCAATCATGCTTCAATCATAGATCTCATAAGATCATTTAAAATGGTTTTGAGCACATCTATGATTGGAGCAGGATTGCATTTATGTAACCATTCACTGTTATTTCTTATTATGAAATTATAAAACAATCTATTCAGAACTGTTCAAAATAAATATTGGAAACGCCCCTCCCTACTGATATATATTTTATGTATATTTTGACTATATCATCGCTTCATCAAGATATGATCTAATATTATATATATATATATATATATATATAATTTGGAGTACAAAATTTAATTATGGCTATATACAGACCAAATTTATTTTTAAGCACAATAAATTAAATAAAAAGAATTAAAACTGCCTAAAATTTAGCTTCGTTGAGCAAGATTCAAAACTGGTTAGATAGCCCTTTCATTATTTTTAATTTATCATGCTTAAAAACTAATTTGGTCTGCATATATATATATATATATATATATATATATATATATATATATATATATATATATGCATTGCTATGATTGTCTAGATATTAATCTAATTTTCTTTAAAAAAAAGTTTGTCCAAAAAAAAAAGAAAAATTTTACATTCGCATTTGAAACCAGTTAAGACTAGTGGCCTAATAATGCTGGATTTCAAAAGAAATCACAGCTGAAACATGTATGCACATATGTAGCCAATAATGTTTGTATAAATAGAGAAAATTATATATATATATATATATATATATATATTGTGCATCTTTAGGCAGCATTATTTCATTTAAGCATACATTGTTAAACATAACAGAATTCCCAGTTTGATTATACTTACTTTTAATTTTCTAATAACCCTTTTTGTGTTCAAATAAAATTTTTTAAAAAAATTAAAAAAACAGTGAATGTTCCATAAGTATTTATGATTCTTTAGCAAATCATCTTCAGGTGAAAAAACCAAATGAACAAAAAGCTGGATTTAAAAATAATCCAAGCAGAAGAATTCTCTTATATTTAACAATGTTTGTTATATATATGTGTGTGTGCGTGCGTGCGTATATTTATATGCCAAATATATTTTTAAAATTTTAATAACACAGACTTTATCCATACCAACTGAAATGGCTTGAAAGATTCTATCAGGGGGATCCTTAACATGGCAATCAATGACCCCAGACACTGCTGTCCTTCAGAGAGTAGGTTGTCTAAGTATTAGAAGCATTATAAACAACAAAACAACAATCAGATGTGCTGGGCTAGACACGTTGTCCATATAGATGACTGCAGATTACCAAACAAACTGTTCTATGGTGAGCTGGTGGTTGGCAAGTGTTTACAGCACAAACCAGGGAAGAGATCCAGGGACTGTTTAAAAGACAATCTTAAGAAGTTTTGCATAAATGTTGAGAGATGGGAAGAGATGAGAATAGGAGTGAGTGGCGAGGAGTTGTCTCAGAGAGTTGCAGGGTATTGGAGACAAAGAACTTGGAACAGGCAAAGCTTAAGAGCCTGTCTTTGTTTTATCATTACTACCATGGCAGGTGCTCGCCTGAACTCCAATCTCTAGTCCTCCCTCGCCAATCTTTCACGAGAAACACCTGTCTAGCTGAAAGCACTGTCAAAAATTTTCCCCACTCCTTATCTGTGCCAAAATCAAAACGTAGATTCCATGAACAAAGTTTCTTTCTTAGAAGTGCACGCCTGTGGAACTCTGTTCCGGTTACCTGTTTCCCACCTGACTACAACCTGGATGTCTTCAAGTCCAATGTGAACAAATTCCTGATGAACCACCTCCTTAAGTAAGACACTTTATCAGATCTACAAAACTAACATACTGTACACACAATAACCCTTATCCCCGAGTGGCTTCCGGGCCTTGATAAGTGGGGACTACCTTGTAAAAAAAAAAAAAAAAAAAAAAATCTGCGTAAAAGGTCTGTGATGGAATTGGATGTATATGGGGCTGGTTGAAGATGTGAAACACTTTCTATTGTCCAAAGATGCCCTTATGTACCCTTATCTCCGCAACCTGATGAGACAACTTGTGTGGTGTGTGGCAGGAAGTGCAAGTTGACTGTTGGTCTGAGACATATAGCTGTGCATAGAAACATCATACCACAGAGTAGTCCAGTTAAACCGGTGCAGACATTTGACTTTGTGTCATCTTTGCTTCAGGCCATGTAAGTCAGCTGCTGGTTTGAAGAGCCACCTGCATGGTTATGTGAGATGAACTTGGGGGGCTGATGCTAGCGTTTTCGTTGGGTGGGATGGCGATCATCTGTTTGATGAAGCAATCATATATTTATATATATATATATATAAATGTGTGTTGGGACGGTTAATCGGTATCGGAATTGGAAAAATTTGTACCAATTTTCCGATGCCAAAGCAATTCTTTTAATTATCTTTTTTAATTTGATTTTGTTTAAAGCAAAATCTTCCATTGCTGGTAATAATGATAAAATAATAAATATTTATTGATTTTAAATTACCAGTGAAGCTAAAATCGATAGATCGTCCCCCACAAGTATATTTTTATGTTTAGGAAAATATTTGCACATTTAACATGTGTGTTTTAACAGGAATCGGAGAAAAAATACAACTATATGGTTAAATATTTAAAGATTTATAAAGAATCGGAATCCGTAATTGCATCGGAATCGAGAATTGTATTGGAATGGTCCCATCACTAATATATTATATATGTATGTATGTATGTATGTATGTATATGTAAGGTCATGTCATGTGCTACTGGTACCATGTAACCCAGTACTACCTGCCTCATGGTCGGGTCACCGGCGACTAAACTGGTTCTCCCAACAGACTTGTTTGGTGAGGAGGGCGGCTAGTCTCCCTGAAGGATTAAAAACAAGACCTTCCAAAGGGCGAATGAATTCTTTTTCTGTGTCAACGGCCAACTAGCACCGTGTATATTTGTATATGTGTATTGGGGTAGAGAGGGCTCCTGTAAGCAGTGGTGAAGGCAACCTTTCTAGGAGAAGCAAATCTCTGATTTAAAAAACCATAAAGCGGAAGACCATTACCCGCATTAAGCTGGTCTGCAGTTTAATTTGTTGCTGGCTATCTTGCTCTTGCTTGTGCTGGATCTCAACATTTTGAACCAAGAGAGAAACTTAGCTGTCGTACAAAGCTAAGACTCTGTAACATCATATTTGTATAGATACTCCCTCAGGCATTTGGGCTCATGTATTTTAAATGTCTGAAGGAGTGGCACTCGTCTGACAAGACGTTGCAATCATCATATGTCATAGACCAACAGTTGTTTCATGGCTTACACCTCATCAGTTTGACTAGACATAACAAGCCTGGTCATATATATATATATATAGCTTATCTTACCATTTATAATAACACATTATTGTTATACAGTTTTACATGTAAAAATATTGAGCTCTTTATGTATGCAAGACAAGCTGCTTTAATGTTGCATTCTTCTGCTTTTAAGAAGTCAATATTTTATATTATTATAAAGTTCGATGTTTAGGGGTCAATACCTATATTATTCCTGATCTTCATAAACGACCCTCTTCCCTTGACGCAATCGCATTGGAGATGAGTGTATTCGCTGGGTGGCACCATGCTCTATTCCTGGCATGTGAGCAAATCAGATGCCTAGACATGCAAGGCAATGATTAGAAAATGACCTTCAATAATAATAAAAATAGAGTCAAAAATGGATGATCACTTTTAATGTTACCAAAGCCCTTTTTTCTTTTAATGACCTTAAGAATCCTTTCCAACCACCAATTGTCATGTACAATAGCATTCTCCTTGAGAAAATTACGTTCAAATTTCTTTACCTCACAGTTTCAAGCAACATGAGTCGGAATAAATATTTAGACAATGTTGCCAAGTTTGCTGCAAAAAAAGAAAAAAAAAAATGTAGTCTCCTTCTTTTAGTTCTCCCAGCTACTAGTATCCTATACCTTTACAAAGCCACCAGTTGCTCGTCCATGGAATATTGTTACTGTATCTGCACTAGTGCATCAATCACTTAGTCTCTCCCTCAAGGTTCTAAAAAGAATTTTTGACCTAATATGCTCCCCCCCCGCTGTCTATCAAGCTCCATCCTCCATCTTCAGTGTTGCAACCGAATGTGCTCTGATGAACTTATTACCTTTACACTTCCTCAATGAAAATATACTAATCCACCTGACTAGCAGCAAAATTCTACCCCTTCACTCCCTAGATGCCAGAAGTCATTACTCTGATAGCTTCTTTTCTCAGACCACTTGCCTTTTAAATTCCCTCCCTGTGCGCTGTCCCCCCCCAACTCTGCCAACATGCAGAAATTCAAATGTAATGTTAATAAACATCTTGCTGCCCAACCTTCCACTCATGTAGCCTCCTCTAAATCTGGTCCCCTATCGTAGTAGCCCCTTATGCTTTAGTGGTATTATGCCTTGTTTGGGATAAACAAAAGTAAAAATATATGTTGTGTATTTGTTTCAATATTTACTTCAACAATTCTCAGTATACGAGTAACGCTATGAAAACATTGCAAACAAAAAGAAACTCCTAAAATTAGTCTGATAAGTTCTTTCTTAAAAGGAAACACAAACTTTTCTTTGTAGTTTGCTTGCCATAAGTATATATATATATATATATATATATATATATATATATATATATATATATATATATATATATAATTGTGGGCACTCATCAAAACGATCTAAAAATATTAACAAAAAACATCTCTAATATCAACTTCTCTGATGAGTCATAAACGATGAAACATGTGTCAGTAGATAATTATATTTTAAAAGTAATACCTATGCTGCTCCCCATTTGGGGGTACCAAATTGGTAAAAGGGAAAATTATTCCCAACTTGCATTTGGGTAAAAATGCACTTTCGTATAATTCATAAAAAAAAAAAAAAAAAAGTATCGCAAAAACACAAAAATACCATCTAATATCAACTGCTATTTTTATGGTCATGTTAAATGTTTAAAATATCAGTTGACTGTAGAAATATGTTTGTGTTAATATTTTTACCAGGTTGTTTTGATGTATATCCACTATTCGATATAATAAAAATTATATCATGTTTCTGATTTTTTTTTTTTTTTTTTTTTTTTTTGAGATAAGGTTTGATCATTCGTATTTGGATTCTTCAGACTATTCTTCTCATCTTGAGTGTTATTTATTTTCACAATGTTTCAGACAGTGTAACCTCCAACCTTCTTCAGGTGTCTCTTATCAAAGTCAGAAATCTCTCTATTGAACTCAATCTGCATAGAATTTCCAACAGAACCCTTTATTTAATCCACGGGGTTAACATACCCTCGTTCTGTCAGCCATGCCTGGATAGAAATCCTAATTCACATTCTGAGTATTGGTGGATTGAGGATTGAATCATGAACCTCCAGAAGTGTAACTTTTACAACTGAATTTTACCAAGTACTTTATCCATTTATAGACAATTCTAGTATGAATTTTAGGAGCCTTAAACCTATTGTTTTTTACATGTAAAATGTAACTACTTATTATAAATTACTATTTATCACTACAGTAGAACCCCGGGATACGGGTGGCCCCAGGGTACGTTTTTTTTCAGGTTACGATGTGAAATACAATGTTTTTCTGGCCCCTTATTATGGTATTTGATCCACCTTATGGTGTTATTATGGTATTTGATCACATACATGTGTTTTTATATACTGTACCATCGGATTTAATCCAGCTCAACATATTTTATATACTGTATCGTCGGATTTAATCCAGCTCAACATATTTTATATACTGTATCGTCGGATTTAATCCAGCTCAACAATCATACTGTACTGTATTTTGTTACTAATTTTTTCTGCTGCATCCCAGAGTTCTACTATATACACATGTAAATTATCTATAATTAATGGTTGCCTTTCATGTTAAATTCTATACTAGCTCTGCTTAGTAATTGATTGTCACCCACCATATGTGATGCTCCTTTGGGTCATCTTCCTCTCCACCATTCTTCTCTGCTATCCATTCCAATCAGATGATGACGCTAGATGTAGTAAGTCTGTCAAAAAAGTTTCCACTGACAAGACTCTGGCTGTCATATGGGATAAGCTAACGAGAGATACTTCACTAAAAGAACACACTTGCATCCCAAGTGACCATATAATGGAGATGCTGACCTGATGTATAGAAACTACATATTTCATGATGGGATCTGATAAATATCAACAGGAAAAAGTTCTGTCGATGGGATCACTATTGTCACCAGTATATATGGAATACTTTGAGGAAATGGCCGTCAGATCAACACCACTAAAGCCAATAATATGGCTGCAATATGTGGATGACACATTCATATGCTGGCCTGACCCAAAAGATGTTCAAACATTACTGGACTACGTGAATTCTATCACTCTATCCATCTATCCATTTCACAATGGAAAAGGAATTTACCAAATTATCATTGCTAGATGTGCTGATAATTCTTACTGGTCAGTGGTTTATGTCATTTGTATATGAAAAGCTGACTTTCACTGGGCAGTATCGTAAGTTTAACATCCTTGGTCCTGGATATGACCTAAAACTATATCCGATGGTGAGGCCCCACCTTGCGGGCCTTGGGGAGTGTGGAGCCACCCTTTAATTGCCATTGCTCCCAGGTCCACTCTGACCCGGAGTGGTAGTACCTGTTAGGGTCCCAACTATGGGTTAAATAGAATCTGACTTTAAAAAAAATATATATATATACTCCATTAAAAATCGTTCCTCAAAATAACTAGATTCGGCATTAAATAACCTGAAAAAGGTTGATATGCCGTAAAACAAAAACAACCAACCAACCCATCATCCTTATAATGTAAAGAAAAGAATCGTCCATTGCCTACATCACTGAGCAAAAGCAATATGCAGTTACATATCCAGAGGAGATGTACAGTTTAAAGGGAACCCTCCACTGAAACAACTATCCAAAAAGTATGACATCAGCTCCAAAACATCTGGACCAGACACTAAAGAACACCACCCAAAAACTTACTGCAGTTTGTATATGATACATGAAAAGTTTGTCTGAAAAACTTCAAATAATATGTAATCCATATGACATTAGAACAGTATTCAGGAGCGATTTGACTCTCTGGAAATACCTTGTGCGAGTCAAGCTCCTTACAGAAAAAAAAAATCACAACTAAGAACTGTGTGTATCATATTCCATGTAAATGTGGGAAGCGATACAAAGATGAGATATGTCCTTCTCTTAGGCATCGAAAAGCCATATTAGATTGAAAAATCAGATATAGCTGACTATATATGCAGGGAAAAGGGAAACCATCTACATTTGTAGGGCAGTAAAAATCATAGACAGCGAAATAAAGAGGAGAGTAAGATGACTAAAAGAAGTAGCACAAATGCTGGGTGACGATCAACTTCTAAGCAAACCTCGTATAGAATTTAACATATGAGAACCATTAATTATAATATATATATATATATATATATATATATATATATATATATATATATATATATATATATATATATATATATAGAGAGAGAGAGAGAGAGAAGTCAATAAAGAGAGAAAATGAAGGTATAAAAACTATATAGTAATAGATTTTATCCATTTATTTAATAAGGGTATACATCAATTATTTATTGACCCCTAGATAAGCTCCAAAACAATTTGTATTATACCGAAAAGTCTCTTAAAGAATTGATTTTATTCTCTTCCTTTAACTTCCCCGATTTATATATATATATATATATATATATATATATATATATATATATATATATAGTAAAACAATAAACAATAAGATATATGTATATGCGGTAAAAATAGTGATATATAATGATAAATAGTATGATTGTACATATAGAAAACAAAATAGGTTTAAGGCTCCTAAAATTCATACTAGAATCATCCGCATAATTAAAATTAGGTTGTAAAAGTTACACTTCTGGAGGGTCAAGGTTCAATCTTTAGTGCGGGTTACACTCAAAATACATTTGGGAATTACTTAGGATGTCTACCCAATCATGGCTGATGGGACAAGAGCATGCTACCCACTGTGGATTAAATAAATGGTTCCATTTAAAATTCCATGCAGATTCTTGAGTTTGACAGAAAGATTCCCCGAGTTTGACAAGAGACACCTAAAAAAAAAGGTTGGAGGTTACATCGACTATGACATTGTGAAAATAACACTCAAGATGAAAACAATAGTGCAAAGAATCCAAATAATACTAACAATTAATCCTTATCTCAAAAATTCAGAAACATTTTCAGCTGGTTGTCTAAAATGTTATTCTATTGTATATATATATATATATATATATGTATGTATGTATATTTTTTTAATATTAGAAATTTATTTTTGATATTGTGTTATTTATTAGGCTGTTTGTTTTTGTTTGTGCTATTGTTTGCATCTTTGGGCCAAGATCACAGTGTAGTATCTGTTCTGATGCTACACTTCACCTTTTCTGTCCTCGATCAGTGGAGAACTCCTTCATGACCCAGACAATTTTTACTTTTGTTCCTATCCAGAGTGTCCCTTTTTGAGGAGCTGGATTTTTCCCATGTTAAAAACCGACCTTGTGTCTAACTCTGCCCTTGTGGGGAGGCAAGTAAATAGGAATATAATTAAAAAAGTGATTATTTTGTCCATGATGCTGGGGAAAAGCAAATGTTGCCACAACTTGAAAAATGAGACCCATGCAAGATTTGAGCCTGTGCTTCAAAAGCAGGACTGCCTAACCTGGTGTCATCCTGGATCTATTGATTAATAAGAAAGCTAAACTGTACAAATCCTGTATAAGTTTTATTTTTACTTTGTCAATATCTTTACTTATATCCAGCCCTGTGGACTAAATAACTGTATTATCCATGCAAACAACAGCATCAACAAAAAAGCAGCTTTATATATATATATATATATATATATATATATATATGGAAAGTGTAAAAAAAGAAAAGCCAAAATTATAGATTCATCAACGTTTCATCTTTATTTGAAGACTTTCTTTAGATGATTGATTCAAAGAAATAACATTAAAGTACAATATTTAAAAATATGTGGTTTCATTTGTGACGTAAAAAATAATTTTTTTCCAATGAAACAGTTATTAGAATTAAAAAAAAAATGTGGTAGTATTATATAAAAACATTGTTTTATTCTTTTTTTTTAAACGAATCATAACTGTTATAGACATTCTTTTCACATCACAAACGCACCATATGCTTTGAAATATTGTACTAGTATGTTATTTCCTCCAATGACTCATCTTGAGAAAGTCTTGAAATGAAGATGAAACGTTGATGAGTATATAAATATTTTTCAGTTGCCCTTTTCCATTAAATTTGAATGTTATTTCCATCATATATATAAGGGACATTCCAAAAGTAATGTCTCCTATCTTTTTACTCCACCTGAATGGATTAGAGGGGATTGCAAATTGTATTAGTACAATGACTGATTTACGTATTCATAACCTGAAAGTTTCATCACTCTGTTACAGATATTGACAGTGTAAGACTAAGAAAGCAAGTCCTGTCATGGACATGCATCTGAAGCAGAGATGCATCATTGAATTCCTCCTTGCAGAAAAAACGAACTGATTAATATTCACCGGCGCCTGTTGAATGTTTACAAAACTGATGCAGTTGAAGTTGAAGTTGATGTCAGCACGTTTAGGAGATGGGTTTGTCGATTTCAGAATGGTGACAGAGATATGAGTGGTAAAGCATGCTCCAGACCTTTATGACCAAAGCATCAAAAGAGGCTGGCAAAAGAATATTGAGAATGGTAGTGACTATGTAGAAAATTTCTAGAGCACAAAAGGTTGCTCATTTTAATGGTACCTCTCCAGTCTTAATAGCTCTTCAATGTTTAGTTTTATAGTTAAAAATATAGGAGGTCTTACTTTTAGAGTGATCGTCGTGTGTGTATATATATATATATATATATATATGAGCAAACAGTTAATAAAACATGTTAAAAAACACTTTGAAATGAGTTAAAGACATATTTAATCTGAAAAGGAAACACTAGATAAGTGGATAGTCCTTAATCCACAGAGTTTTGAAGAAATACTTTCCTTCTCATCAGAGGGCAGGAATTAGCAAAATGCGGGATCGGATTTTGCATGCAAAAGTATTTGATGAAACAACAAGTAAGTCAAAGATCTTACTTGATAACAAAAAAAGTGAAGCAGAGGGAATATGGTGAAGAAAAAGGTGATTACACATGAATGGATAGTCTGGTGGAAGATAAATAATCCAGTGATATATATATATATATATATATATATATATATATATATAATTTATAAAACTCACTATGTCTGTGGCCGTGTCTGTTTGTCTCCATTTTTTCAAAGTGTGTCTCCTCTGCGACGCGAGGTTGCAGAGCAGTGCAAGGTGTGTTAAATGATTGCATTTTTTTTGTGGAATGTTCTTTTATGGGTCAAAATTGAAAAATATTGGAACTTGGTAGGCTTAAGTTGACTAAACATGTTTTTTACGCATGTGCAAATGTATATCTTTATATGTTACAGTCTGTCCATTTTTAACTATTTTTTTTTTTATCTGTCTGACAATAGCTCAAACAGTAATGACTAAGGTTAGAGTGCTATATGTTTTGGTTTCAATTCTAACTGATGGCACCCAAGTCATATATATATATATATATATATATTTAATCACTACTACATATTGGGTACAATATAATATGTAGTAATCAATAGAAATTTGACTATAATAATAAATACAAAATCTGCATAAATTAAAATATCATATTTAAGCATATTTTATGACCAGGTAATACTGGGCGCCCAGCTAGTATATATATACACTAGCAGGGAGACCCAACATTGTCTGGGATTGAATGAGAATCAACAAATGTTTCATTCTCCATACTTTTAATGTCATCAGAATCAGTGAAATCGTTCAGTTTTTAATCAAATTAATTAATTGCCTGCAGCATATCAGTAGGAAGCTTCACATGCCGTAGTGACTTAGTCCAGAATACATTGTTGTTTACATTGCACTGTAGAGAATCTATTGTTCATTTTATGAAATTATCTGTAAAATAATTGTGTCATTTAAAGTTTAAAATGAAAGCGTCAAGTATCATGGTTCAGTTGTGCTCTAAACAAAAGCATTCATTCTGAACATGCCCTTGTTTCATAAAAAAATCCACAGTTGATTTTATATGCGAGGTCTTTCTGCTTGTGCGGTGATATAACTTCTCAAATGCACCTGTAATGTTAGGCGGTGAGTTAACTTAGGTCAAAATCCGAATTTCTTATTTAATTTGATTTTTTTCCATTATTGATATTCGATAATAAAAAAAAAAAAGTTTTGGTAGGTAAGTATGAAGGATCGAACCCGAATACTTTGAGGCAAAGTTGGAAATTAAAGTGTGAAAAAAATGTGCGACGTTAACCACTGGGCCACCACGAAATACTAACGGAAACACGTTTGAATTTATTTAAGTATTTAGAATTGGCAGGTGCCCGTTTTAATGACTTAATGAGGTCAACTTTGACTGCAGGGTAGTATTTTATTTACTGCGGGAACGCTTTTTTTATTTATTTATTTTTTTGTTACCGCAAGATGTTGGGTGGGGGGAAACCAGCTCCCCATAACAAGGGGATTGTCCAAATTGAATAGCAATTGTCTGATATAAGGAGAAACTCCACATTGATCAAAGCTGATTGCTTTTGGACGTTCCCAGCGATCGCACCAAGAACGATGTCTTATTAAACTCCGTTTCGCTTTTATTATTATACGAAAAAGCTTAATGCACATGCGGCGATCGAAAATTGTTGAATATTTATCTTTTCAAAGTCGAACAAATTAAATAGACAGGCGACCCCAGTTGTTAACTTGTAGATATTATCATTTAGGCGCGATATAAAAAGTTTTGAGAAGCTGTGAGGCGATCGATCGGTTCTCGGAAAGAAGCCTTTCATGGACATACACGAAAATGCACGCACACACACACAAACATTTTCACTTTTATATTTATAGATTGTTCTATAAGGCGAGTTTAGTTATTAATATTGCCTCTTTAATTTTAATGCTATCAAGATTTATTTTTATATATAAAACAGAGCCAGTTTTTTCCCCCAGTATCATAATGATTAAAAGCTTCTTTTTTTTTATACAAGGTACACAATCAAATCTATTTCGTCAATCATATAATACAAATATTGCATTGTAAAAACGAATTGTATATCTGATAGATTTTAATATTTGATCCTGATCGATATTTTATTTTTGATTCATCATAAATAGAGGAAGGTGGAACGAACTTGTACCCTCATACTAAGAAGTCATAACACTGCCACCCATAACACCGGGACAAATTTAATAACAGGCTATTCATTAGATATTCGCTGCATAGATGCTAAAAAGAGAAAGAGGGAAGAAAAGAAGAAAGTCACCTATTCTTGATTTATGTAATTAATAATGTCATTATTTCATAATTGTCGAGGTCGCTCAATCAGTGAGCATGCCATATTCACAAGCAGAGGTTGTGAGTTCAATCCTCATCCAAGGTTTACATATTTTTATTTTGATTTTGTCCAGAAATGAACTTAAACATTTCAAATTAAAACGTTGAGTACATTTTTTTAGTTTTAGCTATTACTTTTCTATTATTTATGTAATTTATAAAATTTGGGATTCCAGGCGATGCTAAATAGCCTTGCTAGTTATAAATAATTATATTTTATTTGAGTGAACTGATAATAGTTAATAGTTCTTTGAGCAATAGAAAATATCAAACCATGTGATTTGAGCATATCCTGTTCATTAAAATAAGAGAGAGTAAAGATAGTTAACAAAATTATCAGAAAACGGAGGTTAGAGGATGAATTCATTGTGATTCACTAATCTATACCAGCCTGTGATGCTAATTTCATTCTTATATGTGACTAGCGGGGGTACCCGGCGTTGGCCGGGTGTTTGGAGGTGTGTGTGCTCTTAAATAATAAAAAAAAAGTTTCGGTAGGTAGCTAGGATCGAACACGAAGCCTGAGGCAAAGTTGGAAAAAAATGTGAGACGTTAACCGCTCGGCCAGCAAGAAAGAGTAAGTGAAAGACGTTTGAATTTATTTAAGTGGAATTGACAGATGCCCACTTAATGAGGTCAAATAGAAGTCACAGAGTTAAGATTTACAACGACGTAAGCAATGGCTATTCAGCAGTTAACATTTTCTGTGGGACAGTTTTTAATGAGGTGAAAACCCAACTTTGGGGAGGAAAAGCAGCTCCCCCATTTATTAGGGGAGTGTTGTCCAAATGAAAGCAATTGTCTGATATGACGGTGAAAAGCCGACATTGACCAAACGTTTACATCGCTTTCTGGAGACCACCCGGCCAATTCGAATCCAGTTTCGCTTTTTTATACCAAATAGCGAAAGAAACATGCGGCAATCTAAAAATCTGGAAAAAAAATAGCGTTTAAAAGTTGGGAAAATTAAATACATGTGTGACCCCCGTTGTTAAGTCGTACATATTATCATCTAGACAGCATATAAAAAGTTTTAAGAACGAGTGAGCCGACCGAGTGCTCCCCTGAAAAAAGCCTTTTGCAGAAATACAGAAAAAGTGCACACACATACATACACACACAGATACATTTTCGCTTTTATATTTATAGACTAGCGGGGGGTACCCGGCGTTGCCCAGGTGTTTAGAGGTGTGTGTGCTCGTGCGGTGGGGGGTGGGATAATCAAAACATAAGAATAAGCGAAGTAAATATTTTTAAATATTAAATAAAAATTAAATATTATATAAAAAAAGTTAAAACTTTAAAAAAATCGAAAAAAAAACAAACAAAATAAATAACGTAAGGCAAACGAACGATATTGAATGTAAAAATCGGAAAAACAAAAAAGAAAATAGAAAAACAAACGTTAAAACTTTTTAAAAAAATCTGAAAAAAAAAACACATGAAAAATGGCTTAAATAACCCTGTTTCAATATTAAAATTTAAAAAATCAAAAAAAGCGGGGGGGTACGCGGCATTGCCCGGGTGTTTTTGGGTGTGTGTGGTCGGACAGAGGTGGGGGGGGTGTTAATGAAAACCTAAGAATAAGCAAAGTAAAAAAAACAGAACCCCCCCCAAAAAATAAAGCATGTGAAAAATGGCTTAAATAACTCTGTTCCAATATTAAAATTTTTAAAAATCGAAAAAAAAAAAAGAAGAGATCTCACACCACGATTTGAACCCAAGACGTTTAGATAATGAGGCCGCACTTTAAGCAACTGAGCTAAGACGACGTCGCAGAAATTGTGTCGCTTTTTCAAATATTTAAAGTAATTCAGGTTACGATATCGTATGATGCATGCGTAGAAGCGGACTCGTCATGAGAGGACAGTTTTTGCTGACCCCCCCCCCTCCCCGTAGAAAACTACTGATTTCAGAGTGAAGGAATTAACGTTTTTGGCCAATTTTTTGATATTTGGAAGTTTAAAATGATACCGATCTGGCAAAAATCCGTTACCCATGTGGAAGGTTTTTGCAAGACATACAAAGACACATGCATACATACAAACAAGCAAACACACATACGTACATACAAACACACATTTTCGCTTTTATATATATAGACTAGCGGGGGTACCCGGCGTTGCCCGGGTGTTTGGAGGTGTGTGTGCTCCGGGCCGAGGGGGGGGTAGGATCGAACCCGAAGCCCTGCAGCGAAGTTTGAAAATAAAATGTGAAAAAAAACATGAACCGTTCGGCCAGCCAGAATGAGTTACTGAAAGATGTTTGAATTTATTTAAGTAAGAACCAAATTAATAGGTGCCCGCATGGAAGTCGTAGAGCGTTACGACAACGTAAGCAATAGCTATTCAGCAAATGAGGTCAATGACCAGGTTTGTTTGTTATAAGCGAAGTAAAAAAAGAAAACATAAAAACAAACGTTAAAACTTAAGCGTGGGGGGGGTAATCAAAACATCGAAAAAAAACACAAAAAAACACTAACGTAAGGCAAACGAACGATGTTAAATGCAAAAATTGAAAAAACAAAAAAGAAAACAAAAAAACGAACGTTAAAACAACAAAAAAAAAACATGTGAAAAATGGCTTAAATAAGCCTGTTTCGATATTAAAAATTAAAAAATCAGTGGATACCCGGGTGTAAAAAAAAAAGAAAAACGAACGTTACATGAAAAATAGCTTAAATAACACTGGTTCAATATTTAAATTTAAAAAATCAAAAAAAAAAAGAAGACATCTCACACCACGATTCGAACTCAAAACGTTTAGATAATGAACCAACGCGCTAACCAACTGAGCTAACGCAACGTACATGAAATTTAGTCAGTTCTTCAACTATTTAAAGTAAATCAGGTCATGACGTCATCTGACGTATGCGTAGAATCGGTTGTCGTCACGAGGGGACAGTTTTTGTTGCCCCCCCCCCTGTCGAAAATTGTCGATTTCGGGGTGAAAAAATGAATGTTTTCGGCCAATTTTTCGATATTTTTCGAGCGAAAGATGGGGCTTCAATATGATACAGAGTTTGTGAATTTTCGTTGTGTCTATCGAAAGTTTTTAGCGGACACACAAACACATACATACATACATACACACATTTTCGCTTTTATATATATAGATAAGCGGGGGTACCCGGCATTGCCCGGGTGTAGAGAGGTTTTATGGTATTGAAGAAAATAGCAGCGAGCGCAAAAAAAAAAAAAATAACCCCTAAAAAAATTAAAATAGCAGCGAGTACCTGTGTGAGCGCAAAAAAAATAATCAAACTGTAATGCTAAGAGGAAAAGGAAGTGAAAAAAAGCAAATGGTTTAGTCGCCCCGCCCACTGGGACATGACATCACTGTTGTTCAAAATAAGCTTAGTCATGGCAAGGCATATGATGATGGGGAATTAAGAAAAATAAATTAGTAGTAGCGGGTGGAGGGGGCCAAACAACAGTAGGCAGTTTGGGTGGAGAGAGAAAAAAAAAAAATGAAAGTGGTAGTAGGCAGGCAGGCTCGAACCTGTAACGCGAAGGAGGAAAGAAAAAAAAAAGTGACATATTTGCCGATGTCTCCACAGTCCAACCAGAAGTTCAGAATGTTGAAATGAAGTGAAGTCAATCCAACCGATACGATAACTTGCAAAAATGGCGAAGCAAAAAACCGACCCCTACTTGTAGAAAACTGCCCAGTTTCAAGTGAAGGAAATAATGTTTTGGGTCAGTTTTTCGATATTTGTCGTCCGAAGGGTTGAGCTTTAAAATGATATAAATCTTGTGAGGATCCGTCACCTTTGTCAAAAGTTTTTGCGAAATATACAAACACAACACCAAACACACACACATTTTGCCTTTTATATATTAGACTAGCGGGGGTACCCAGTGTTGCCCAGGTGTTTGTAGGTGTGCATATTGGGGGGGGGAGCAGAACAAAAAGGAAGCTTAACCTTGTTTAAATATAAATAAACGATGTTAAACTTAAAAAATAAAACAAAAAATAGCGATTTTAAAAATGGAAAACAAAAAATCTTTTGTAGGTGTAAAAGAAAAAAAGGAGACGTTGGAGGCATGTAGGCTCGAACTCGGAGCCTTGAGGCCAATAGGCTGATGCCAAACACATGCACTACGGCGACAGAAGCAAATATAGCGATTAAAAAGTGAATGAGTTTTACGTACGTGTTTAATGAGGTCAAATCCTTTTACTGCGGGATAGTTGTTTTGAGTTTGTTTACCCAACTTTGTCTACTTTTGTTTCCCCAATGTGTTGGGGAAAACCAGCTCCCCTGTTTATTAGGGGAGTGTCCAAATGAAAGCAATTGTCTGATATGATGGTGAAAACCGACATTGACCAAACGTCCATCGCTTTGCCGGGGAACTGTTGATACGATTCAGTTTCGCTTTTTTATACTGAAAAGCGAAACAAACACACGATAATCGAAAAATAATCTCAAAAATAGCGCGTAAAAGTCAGGCAAATTAAAGATAGATGTGACCCTCGTTCTTAACTCGTAGATATTATGATTTATACAGTATATAAAGTTTTAACAAGGACTGACCCGACCGAGCGCCCCCTCGAAAAAAGCCTTTTGCGGACATACACAAAAAGTGCACATACACATAAACACACATTTTCGCTTTTATATAATAGACTAGCCTAGGTGCCCGGCGTTGCCCGGATGTTTGGAGGTGTGTGTTGAGCAAAAAGACAAAAACATGGTAATAGGCAGGCAGGCTAGAACCTGTACCATGAAGGAGGAAAAGAATGTGAAAACAAAATGTGACGTCTTTACCGTTGCATCCATCGACAAACCAGAAGTTGCAAAGGTTTAAATGAAGGCTAGAAAATTTGGCGAAAAAAGCGACCCTTCCTTGTAGAAAAGTTCCCAGTTGAGGGTGAAGGAATTAATGTTTTTAACTAATTTTTCCATATTTGTTGTCTGAAGGGTCGAGCTTCAAAATGATACCCATCTCGTAAAAATCTGTCGCCTCTGTCAAATGTTTTAGGTAAATATACAAACATATATTTAAACAGACAGGTGAGATTTATATTATATACTAGCGGGGGTGCCCAGCGTTGCCCGGGTGTTTGTAGGTGTAAAAATAAAAAATGTGTTAGTAGTCAGGCAGGCTCGAACCCATGACGCGAAGGTGGAAAAGAAAGTGAAAGAAAACGTGAGATCTTACCGCTATGCTACGGGGCCATAGGACATGAAAACTGTTTAAATTAACAATTAAAAAGTTGGCATGCAGCAAGTGAAAGTTAAGTGTATAAGTTCACGTAGGCGAAGAAATGAAATCATGCACTTATGTTTGGCTGTAAGCCAGTTAAGCTTTCAGCTTTCCGACGTATTTGTTTCCCCACGATGGTGGGGGAAACCAGCTTTCCCACAAGAGGGGAAGATCTGGTAGTGTCTTAATGAATAGCAATTGCCTGATATGAAGGGTATTCCCCACAGTGATCAAAGCTGATTGCCTTCAAGATATGCTGGCCACGAAGGCCAGTGAATTGCGTTTATTCTGATTTTCAGTTTCACTTTTATACGAAAAAGCCGAACAAACACGTGAGAGGTAGGAATAGTGCAAATTTTACAAAAATTGATCAAAATAAATGTAGACATGATGTGCATTTGCAATTTGTAGATATTACAATCTAGGAAGTATATAAAAAGTTCTAAAGAATAGTACCCCCCCCCCCGAGAACTCCGGTAAAAAAAGCCTTTGCTGGACATACAAAAACGAACATGATTATTTTGTCTTTTCTATATACGGATGTAAATATTAATGATGCACAACAGAACCTTTTCATCCGTAGTTGTCGTCATCTCAAAAACGTGGTGAGACGACAACAACTACGGATTTCTGAGAATACAGTTAGGAGATTCGGAGTTTCTATCCGTCGCGGTTACTACCTGAAGAAGGCCAGAGGAATAGTTGGCCGAAACGTCGTGAAACAACAACTAATAAAGATGAGAATAATAGTCCGCAATAAATAAATTAATATAAATATTACTCATCTCAATCAAAAATTCCAATTAAAATAATATATATACCATTCGGTACGGATCCGACCATGGAAGATCAGATAAATGTGGATTTATAAGATCAAAAAATCCAACCTTGATCGCCCTTCGAGACCCGTGGCGCAGTTGATAGAGATGTTACCACCTGACGAAGATTTATGTTTATAAAGGTTATATGGGGTCACCAAGATGATAACATTTAATGTTACTAAGACTAAGCCTCTTTAACAACTACAAGAAACCTTCTCGACCACTGATTGTTATGGCTAATAACACCCTACGTGAGAGCTCCTCGTTCAAGCTTAACATTCACAGGCAACATAAATTCGAACAAATACATTGATAACATTGCCAAGGCTACTGCAAAGAAGGTAGGCTCCCTCTACTGTGGTAGAAAATTACTCACACCCACCATTATCTTATATTACGACACTGTTACATCCCATGTCTGTTTTACAAGTATTTTAATGGAATGTGCTCTGATTAATTTCCAGCACATGCTACCTTGGTGTACATGCTCTTGACTAACCTGACAAGCAGCAAAATTCCACACCTTCACTGTTGAGGTCTTTAGATGCCGGAAAACCTTCTACTCAGTTTTTTTTTTTCTTTAGACTGCTATACTTTAGAATTCCCTCCATGTTTCTTGCTTTCCTGTCTGTACTAACATGCAGAAGTTTAAACGTTACAAAAAAACAGACATCTTGCAACTCAACTCCCCACATAGTCCTCTGTAGACATGATGCCAATTAGTAGACTCTCACGTTCAATGATCTCCTTAAAAGATTCTGATTTTCCTGGATAGATGGACAGATTATATGTAAACCTTTTCAGTGAACAGTTTGAAGAGTTTTTTTTTCGTATTTATGTACGCTGTTCGGAATAAATCAGTGGAATTTTAATTTTCCTCTCTAGGGAATTGAGATTGATTTCATTGACAATAACGTCACTTCCTAGAGTATATATTGACTTTCAATTTTTTAATGAGAAAATCTAATAAGGGTTGTATCTTTCCAAGTTTATTTCCTTCTGTGATTTCTTTATTGTTGGAGAAATGGAAACGGTTTAGAAATAATTCAAACCTATTTCAACATATTTTAGAAGAAATGTTGTTCTAATAGGATGAAACAAAACCTTTTCGATCAAGTGGAATTTCTAAGACTGTTTTAATCTCTTTTCTGGTTGCTGGAACCCATTTTGTATGACTTCATGTAAGCGTCTGTCTGTTTTCGCTCATTTATATTGTGGTGATTTGATCGAGATACTAATGCTAAAACCTTAAAATTAAAGGAAAATGTATTGTTAACATATACAGGGTGACCCAAAAAAACCGGGCCCAACTCTAATTAGGCCCCGTTTCTTCGTGTTTTGTCCGAATGAAATGAAACTTTGGTCATAACTAGTTTATTATATTCAAAACATCACAGCAAAGTACTTGGGTCTTTGGCCTTTTTTTCTCTGTTCTACAGCATATGTTCTAGATGGCCTCCATTTAGCTTTTGTTTTTTTTGGGGGGTCACCCTTTATATATATATATATATATATATATATATATATATATATATATATATATATATATATATATATATATATATCGTCAGTATTATTTAAATTGAGGAAAACATTTTTGGTGGCCCCACTGACATATTTCTAAAAAAGCAGTGTAGTAATCAACATTTGTCTTATTTGACTAACGAAACAATTTATATTACCTGTATTGATCGGACTATTGTTCTCATCTTGAGTGTTATTTGTGCAATGTTTTGGTCAGATTGTCCTTCGACCTTCTTCAGGCATGTTGGTTGACATGACATAATCTATATACCTATAAAGTTGAGTTTTTTTCTTACTCTAACATTGATATTAAAAACCTACTATTTTATTTAAAGATTATTAAAACAAACTTCTTGATATAGGTAATCTTGGATATGCAAGCGACTGCATGAAGTTTAACAAATGTTCATATTTTTGTGAACCAACTAACATGCCTGACAATGGTCGAAGTACAATCTGACCAAAACGTTGCACGAATAACACTCAGGATAAGAACAATAGTCTGATCAACACAGTATAAACAATAAACCCTCATCTAAAAAAAAGTTCAGAACTTTAAGAATTTTATCTACGTTTTGTTAATCTCAAATATAGTTTGAAAATTTCTTTATTTTATTTATATGATTGTTATTTTATTTTTTTAAACTAATTTTTTTAAAAAATATAAAAAGAAAATTATATACCATGAGGTTTATAATTTGATTATTTTACTAAAATGAACTGTGCCCCCAACCAATATTCTTTGTATGTCATCTCAATTTTTTCTCCTTATCTTCCTTTTATGGTGGTTCTGGATATGACCTTAAACTATATCCGATGGTGAGGCCTCAGCTTGCGGGCTCTGGGGAGTGTGGAGCCACCCTTTAATTGCCATTGCTCCCAGGTCCACTCTGACCCGGAGTGGTAGTACCTGTTAGGGTCCCAACTATGGGTTAAATAGAAACTGACTTGCAAAAAACAAATATATTCTATTAAAAAATTTTTCTTCAAAGTCTTTGGATTTAGCATTAAATAACCTGAAAAGGGTTGATATGCTGTAAAACAAAAATAACCAACCAACCAACCAACCAATCCTTTTTACTAGCAGGTCAACCGGCATTGCCCGGTTGTAAAATACACTTAAATATGATATTTTAATTTATGCAAATTTTGCATTTATTATTATACAGTCAAATTTTTATCGATTATTATATTGTATATAGTAGAGATTTCAAAAATAAAAAACAAATGACTTGGGTACCATTAGCTAGAATCGAACCCGAATATATAACTCTCCAAGCTTATTTCTTAACGTCTTAGCCACACCCATACAAAAAAAAATAATTAAAAATAAATAATGTTTAACCTATGATTGTAGATTTGTGCATGCAAACAGGTTTAGTTGACTACTCCTGCCAAGGTCAATGGTTTTGTTTTCAATTTTGATCTCCTAGCAGCAATTTTTACAAATCAAAAGTGTGCCACAGGTCCGAATACCCTATATATCAAATATCAATTCTGTAGACCAAATATTCAGAGAAGTTTGGTAGAGACTTTTCACACACATACACTGACGAGATCACTTTATATATATATATATATATATATATATATATATATATATCAAACATTTCCATGTGCTAGAACATTTTGATCTTAAATTCTATGCAGAATCTAATAGAAATTATATATAAATAAAATTTAGTGTAATAATTACATGAAGCCAATTATCTAATCAGAAAATATAAAAACTGAATAATTAATTAATGAACATTCCTTTTTCACAAGAATATGAAAATTAGTTAAACTTCATGTAGTCGCTCGCATATACATGGCTGAGTATATTAAGAAGTTCATTTTAATAATCTTTAAATAGAAAAAGTAAGCTTTTAATATCGATGTTAGAGAGAGGAAAAACTCAACTTTATAAGTATTTATTATAAAACTGATTTGGATAATTGCTTGTGTTCTTTAAGACCTGTCAAGGATCCAAATAAATTATTCCACCACCCTCAAAAGGGCCAAAATGGTAATCTGTTACTTTTGCCAGTTGAATAGATTTATTTTTTATTTATTTGACTTGTTCTTCTTTTCTTTGTTCTCACAAATTTCCATGAAATTTTTCACAGAACTGGAGCAATCCATGTTGGAGACCGGCTATTAGCGATAAATGGAAATCCAACAAAGGGCAAAACGCTTTCGGAGGCAATCAATATGTTACAAGTTGCAGGAGATTTGGTCACGTTAAAAATTTCACGGACTGTAGAGGCCAGTAAGTATTTGTTGGTCAATTTTGTTATGTTCTTTTATTGTTTTTTTTTTTTTTTTGTTTTTTTTTTTTTATTCAGTTCGTTTTCAAATGAGTTCAGTAATCTGTTTTAGACGGAAACAAAATTTCTATTTTTACAAGATTTTGGAATCCAAACCCAAGAAGAATAACTCTGGCCTGGTAATAATTTCTCCTCAAGGGAAATTAACTCTGGTCCCTATAGATACAATATATAATACTAGTATGAAAAACAATACTAGATACTATTTAAAAAAAGAAAAAGGTCTTATAATAATAACACTACTTGTAAATGGTCCATCCCATAGACTTGGGTTGACTTGTTGACATAAGTTATAGCTCTTCTATTCCCTCTATCAAAAATTTATTATATACAGGGAAAATGTTTGTTTGTATGTCCAGTTAAAATTTAAAAAATACACAACACCTACAAAGTTGGTATTTCTTTAATCTCTATTCATATTTATAGTTCGGGTTTTTATTTTATTACATTTTACCAATTGTTTGGGTGGGACTTGATAATTTTAAGAATAAACTGAGGAAAAGGAAGATATTATAGTGCTAATAACAGAGTACAAAAAAAAATGAAACTTCACTTTCAGTTTAAATGCTATTTATGTCCAGCATTTTAAAATCGTTGGGCTCATTCTACATTCAACCAAATTAGATGATTTATTATTTATGCATATTTCATTGAATTTATACTGTTCTCTGTCAATTTATATTTATTTACTTTTTATTAGTTTGTTTTTATTAATGTTATTTTTATTTATTTATATTTTCATATATTTATTTATATTTTTATTTATGTAATTTTGATTTATTTATGTTACCTTTTTTCAGAGCCAAAAAATCGATATAACAACGGAAAAAGAGGTTTTTCGGTAAGTCATCTTACATTTTCTGTTTTAGGATGACAAAATCCATGAAGCAAAAGAAACGAACTCATCCAAAAAAATTAATATTTATTTAGAAAGTTGTATTCACAAATTTTCTCAACCCTGTTTATTTGGGTGTTTTTGAAGGTGACACTGTAAAACAAAGATACATGTGACATTGATAAAGTTTCATTTTTTTTTTTTTTTTTTTTTTAATAATTATCTAATTTAATTTCAAATATTATAGTTTCTGGGTGAATTCATTATTCCTGAAATAGGGAGACCAGCTATAAATTAATATGTAAAATATGTCAAGATTATGCAAATGGGGGCTTTAAAAAAAAAAAAAAAAATGGACGACTCCTCATTAAATCAAAATACAATTTTGAAACAAACAAATTTATTAGTAATAAAAAATTAAAACAAAACAAAAAGAGGACATAAATAAACAATGTATGAAAAGGAACGAGATATGGGAGGTAATGCAAGGGAGTAAAATAAGAGGTGTACGTGCATAATATTTCAACATCACTTTTTATTGTTTGGAATTTTTTTTAAATAAGGTTTATTAGTTTACATTACTAAGACTTTTTTTTTTTACATAGGCGGCACCACTTATCAAGGCCGATAGGCCACTCAAGGATAAGGGTTAAAGAGTGTAGAGTAGTCAAAAGGACAATATAGTAATCGATAGTAATGGAAGTTCGGTAAATTTGTTAACTTAAGTGGAACGGCTCATCAGAGACTTGTTCACGTTGGACTTGAAGACAACCATATTATAGAAAGCAGGAAAACGGAAGACAATTCCACAGGCGTGCAGTTCTAAGAAAGAAGCTTTGATCATGGAATCTATGTGTAGGTTTAGGTACAGATAAAGAGTGGGGAAAATTATTGATAGTGTTTTCAGCTAGTCTAGTGCTTCTTGTGAAAGTTTGGCCCATAAAATAGTGTTAATTTTTTTAATATATTTTTTTAATATCGTTTTTTTTTTAGGGGGGGGGCATTTCAGATTTATCCAAATCTAGAATCAGAAGATAACTGATATATTTTCTTGTTCAAGTTAATTCAATTAGAAAAGTTTTAACTATAAAGTTATTAACTAAATTTTGTGGAAGAATAATGCATAAAAAATAAAGCTAAAAATGAATACTTCATTTGTACTTTTACAATAAAATGAAAATATCATCTGAAATCCTTAAATTTTGGACATTTCAAAGAAGAAGGCAATTGTGAAATTTCCATGAGTTTCCGCAAGTAGCAATGAAAGAACTAAGAAGAAATAATGATGTTTTTTTTTTCTTTTTTGATCATCTGTAAATTTTTTTCCCCCCTGGATATTGCAGTGTCTTCTGCCATTCACTTATTTCTTTCCACAGCCCGTTCTGGAATCACCTGCGCAAACGCCTACAATCCAGTATCCTCCCTGGGTTTGTCGATCATTTTTCACCCACTGCTTTTCCATTTTCGTTTGCTCATTCAGTTATATTTCTTTATTTCTTTTTTGTAGATTTTTTACCCAAATAATCTTTCATTTTTTTTTTTTTTATGTTTTCAAATTTCCAGATCTATTTTGGTATAAAAATGGAACCTCTGAATTTGAACTTAACTTGTTCCAATATAGACATCCGCATGTGGAATTATTTAAAATTTGAAGCAATTAAAAAAAAAGTTTCCTCTACGAGACATATTTTTAAAAAGTGAATATCGCTTATTTATTACTAGTTATAGCATTTGTTTATTCCTACTGTAGCCTAATGGTAAGCCAATTCTTTGTCTCCATTGGTCAGTGTTGTTTGAAATCCTTATATGTTTATCAAGACAATGAAAACCGAATTTTTAAAAATACTATATAGGAGAAACTGTCTTAGAATTTAAAACTAGGAATAATAATAACAAAAAAAAAATTCAGTGAAAGAAAATACAGACTCAAGTAATCATTATTAAACCATTATTCAGAACTCAAGGAAGGTGGACATTCACATATAGTGAAGTGGAAAATACGATAGGCCAAGACATGCAAATATTTAGAGAATCTGTGTAGATTATGCTTGAATGAGAAATTTTAAAGAACCCCAAAATTACTAAATTATAAATGTGAAGTAACAACTAACTGTAGACACATAATAAACTTTACTCTATAATAACATATATATATATATATATATATATATATATATAGCTATAGCAGCAATCATTGTAGGGATGTTGATTTTTTTTTGTTTCTTTTTGCGACTATCATAATATTAATTAGCATATTTTTCCATGCAAAATTTCAAATATTGATCTTCATACTTGCTGTAGAAGTAAAGATTTTAGTTATCATTATTATTTTTAATTAAAAGTTAAAAAGAATAATGATGACTAAAATCTTTACTTCTACAGCAAGTATGAAGATCAATATTTGAAATTTTGCATGGAAAAATATGCTAATTAATATTTGCAATCAATCTGGTAGAAACTGGGTCATTTCAATGACCTTTTTATCGTGCAGGCTGAGGCATTCATTTTGGTATTCCTAGGCTGTCCACCCTCCTAAGCTTTTCTTTCCTTTCTTTGGAGTGGAGTAAGTGGAGTTGTTTACTGCCTGAGGCGCGCTGATCATGTAATACTGACGGAGCTGCTTAAGCAATTTTTAAAAGGTGAGAAGCTTGACTCTGTCCACCTTCCAAGCTTGTGTCGCATCTCACTACAGGAAGACGGAAGTAAATACTGTGAAAACTCACAGAGCTCATGCATAGAAATTCCACGGTGGTTTATCTTAACTTGTTTTCTTCCTGTAAAGTAATTCTAAGCTAAATATTATTTATAAGAAATAAAACAACTGTCACTTTTAAGTCACTGAGGACATTGCAAAGCTGCTGCAGGTGGGTTCTCTCTAACATGCTAGAAAATATCTCTACACAGCCATGCATGGAGCATTGTTGTCACATCTAGGCTGGTGCATCCACCACGACTTTCCCTCTAAGACAGGATCCAAAAAAATAGTCTCCAACTATCGGTCAAACTTCAACTCTTGTTCCATCACCACAATGTTGCATCACTGTGTCTATTTTACGAGTATTTTAATGGAATGTGCTTTGATGAACTCATTGCACGTGTACCCTCTTAGTTTACATACTCTCGTCAAACCCATCTAATAGCTTCTTCCCTTAGACTGCTAGAATCTGGAATTTCCTACCCGTTTCCTGCTTCCCTGGCTGTAGTGACATGCAGAAGTTTAAATGTAATGTAAATTGACATTTCACTCACTTTCTTGCATACACCGCTGTAAACATGGTCCTAAAATTAGCCTCCTTACATGTAAGTAACAATATACCTTGTTTAAAACTGCGTCACTCACCCTAATTCGGGTTTAATCGTCTTCCTCCTCCGAAGAAAGTTTCATGGGAGTATAAAATTCACAAGCAGTCCCCAGTCGCATGTATATCCCTGTTAGTGGAGATGATAACACGAGGAATTTTTTTTTTTTTTTTTGCAATTATTGCAGGAAGGTGTTGATATTCTCCTACATACAGTGCTTTGTATTCCCAAATGGTCACCCATCTGGTACTGACCAGACTCAATGCCACTTAACTTTGTGATCTAGTAAGAACCGGTGTCAGTGTGATTTTGTTGTTTCGGGTGAACAAGAGTAAACAGAAAAAAAAAGTTGACAGTTACAACTATTTACGGCATTAAAGGCAGTTAAGTATTAGGTTGGTGCAAAAATAATGTTTTTTTTTTATATACATAGTTGAACGTCAAAATTAACATTATTTTTGCACCAACCTAATATAATTCTTTGAAACTTAGCGACACCAAATAATTTTCAATTACTTTCTTGAATTTCATCTTTGGCAATCAGACGATCTTATTTTATTTTGTTAAATGGCTGTAGAAAATGATAAGATACATACAAGAATACAGATTTAAATAAAGTTTTCTATGAATACAGAGGTTCCATTTTATCATGTCGGTGTTGTGGTTTTTTTATTTACTTTTTCAAACATTCTTTTATCGTCACCTTTTTACCCTCGTATTGTATTTTTACCCTCATCCTTTTTGCCCCCCTTCACCTTTTGTCACTTGACATTTTTTTTTCTCCTCACAGCAATGCTAAATAAAACACAAGCACCTTTTATTTATCTACCTGTTTCTTTATGTACATATTCTCTTTGCAAATTTACAACTATATATATATATAAATTTCTTAAGGTTCACATTAAGGTGTATGTAGTAGCTCAATAGTGTCTAATACAACTAGAGCTCTTAATTAAACATGATATAATCCTCGTTATTCAGAAAAACATACTATAATTCATCTGAAAACAATTTTTATTTATAAAAAAAAATTGTTTCTGCCCATTTCAAAAATATACATATTATGGTATACAAAATTTACCACAACACTTACAAAGTGGCTACAACAGTTTACAGAAACAATTGTTTGTAAATGAAGTGCTTATGGATGAAATATGGAATGTATTTTCTGAATAACAAGGATTATATCAGGTTACATTATTTGTTTATATGGCGCATGCATAGAAGCAGTACCCACCCTCTGTAATTTTTTATTTTTGTCTTTTTTCATTTTTTTTCAGTAGATTATTATCAAATAGTCACTAATCTATCAGATTATCCAAAAAAAATTTTTTTAACTCAACATTTAATATTTTTAAGGGGTGGCTCTATTTCTAATACAACATTCTGGTAAATCAATCTCCCATTTTGGAATTATTGACTTTTTTGGCTAAATTTTGAGAACGTTTTTTTTTTTTTTTTTTTTTTTTAAAGCAGTTTGGTTTTCGAAAAAGGCTTTAAAAAAAATGCTAAATTCCCAAAATTTAGCTGAAAAAAGTCAATGCTTCTCAAGTCGGGGATTGATTTACTAGAACGTTTTATTAGAAATGGAACACCCCTTAAAAAATGTTAAATATTGTTTTTTTGGGGGGGTTTTTTTTTGATAATATGGTGGATTAGTGACCATTCAATAATAATAATCCTCTGAAAAAAAAACAAAAACAAAAAAAAAAAACTGGAAAATAAAAAAAATTACAAAAAGTTTATGCTTCCATACATGTGCCATTTATTTTCATACATAATAAAAAGTTACAATGAAATCCAAGAAAGCCGAAATGAAATGTGAAAAGCTAACAAGCTAAAAACAATACAATGAAATTAAATCATGCAGTATAAACGGGCAACATGAATAGATAGAAACAGAAAAATCAAATGAACGAATTATGGCAAGGTTTTTTAAAAAATATATTTCATCTTTATTATCAAAAAACTTTCTCAGAAATAAATGAAGAATGTGGGCTCCCTCTACCATGCTAGAAAATTACTCACGCCAGAAAGAATCCTATATCTTTATAAAGCCACAATTCGCCCATGCATGAAGTACTGTTGCCGCATCTGGGCTGGTGCTTCTAATGCAACCTCCCTCTTAGACACGATCCAAGAGTCTCCAATCTAATAGGTTCTGCAATGTTGCATGCTGGTGCTTGTTTTATAAGTACTCTTCTAGAATGTACTCTGATGAACTCATAGTACCTGTACCGCTTTGAAATACATCCTTCCAACTAGCACGACAAGCAGCAAACAAAAATCCCACATTTTCACTGTTGAGATCCCTAGGTGCCAGAAGGCCTACTCTAATAGTTTCTTCTTTCAGACTGCGAGACTAGACTTAAGAATTCCCTAGCTGTTTTCTGCTTCCCTGACTGTAATAACCAGCAGAAGTTTGAGTGTAATGTGAACAACTGTCTTGCTGCTCACTTCCTCACAGTCTTGTGTTAGTCAAGATCCTAAATAGTAGTTCCAAGTGGTAATATACCTTGTTTGGGGGTGAATAACAGTAAAAAAAAATAAATATTAAAAAAAAAAAAAAAAATGTTATTCTAAAATTTCTACAAAATATGACCAATTAGAAATTTACTAGCGTGAGTGGGGAGAGTTCCCAGGCGTAAAATATGCTTAAATATGATATTTTAATTCGTCCAAATTTCATATATATTATTATAGTCATGATTTCAAATGTAAAAAAAAAGTGTATTTGGGTGCCATTAGCTAGAATCGAAACCAAAAGCAAAACTGTAGCATTCAAAGCTGGTGACGTTACCACTGTACCAAGCATATGAATTGATTACAAATTAATAATAAACTAAGATTAATATGCAAAATGTGTAGCCATTTTTTCAATTTTGACCCATTTTTGACCCCTTAAAAACTATTTTAACCAGCTAAAGACCCATAAAAGAACGGTCCATAAAAAATCTAATCATTTGAGGCTCCTAGCATCGCTATGCAACTTTTAGTTTCAGTGGAGATAGTTTGAAAATATGGAGACAGACATATAGCGTTTTATATATTAGATGAGTTAATTTGATTTTATAGACTTTTCCATTCATTTCTATCTCTCTCGGTGTATATATATATATATATATATATATATATATATAGTATGAAAATATATTTATCACAATATAAGCTACACTGAAATGTTTGTTTCATTCCCCAAAACAATCATCAGGCTAAATGCATGGATGTATACTTTGCTTTTTTTTTTTATTGTACCAAAGTAGTTTTTACTCTAATCAGTTGGATTTGGTTATATTTATCATCCATTCTATGGCAATTATTTTCACTGGCCAAATCTCTCTCAAAGGGCATGGCATTGTTTACCAAGCCACAATATTTGCCCATGGAAACCTAAAAATATATTACATAGGAGAAACTGCCTTAGAATTTAAAACTTGGTATAATAATCACAAAAGAAAGTTCAGTAACAGAAAATACAAATTCAAATAATCATTATCGAACCATTACTGGGAACTCCAAAAAGTTGGACCTTCATATAACATCGAGTAAAACATGATAGACAAGAACATGCAGATATTTAAACAACTTATGTAGATTATGCTTGAATGAGAAACCAGAAATTTTAAAGAGCCCAAAATTTACTAAATTGTAAAAGTGAAGTAGCAACTAACTGCAAACACAGAATGAATTTTACAGTACGATAACATTAACTAAAGAAATATAAACACTATAACAAAATAAGAGAAAAGATTAATTTAGTTTTCATATGTCATAGTAAGATTTCCATTGTGAATTTGGAAAAAGAAAAGTGGGAAGCACTAAAACCTCTCTCAAAGGGCTTGTGTGAGAGGTGTTTCACTATTAAATTGCAATTTTTTTTACTGGCTAAAAACCATCCATTTTTAACTAATCTTCAGCTGAAAGGATAAACATTAAGAACTGAAGAAAATAAATTAATAGAAATAAAAACAAAAAGCAATAAACTAAATGGGTAAACGATTTGGGGGAGGAGGCTGCTATCAAAAGAAGTTACAGCAACCATGGACTATGATATAGTATGCACACACACGCACACACATGTATTCATAGAATTTCCAATAATGCATTGCATCTTGTTTTAAACAGTTCATTTCATCTGCCATGTAATTAATAAAACTCTGCCATCTCCACACGGGCTTAAAAGTATCTCACTGCCACAAGCTACACATTCATCTTATGCTAACACACGCTTTTTTTTTCTCTTACTCGCCATGTGGTGCATTTTCTCTTTTTTTCATGCGATGAAAATAATAGCCAGAAAGTTGTATGCGATGGAAATAATAGCCAGAAAGTTGTTAATACAACCAACAAATCCAATTGGTTAATTAGCTAGCGTAAATATTATTTAGATATAAAAACAACTAATGTATTTAGCCTGATGTTTTCTTTCAAGAAGGAAACAATTGTTTCAGTGTAGCTTACTTGCAATAAATATATTTTTATATTACTACTAAGCATTGCTGAATCAAATGCTGAATATATACACGTATATTATCTTTTAATATTATATGTATATACTTAAAATAATATATATATATATATATATATATATATATATATATAATGTTACTATTTTTAATATAGGTTAATCAATTTATTTCCCTAAGACATTTTTTCTGTACAGTTTGATGACACAAAATACATGTTATTTTAGTTTGGGGATTGAGCTTTGTTTGAAAGAAAAAAAAAATTGTTTTAATTTATTGATAATTAACCGAACAAGCCATGCATCTCTCCCTTTACTATCTTCATTGAACCACTCTAAATACTCAGAGAGACAGTAAGAAATATCCATCAGAAACCCGTAGATTTCTCAAAAATAAAAAATGAAAATATTTTCTCCTCGAATATGAAATCATGTTACGCACCCATAAACACGAACATTGCAAACTAAATGGTCTGACAGAAATAACAAACTATATGTGGTGGGTACTCAGAATCAGCCAATGAAAATCATTCCAGCAATTCTACTTCCTGCATTGAAGGCCTCCGCCTGGATAAATCTGTTTACTTTCCGGCACCTAACAACTCAATAAAACTGGATATCAGTTTCCCATTCAACACATTTCATGGTATTATAAAGATGTTATAATCACCATTTAACTCCTTAAGTACTCTCAGGGAAACTTTTGCTTGGGTCAGCATTAAATCGCTGTCCCGTTCTGTTGTGACTAATTAAATATTTTGCCCTTCAGCAACCAACCCCACCTCTGCCGCCACTGTCATCATCAACACAGCGTTCTCACCACCGATGCCATCGCCACGACAACACCCATCACCTGAACCAGCAACAGCGTCACCACTTAAATGCAAACCATTCCCCGTACACAAGGAGTCGGCACCGGAGTACTGGCAATGAGAACAATGTTTCTCCCTACGAGGCTGAAAGGTTTGCAGCAATGACAACGACAGAAGCCGGCAAGAGGAGGCAAAACTTGCGAGCCGTAAGCGTTCGTGGTCTTGCGTTAATAGTTGATTTGTTCCGTTTGTCTGGTCCATTGTTCATGTTTTTTTTTTTTTGTTTTTTTTACTGATTTTAATATGTTCACTTGTTTATTGTTTTGATTTTTTTATTATCCTGCCAGTGTTCTATTTTTTTTTTTATTATGCCAGTGTCTTAATATTTATTAATATTATGGTTGTCCTTCTACAAATAAGGATCTAATCAAATATCAGGTTACTAACACATCATTTGTTAAACGTGATGGAGTTTAATCTTTTACTATGACTGTAATCCCATAAGGAACTCCTTTTCACCAACACTGCAATGAATACCCCAACTAATCTCACCTCCAACGGTCTCTCTCAGCTGTCTTCTTCAATTCGGTGTTCATAAATTAGTTGTTCTCTTCATATTAGTAACGCAATGATTTCAATATTTTTTTCCAATTCCGATACAATTGACAATTCTGTTTAAAATTACCAACTCTGATTCTTTAAAAATATTAAGTTATAAATTTGCATGTTTTTTTTTTGTTTTTTTACACGGTGGTCACCACTTATCAAGGCCCGGAAGCCACTCAGGGATAAGGGTTATTGCAAGTACAGTACGTTAGTGTGGAGATTTACTTTTTTTTTTAAGGGGTGGGGGTCGGATTACCATTGTGACCATTTGGGAATGGCGAGGCGCTGTACTGCAAGGTAAAAATACCAGGTTGAGAAACTGGCGCGATCTATCCTTCTCACGAGGGTAGATGGGACTCTTTTAAGCCGTGGTAGGCACTCCATTTAGTGATGGCGTCACGATAAAAAATACCCTTGATAGCCCTGGCGAACCATCAAGTATTCAGCTACCAACAAGATTTGAATTATGCTACAAACTCGTGTAGTGAGTTCAATCTCGACTATGGACGTGCTGGATGGACGGATTACCATTAATACCCATGTAATATATGCATATGTTTTTTTTTTAAACAAAAAATAATACATCTGGGGATGAGGGGAGCTATAGATATTAGTTTTACTAGTAGTTCAAAGTACATAAATATTTTATCATAAATACCAGTAATGGAAAATAAATTTTAAACAAAGACAAAAATAAACAATTGAAAGAATTGTTTTTGGCATTGGAAATTTGGCACAATTTTTTATCGATTCCGATACCCCAAAAAGTTATGATTTTTCCAATTAATCGTTCCAACATTACTTCATATGCAAATGAATGTTGTCTATAAAATATCTAACTACAAGCACAAGTTCTTTTTACTACTGAAAATCAAGTTGACAAATGTGTGAAACAGTTATTTCGGAAATAATTCTTCCTTATATATTAGACCATGGAAGCATTACATTTTCTTGTAAGGGACAGAATTAGCCAATTGAAATAATTTGTAGGTAATCAAAAGCTACGAAAAAACATTATTTTATCACAATAACATCTTATTTTAGCCTTAAGCTGATGCTTGAAGAATGAAATCATATGGAGATCAGAAAAAGATTCAAACAAATCCGCAGATACATTGTCTGTGCTATTAGTCTCACTATGAATGATATTGCATTTCTTGCCAGGTCAGATATTGCACTTTTGATCCTAGTACGAATATGAAATTACTTTAGCATATTATTATAGAGATGCCCTGTGGCACACACACACACGTATATATATATATATATATATATATATATATATAAAATGTGGACGAAAAAATGTAAACAAAGGGCAAATAACTCCTTTCTTATAATAAAAAAGTTCAGGGAGCGAAAAAAGAATGAAATTAATTGCTAATAATAAAATAAATAAAAATTCAACAATCTTTATATATATATATATATATATATATATATATATATAATTATTAAATACTTAAATACCTACAGACACTAGTGTTTCATCCTTTCAGGAATCTTCAGTGCAGGGTGTCACGATTAACACCAGTTGATAGCTTCTTTCCCCAGGTTCGAATCTATGTCTGGTTTCATTAGCAAAGACCGTATCCATTCAGCTACCATTAACCGTGTGAAATAATGTTGAAATTTAAACATTTTATTTTGAAATGTTTTTTACGTCAGTCAGAGTGATCTCTACACACACATTAAAAGCATTTATTTATGAAAATTCAAACATTTATACTTACTGATCACCCAAAAACTCTTTCTCTATCTCTAGCCAAGTTGAAAAAATATCTAAAAAAAAATAAATGAATAAAGTAAATAAAACAAGCCACTATTCGTTTAATAACAAATAATTTTCAAATATTATACAAACCAAACAAACCAAACAAAAACTATTTTGAATGTTTACGGAATCACCTATTGTGGAAGAAAACTTTTTTTGCCTGTTGCTGTGTTTTAATTATTTAATGATAAAAAAGAAAAAAAAAAACATCTATAGCAAATGATTTATTGGTTTGCTCTAGCTTTATGGCATATCAACCCCTTTTTTATGGGAGGGGGTAATTTAATAAATAAACTGTAGAGACAAAATTGTCTCTTTTGAAGAATTGTGTTCTGAGCCAAAGCTGTGCCCCTTGGAAAAGGAGGTCAAGAGTCTCTTTTTAATATTAAGAGAGTTCCCAAATCTCCTGAGAATATAAAGCCTCAACATTATTCCTGCGAAATCATGCAAGCCCAAGTCGAGTCCCTGATCGTTCTAGCAGTTACTTGCTGATCCTGCTGCATTGGGCTCACCCTACAAACATTCTATGTGTGCGTCTTACATCTTGTCATAACAATGTGCATTCAATTATATTTGGGAATGATGTATTTATTCATATGTGCAATCTGTCTTGTGTATTTTGTTATAAACTGCTAAGGCAATCTAGGCCTCTTTATCGTTTGCCTACATGTGCATTCTATCTAAGCAACGTATTAGAATACCTTTTGGCAGCACATATTTCAGGAATTCATTCAGATTCCCTAATGCAGGAATGTGAGTAGCTATGGCATAACAACACAGTTAAGCAGCATTGAGCCTGATCAGTACCAGATGGGTAACCATTTGGAAATACGAGGTGATGTATGTGCAAGAGCTGAGAAATGTCGTCATTTTCCCTGACCAGGATACATGTGAGTAGCCAATGTTAAAGAAAAAAGCTGAAATTAAAATATATTTTTCAACTTGGTGCCTACTCCCCCCCCCCCTGTGAGTGTGTCTGCTTATGTTACATTGTGAGGTTGTGTTCATATATACGGCGTGTGATTGTGTGGTGTTACTATATGTCTATAAAGTGGCTTTTTCACTATTTGAACCCTAAGTTATCGTGTTGCAGTGTATTTATATTCTGTGATCGTCCAAGTGTGTTGCGTGCATGTGTCAGGCATATAAACACATACATGTATTTTGACATACCTCATCAACTTTTCAATTGCGTCATTGATCTTTTGGTCCACCTGGAAATTTCATCTGTTCTTCGATGGAAACTAAAACCTGTGGACGAATGCATTTCAACTCCAAGATGTTGATTGATTTTATATAGTTTTTTTTTTATTATTACTTCCCAGGTGTCGATTACAGAAGAATGAGAAGTAAATATCTTTGGTTGTGGGTTTCTCTTAGTCTCCAATTTCAGACACATCAGCTCCTTCCTGCCCTGCTCGATGTCCAAATTCCAACTCATCTATTTTCTCAGCTAACCAGAATACATGACAGAAAGACACATACTCCTAATGTTAATCAACTCTCTTCCGGTGCAACTTGTTCAGTTTACACCTCAACATGTTTTGACAACTTTTATCAAAACATAGCTTCACATTTCATCTATTGTTTACTTCCAATTAGATAGATTGGATAGATAGATAGATAGACAGATACAAAGATTGATTAATAGATAACAGTGAATTTCTTTTTTGTTCCACAACTATATAACACTTGCAGAAGGTAGGGCAAACGAAAATAACTTTTTCACTAAATAAATCTAATCAGTTTCAATTAAGAAAGCGAAAATTAAAAGACACCAAGAGCACATGTAGGGAAGGAGACAGGAAGTCATTGTTTATTGAAATGAAACTCATTTCAATTTTCCATTTGAAGATGAAGAAAGAGAAAAATAAAATCCAGCCAAATAACAGCAAAAAAAATAAGGAAGTAAGGTTCTAGTAATTTATCCGAAATCTATTTTTTCGTATTTAAAAAAAAAGAAAAAAGAAAATTCATATTATTTGCATCATTTGGGCTACCGTTCTCATCTTCAGTGTATATTTCACAATGTTTCAGTCGATGTAACCTCCAACCTTCTTCAGGTGTATCTTGTGAATCTTTCTGCTAAACTCTAGACTCTGTACAGAGTTTTGAATGGAACGCTTTATTTAATCCTTGAGGATAGCATGCTCTCATTCCATCAGCCATGACATTGCCCGAGATTGAACTATGATGTACTTTTTTCACTATATTCATAATATCATATTACTTTTTTTGTTTTTACTGGACCCCTCCTTCTGTTTTGCCTCCTAAAAAAATCGGGTTAGGGTGAGTGAGTTTAACAATGCCAAGAAAAGATTTGATTGCTTTTATTAGAAGAATGAAAGTTTTAATACGTTTTTTTATTTATTATATTTTGTTGAATCTAGTTTTTTTGAAAAAAAAAAGTTTTTATTTTAGACGGAGCCGAGTGTCTTCTTTTAATTTCTTTCTTAATTTTATAAGATTATTATGTATTTTAGATTTTTATTTGTGGGGGGGAGGGGATACAAGATATCTTGAGAAATTATTTTAGAAAATGGACTAGAAAAATGATCTCGTGGTTCTCATAGGTTGTTGAATCATTTTGATATACAGTGTTATGGTAGTGAAAGGTGGTCTTTTGTCAGTTTTTCACTCAAAGCCTTCTGTCATAATTCCTCATTCGAAATAGAATATTTTTCAAAAGATAATTAACCCGAGAGCTTCTTTACTCAAACCGCTTGCCTGTGGAATTCCCTCCCTGCTCCCACATGCAGAAATTTAAATGTAATGTGAACAAACATCTCGCTGCACAACTTTCCAATTAGGATTTCCCTATAAATCTTGCCCCTAATTCACAGTAGTTAGATAAGACCCGCCCCTCCGAATATTAAATTTGAACTTGTTAGGAAAGAGCAAGCCATGACAAATTGCGCCTTAAAAAAAAAAAAAAAAAAAAAATTGCCCAATTATAATACCTTAATACGAATAATTTACTTAATAAAAAACCTGAAATCATATCAAAATGCTGACACATGCATAAGTCACTCCTCTCTGTAATTTATTAGTTTAAGATATGTATATTATGAATAAATATACATAGCCAACAAAAACTCTGATAATCTTGCTTAGTTGGTTGTTGAAACACATTGAACGTACTAGACAGGAGGAGAGGTGAAGGAGATAAGTGGTGGGAGGAGGGAATGTATTAAACACAAAAGTCTCATAATATGAAAGTTGGGAGTTAAATCCTTTTACACAATAGTAAATTTTCAATTTATCTTTAATCACACCTCAAAATAAAATGTACAACTATATAGATGGTATCAGTCTAAAACTATAATAATAGGAATAAAAAAATATCTATACAAAATGTTTTGTAAATAGTTATTAAGCGAACTTCAAGAAATTGTATGTTTCATCTTTTCTTCTCTATCTTCTATTGTCTTCTATCTATCTTCTATTCTATCTTCTATCTATCTATTTTCTATCTTCTTCTATCTATCTATCTTTCTATCTTCTATCTATCTATCTATCTTCTATCTTCTTCTATCTATCTATCTATCTTCTTCTATCTATCTATCTTCTATCTTTCTTCTATATAAATAAAATGAACTCATGTTTCCCGTGTGAATTTGACCTTAATAGGATTAAAAATCAAGACATTACATACAAATGTAATGTGCACAACCTGCAGCACAGGATCTGAGGTGTGCTATAGGCCTATTACCCTTACACTTCCTCAATAACCATACATTCCTATATTTTTCCCGGTAAGAGTTCACTGCCAAAACCAGTTAGAATCAATAGAAGTTGTAAAATCTTTTCTCTCTATTAAATTCCTACTCCTCCTGCTACCACTTAACACCACTGAGAACGCGTCCACAAGGAACAGTAAGATTAAACACTGGTTTGGAATCGTAAAGGGTTATTAAAGCCATTTTTTCCCTTTTTTTTCTCTCTATTTTTTCCGTTTCCCTCCCATAAAAAAAAAAGAAGAATTGCGGTCCGATTAACATTATCTTTTTGCTTTTTTTCCTCTTTACCGTAGATCTCAAACTGCATGACTGCTCGCATTTTACTTCCGGTTTTGACAACTCTAACCGCGGAATCTGATTATGAGCTTTATTTATCAGTACTCCCACTAAAAACTTATTAAATAAACAATTTCTTGGTTACCATTTATTATTCGAATGCAATGATACCATGATATTACTTGCATTTTACTTATACAACTAAAACAAAAATAAATTTAAATAAATAAACGTGCTAAACGTCCGATTAAGATAAGATTGTTTTGTTTTGCATTTCTTTCTTCCGGTAAACGCACACTGCGCGACTACTAAGTTTATACTTCCGGCTTTGACGACTCCAATCAAGGAATCTAACTATGAACTTCATTTATTACTGCTTTCAACTACACAATTTCTTTTTAAACTAACATCTCATTTTTTACAAATTACTATTACAATGTAAACATATCGTGAAATTACTTGCATTACAATTGAAAATCAAAAACAAAACCAATAACATAAAATGCGCAACTACTCGGTTTATACTTCCGGTTTGGACGACTAACCGACGATTCTAACTATGAGTAATTTACTATTTAATTTTATTATTTACATAGTGTAATTACTTGCATTCAAATTGAAAAACAAAATAAAGAACCATATAAAGGTCCGATTACGATCAGAAAATTATGATTGCTTTTTCTTTACTAAAGAATTCGGTACGTGTTTAATTTAACATTTATGAATGCTTCTTCTTCATTAACGAAATTACATTTGCTACATACTGAGTTTCCCCACAACTTTTTCGTCAAATCCTTTCTATTTAATGTTACCGTTTAGTCGGCTCGAAAAACAGTCTTTAGCTGTATTTTTCAAACATACAACTGTTGGCGGACACCGTTGATTACGTTCGCGAAAATCAGTTCAAACTAAAAAACTCTGACACTGTTTTAGATAGTTTTTAACTTATTTACCCAAACTTAACATATTCAACAGAATCCGCGACTATTTGTCTTCTCAAAATACAGACATAAACACTGTGTTCTTCGAGATGATTAAACATTTTACGTTAAATAAAAACACTAAAATATTAAACCATTACGTAAATAAAAACACTAAAATATTAAACCATTACGTACTGCAAGAGTACTACTTCTTACATTTTCGCATTTTTTTTTTTTAGTCGATTGCTGTACTAAGAATATAAGAAACATACATTCTCTCTTTTTATGTCTCTTTTCCATTACACCAAATTGAGCCACAGCAACGCATGGCACGGTAAAGCTAGTAAACTATAAATCAATAAATCCAATTTAACTTCTCCATTGGTTCAGGACATATTAATGTAGAATAGGTCGAATGTCGTCTAGTATTTTTTATATTTATGGAATAATATTTTTATTTTTTATAATATTTAGAATATTTCTAATAGATATTTCGGTACTAGTGCAGAGAGTGATCCGGATGTAAATAATGACGTTATTATTTAAAAAGCCATTCTTAACATGGGGAGGGGAGGGTGTTTTGTACCTATTCTATACTTCAACCTTACAATTGAATAAAAAAGACATAAAACTTTAATTAAACTTAGAAATTCGATTTAAAAAATAGCGCGGATCACTCTCTGCACTAGCACCGATATTTCTAATATATATTTCTAATATATATTTCTAATATATAAATCTTGTTTGTTTTGGTTTTAGCGATATGTTTTGAATGAATTCAATTATTTACGAAAGCGCATTTTTACCTAAATGCGAGCTGGGAATAATTTTCCCTTTAACCAATTTGATACCCCCACATGGGGAGCGGTATGTCTATATTTGTAGAAGGATAACAGCAACTCTTTTCTCCCTAACTCACATACATCACCTTCACCATTTTCCCCCATGTCACTAATCACTGAATTGTCTGTTGCTTACCTTGTTTTATTTACTAACGAGCTGGAGACGCCTGGCCTTGGCCAGTTGTGAAATATACTTAAATATATTTTAATTCATGCAGATTTCATATTTATTATTACAGAGCCAATCCTCTATTTATAGCATTGATTTCAAAGGTTAAAAAAAAAAAAAAAATAGAATGACTTGGATGCCATCAGCTAGAATTGAAATCAAAACATTTAGCACACAAGCCACGTTCCCTACCATTTGCGTTACCGACAGATAGATAAGAATGATTTTTAAAATTAAACCACTTCAAGCTACGAATGAATTTGCGCATGCACAAAAGTAATAGAAATATGTGAGTAAGTTGAAATGAATATTTTTAATTTCAACTTGTTGACATATTTATGTGTTATTCATTCATCCAAACAAAGATTTTACTTGTTATGGACCATTTTTGGTGTATGATTACTATTCCCTGTTTCAGTGTTAAGTGACTAGTAATTTAAGAGTTTATCAGTTAAATATTTACACACACATACATCTGTTTTATTTATATAGATAGTAAAAATTGTAGTAGTAGAATATATATTATAAAAAATAAGTTATTTTTTTTTTTATACAGTTACTTTATTTTCACTTGTTCACATCTTCAGACAATCTAATTGAATTCAACTCCAAATTAAAACTTTCAAGTTTGGGTCTGAATTAAACACCAAACCTGTAAATTAGACAGTGTGGATATTTTGTGAAATCATAGTAATGTTATAAAAAGCAACAACTTATCTTTTATGTAATATTAAGATTTACCGCAGAAGACATTGAGCACTGTGTGTGCAGAGCAAAACTATATGTATATATAATATTACTAAGATGATATTTATTTTTATATTAGAAACTATACAATTTTATTTCAAAACTATATATACACATTTCAAAGGCGTATCAGTGGTTTCATTGCATTGAATCAACCATAAGAGTTTGAATGGAATCAGTGCAAATTCATCAGAGACTTTGAAAAGGCAAAACAATGCATAGTCGCTGATAAATTTGCACTGATTCCATTCAACCTCTTCTGGTTGATTCAATGCAATGAAACCACTGGTACGCGTTTGAAATATGTATATATAGTTTTGAAATAAATATTGTATCTTCAGCTCTCACATTCACGATCAAGGATTTTTTCATCGCTTCCGGACATGCTATTAGAAACTATATGTACATATAAAATTACTAATATTTATCTAATATATATCTTATATATATTTATATATCATATATATTAGATATATCTTATATATATTTATATATCATATATATTAGATATATATTTATCTTTATATTAGAAACTATCTATATTAATAAAAGGTCCGACATACTAGATAGAGCAATTAGCAGACTAGAAAATTAAAAATGAAAATAAAAATTAAATAATTACAATATTTATAAATTCATCAAATATTCAAACTGAGAATCAAAATGAAGAATAATCCTTAATCCTTTATTTTGATTCTTTGTTTGAATATTTGATGGATTAATATAATCGTTTCAATTTTTATCAATTTTTCTTGTTATATTGCTTGGACATTGGATAAACAATCCTATGAATCTTACTATAATAATGCTATCAATAACATGTAGACCAGTATATTTATTTATAAGTTTTTATTTATGCAAACATTACTGGCTGCACATGTGCATATATGTTTTTACAAAAGTCGAAAATGGCTGAAGTCTCATGTGGCCAAATATTCAATCAAAAAAGATTACTAAGCCAAAGGAAACCAGCTGTTATGGACATAACAATATTTGTTGCAGAAATAAATTTTATGAGACCACAACACTGGTAATCTGTTTTGATTAAAGAATTCAACAGCAGTATTACCATTATGGTTTTCTTGGAGTTGGTAATTATTTTTGATTAAATATTTGACCTCATTAGACTTCAGTCATCCTTGGGTTTAGTCAAAACATGTATGCACCAGAAATGTTTCTATAAATAAAATGGCTATGCTTGTATAAACAAAATCCTCATCAATTAGTTAAAAAAAAAAAAAAAAAATCGTCCATTATTGTATTATTTAGATCATTCTAACTATTCATGATTATTATTTTCATATTGTTTTGGTTAATGTACCCTTCGACCTTCTACAGGTGTATTTTGTTGAACTCTGGAATCTTTCTGTCGAACTACAGAATCTTTTTCTTGAACTTGCAATAGTGGATAAAGTACGAGGTAAAATAGAGTTGTAAGTTGCACTCTTCTGGAGGTTGAAAATCCTCAGTGGGAGTGACACTCGAAATACCACTGTGAATTACTTAGGATTTCTACTCAGCCATGAGACTGATGGAACAAGAGCATGCTACCCCCATGGATTAAATAAAAGGCTTCCATTTGAAATTCTGTGCAGATTCTCCGCGGTTGACAAGATACACCTGAAGAAAGTCAGAAGTTACATCAATCGAAACGTTGTGAAAATAACAGTCAAAATGAGAACAGTAGTCTGAAGAACCCAAATAATACGAAGAATCAAGCCTCGTCTAAAAAAATTCAAAAAAGTAAGGCCCAATGAAGATTGCAGCATAATTAGTGTCAATTGTTGGTTTGGTTTTCCGAATATGTATTTTCTAAACAGACTCTCCCATTTTATTGGTAAAAAAGCAAAACAAAGCACAACACAAGATGTAGCACGGAATGTTGTCACTTTGTACAGGATGATAAAAAAAAAAAAATGTCACCTATGCAATCGTTAATAAAATGCACAATCCATTTTTGCAATCCAACCATATTTGGTATAAATAAACTTCAGTTTATGTCTGTCTTGCCCACCAAGTTTAGTCATGAATGTCCACCAGTCTTTGTTTTTTTTTCATTATTCAATTACATGCAAGGATATTTTGATGATCGTTTCATCAGTAGGAGGTATTCATACTTATCAGACTTCATACTTATCAGACTTCATACTTATCAGACTTTAACCCCCAACTTTTATTTATGAGGTCATTCCAAGGATAATGCCTATCAAAGCAATACTCAGATTTGTTCTTTAACTTAAGTAGGTCATCACAGACGAAATAATTCTAACACATTTCTCTCGTTGCACTGCCCAGATTTGAGCTGTGATGACCCATGAATAATCTGGGGATTGTTTTGATAGATATTCTTTAAGATAGCCTGACGGATAAAAATTTGGAGATCTTAAGGTCCGGTGAGTGAAGCCATGCAGGATCACACCTACTACTGATGAGACGATCATTAAAGTGCCCCCCTCATATCATTGATCCGCGAGAAAACAAAGACTGTTGGATATTTGTGACTGAAACTGATATTAGAGACTAAGGTTTTCAAATTAATCTCTGTGGAAGCCGATCGTGAGAAATTGAATAATGCTAGTCTGCCATGGGTTTCGCAAGCATCTCGCACATAAAAGACCAACACCCCATATGTACAACGACATTTATTTTATTATTGAGAAATGTTGCATAAATATGGTTGGATTACAGAGAGAATTGTGATTTTTATTAATGATAATGCACTGGGAGGAAACCTTACATGCCTTCCTGCAGTGAATTAGTTCACAATACATTGTAGTCTACGTTGCACTGTAGAGAACCTTTAAAGTTTAAAATACAAAAGTCAAGTATCATAGTTCAATTGTGCTCTAAATAAAAGTATTTGAATGTTTCCGTGTGTCTTATCAAATGACTTACTATTGATTATATACTCGAGGCTGTTCTGTTTGTGTGGTGATAAAACTTTTCAAATGCACTGGTGATGTTAGGCTATACAAGGGTGTTAACTTTAGGTAAAAATCGGACTGTTCCTTCTTTAATTGGATTTTTTCGATTATAGATTTTTGATACCTATCAAGGGCATTCCAATACAAAACCTATCGAAGAACACTCCCACACTTTGGATAGTGTTTTTTTTTTGGGGGGGGGAGTACTGTATATTAGAATAAAGTATGATTTAATATAAGTCCGTTTTGTCACAACTTAAGTACACCATCCTTAATATGACTTTATGTGTATTCTTTGTATAAACTTCTATCAGCTAAAGATTAAGCAGGTAATATCTAATCATGGTGCAGTCCAATTGGTGGGACTGGAGACCTATTTCAAAAACCCCTCTTTTTATTTTCGATATCTCCTACCAGAAATTCAAAGAAATATTTGTTGCAATTGTTGGTTCCATCCTTCTTTTACTCTCCCTTGAAACTTTTTCCCCCCTTTCCATAACTTTGTCATTTACTGATTAAAACAAGTGACAACATCTTTAGAGAAATGTAGGTTTTATTGTGAATTCATGAACAGGAACATTATTCATAGAAAGAAACACACACAAAAATAAAAAATTAAAATTAAAAATTAAAATAAAATAAAGAACAACCTTCTCTAGCGATGAGCCAACCGTCATCTGTGCTAATCCTTTAGACATCTTTCTTCTGTTGGACGACTACCTATGTAATATCCTAACCCACTCTATGCATTCCCCCCACTTTGGTGAGAATAATTACTTACATTAAAATCAGCCATTTATTCCTCAACTCACAAGGGTAAGATTTTAACTGCCTAAAAAATTCAATATTTAGACCTGCCTTAGTCTAAAAGAAGACCATTCAATAATTTACAATTTTATATAATCAAGATTTTAGGTTTCAGTCAGATGAATATCAAATCTCCATCATAATGAAATAGATTTTATAACAAAGTATATGTGGGTGTCTCATCTAAAAAAAATTTGAACACTTTGATTTTAACATTTTCATTCTGTAGTAAAGGTGCTATGAATTTGTTGCAGAAATAAATTTTATGAGACCACAACACTGGTAATCTGTTTTGATTAAAGAATTCAACAGCAGTATTACAATTATGGTTTTCTTGGAGTTGGTAATTATTTTTGATTAAATATTTGACCTCATTAGACTTCAGTCATCCTTGGGTTTAGTCAAAACATGTATGCACCAGAAATGTTTCTATAAATAAAATGGCTATGCTTGTATAAATAAAATCCTCATCGATTAGTTAAAAAAAAAAAAAAAAAAAAAAAAAAAAAACATTATTGTAATTATTTGAATCATTCTAACTATTTATGAGTATTATTTTCACATTGTTTTGGTTAATGTACCCTTCGACCTTCTACAGATGTATTTTGTTGAACTCTGGAATCTTTCTGTCGAACTACAGAATCTTTTTCTTGAACTCAGTAATCAGCAAGGACCCATGGCATAGTGGATAAAGTACTTGGTAAAATACTTGTGCTATAAGTTGCTGTTGTAGAGCATCATTAATTCATTTTGAATGAATCAGAGGATTATTGTTGGCATTCGTTCCCCCCCCCCCGATATCTTTCTAGTTAGAATTCTTTCTAGAGAGGCATCAGGTACTTATGGGAGGGACAATGTGAAGGTTGCCAACATCCCTAAGTGAATGTGTTTCTGTTGAATTTGGTGCAACCAGGTTGTCAGTCCGTGTCATTTAACACCTAGCCATTGTCACCTCTCTGATGACCTGTGCCAGGGCAAAAATTTCTGATTCCTTCTACATTGTAAAAGGAGGTGAACAGGTATTGTAGGTATCTCAGTTCCAGCAAAGGTCGTAGCAGTAAAGATGCATTGTCATATTTTCTTAACTGTAGTAGTTCACAACTGAAATCTAGCAAAACAGTTTAGCATATGAAGTGCTCAGTCATTTTCCTATAATGACTGAAGCTATAGAAGGGGGGGAAAAAAAGATTTTATTATATAGACTAGCAGGAAAACTTGACGTTGCCCGTGATCGAATGAGGATCAACTAATGTTCCACATTTCCAATACTTTTATTGTCATCAAAATTGGTGAAATTGCCCATTTTTTAATCAATCGCCTGCTCTAGGTGACCCACTGCTGTGCACAAGGAGAAAGTTTCACAGTGACTAAGTTCACATTGCACTATAAGAGAACCTACTGTTGATTTTATAAAATTATTTTTATATAATGGCTTGAATTAAAGCTTAATATGCAAAAGTCAAGTATCATGGTTTGATTGTACTCTAAACAGAAGCGTTCATTTCTAACACGCTCCTGAACTATCAAAGAACCTACTGTTGATTTTATACACCAGGCCCTTCTGCTTGTGCGGTGATAAAACTTCTCAAATGAACTTGTGATGTTAGGCTGTATAAGGGTGTTAATTTTAGTCAGAATCGGACTGTTCCTTTTTAATCAGATTTTTTCGATTATCGATACCTATGAGGAGTATTCCGATTCTAAGCCTATCTAAGAACAGTATTTGTGTGAAATTTAAAAAAATTTAGCCTAGCTGTTTCAGAACTCATAGGGAATGAACTCTTACACACAAAGTGCCTTTTATATATTAGTAGAGATAAATAAAAGTATTTCACATTCACTATCGTTTCCACTCTTCAATCTTTACCCGAATATCTAAAACCCTATATTTCATATAAAAGCTACACAATTTCTTTTTCTCTTGTTCATAGAAATTTTATTTTTTGTAAATTTTTTTTAAAAAAACAATTTATCAAAATTGTATAACTGCTTAACTAGATTGTAATGTTAAATTTTCTTTAGTTTACGTGAGGTGATTTTTTTTTTTTACATTATTTTTTTTTTATCCTGTCTCAACTTTTAAGATACAATATTTTAATTTTGTTTTTTTTTCTGTATTTATTTATTTTTTTCATACTTTGGCCCCCTTCCAGGGACACAAATGTTTCACTCATTTTTGAAGAATTTTATTTTTTAAAGTATGTTTCACGTGTCATTGAATGTTCAAGTTTCACATTTCAGATGATGGCTGAAAACAAACACAAAAAAAAAAAAACACTTAATACATGTTCTCACCATTTGATATGCCAACCTTTTGCAAAATAGTCCTTCCTGCATGATAGTTTTGTAGTTAGAATTGTCTTGTTTTATTCCTTCTTACCAGTATTTTGTAGAATTGCACCTGCATTCGTAACTCAGGACCAGTATTTTTGCAATTGTTCCTCAATAGTTTTTTTTTTTTTTTCATTGAAATAGAAAATATTTTTCTTTAAATTTGAGAAAAAAAAAAAAAAACTTAAAAAAAACTGAGTTTTTTAAAGTTTTTTTTTTTTAAATGTATTCATACTACCTGAGTTTTTTTTTTGGGGGGGGGGGGGTTAAGGCATTTTCGGAGGCTTCATACGGCCCAAATCTTTTGAGAAGGCAATTTTGAAGGCTCCATACTGCTTGAGATTTTTGAAAAAGCATTTTCTGAGGTTTTGTACTGGCCAAGTTTTTTTGAGAAGCCACTTTCAAAGGCTCCATACCACCTGAGCCTTTTGAGGAGGCATTTTCAGAAGCTTCATACTGCCAGAGATTTTTGAGAAGGCATTTTCAGAGGCTTGTAACTGCTAGAGTTTTTGAGAAGGCATTTTCAGAGGCTTGTAACTGCTAGAGTTTTTGAGAAGGCATTTTCAGAGGCTTGTAGCTGCCAGAGGTTTTGAGAAGGCATTTTTGGAGACTCCATGAAATCATGAATGCACTGTTACAAGTGGTATTTGATGATACCATCATGCCCAAATTTGAAACAGCATTTTCAGATACTGTGTCCCACCTGAGTTTGAAATGACATATTCAGGTCTGTACTGCCCAAGTTTGAAGCAGCAATGTTCGATGCTATGTCACAGCTAAGTTTTAAATGACATTTGCATCACTAAAAGTCTATATAAAACAGATACACCTTATCAGTTGTTTTTGTTTATTTAATGCAGTCGTTACTGAATGCATTAAAATTCTATTTCCTTCATTTTTCCGTCTGAAAAATGAAAATCAAATTTTATTTCTTCTTTTTATAGATGGAACGTGATGATCCTAACCACCATCCAGCCACACCTATTCCAAGCGTTGATAGTGCTCTAGAGTCTTGGGGAAGTTCAGGCTTAGAGAATTACAACCAGAACTCCACCTCGCAGGCAATGGTCTTAGCGGAACCAAAAAATGGTGTAAATAAACGTGCCAGAGACAAATCCGGTAAGTCTCAACTGACCTTTTGGGAAACTTCTTTTTTGTCATCATGATTTATCAGAAAAGTGTTTTTTTTTTTTGTTGTTGTTTTCAAAGGGAGATAATTTCAATTTCCTGTGGTTGTTTACATCGACGATTTTTTTTAAACCAACACATTTCAGGTGTCCACATTATTACATACTCATGGTGAAATTAGTGTAAATTCTGAAAATTATGAAAAATGATCCAGTAAAAGTAAAATTTATGAAGTTATATTGTATGTTTTAATGTGGAAATGTGTGATCAATTCAGTATAACAAAGAAGGGAGCTAACCATTGACTTGACTTAAATTAAAGATTTGCCATTTTTAAACTAAACATAATTGTGTATGATTTTTTTTTTTTTTTTTTTTTTTAAATACATCTAGCACATCTACTGGATCATTTTTTGTAATTTATACAAATTTTGTCATGACATGTGAGAACGTAATAATGTTTTCACCTGAAATGTGTTCATTTTAAAAGATCACCAATGTAAACAAGCAACAAATTTCTTCTTAAAACCTTAAATTTTATCCATTTTCTAGAATCAAAAGATTCTAGACATAACATTTATTATACACGGAGCGTTCCTAAAGTAAAAACTATTTTATTTTTAAACTCAAAAAGTTGAAGAGCTACTTAGACAGAAGTAATACCATTAAAATGAGCAATCTTTTGTGCTCCAGAATTTACTTTTTTACATAGTCACCATCATTCTCAATTCACTTTTGCCAGAAATTCAATGCTGCACATCTGCTTCTGACACACCTCCTTAACAGGGGTTGATTTCTTAAGAGTTTTACACTGTCAATATCTGCAGCAAAGAGATGAAACTTTCAGGTCATGAATGCATAAGTTCAGTCGTCATAGCAATTTGCAATAGGAGGCATTACTTTTGGAATGCCCCTCGTAGCTTTATTTGACTTTTTGTAAAGTGACATAAAATGTTTTTTTTTCTTTCTTTTTTAAAATTTATTTTACTCATATTCTTCTTTATAGTATTAAAATATAATGGAGTGTTTAAATGTTAAGAATAATTAAATCAATAGCTGATCACATATGGAAAGAAAAACAAACACAATTCCCTTAATGGAATGAGGGGAAAATAACTGACAGGGATGCAAGATGGAGAGTTAGACGGCTTAAAGAAGCGATATATATGCTAAAAAAAAAAAAAAAAAAAGAAAAAATTACTAAGCAGACCGAGCATAAATATCAGCAGTATATGGGAACCTCTAATTATAAAGAAAAACAAAAATTGCACACTTTCTCCTTGAAATTTCAACAGTAAAAGGGAGATAATCCCATCAAACTTTATTAAAGTTACCTCCCCTTGTCAACCAATTTTTTTTTTGTTTCACACATACGAAACTACAGTGAAATAACAAAAACAACTCCAAGAATACGAAGTCATCTACAGAGCCAGTAACTATTCCCATTTCTTCTCTAAGATGCTTTAGCATGCCTGATGAAGATCAGAGGCTTCTAAACTTATAAATGGATCATTATGAATTTTGGAATATATATTTTAAAATATACAGTGAATAAAAAGTAAAATTTTGTACATGCAAATATTTAGAGGGTGCATATATATATATATATATATATATATATATAATAGAAAACTGCATGCATGAAAAGTAATATGGTTAAGCTTAAACATGGAAAAGTAAAAAGACTAGTTAAAACTGGAAAATAAAAGGACAAGATATTCTAATAAAAAATATAATAAAGTTATAACTTAAAATATTGCAACATTAAGAATTGATTATATAGTGATAAATTGAATTTATTCTTAATGCTGCAATATTTTAAGTTATGAATTTATTTTATTTTTTACTAGAATATCTTGTCCTTGTATTTTTCTAAGTTTAATCTTAACCATATTATTTACATGCTCACATTTTTTGTTTGCACAAATAACAATCAAGATGAGAACAATAGTCCGATAAAAACAAGTAATGCAAGTGAAATACTTCCTTTTAATTTCACTAAGAAGAAATAAAATGTCAAAGCAGATGAATTATGTTTTTGATGAGATTGATTGAAAATCTAATTTCCTAAGAACACGGACCGCTGTTCACCATAAAAACTGGTAAAACAAAATTAAATGATATGGACACATTGGCTGGCTTTACTTTATATATTACCTTAAATATATCATTTCACAATTTTAATAAACTAAAACATCAAGTTAGTTCATAGTAATCCTATTAAATTTGAATAGAAACATATTCTCTGTTCTTATATCGAGTTAGTTTTAGTTTCAGGCTCTCAAGACTAAAAGACCCCTAACAGCCCCTCTAGTCCTAATACCACTCCATATGTGAATCCAGTACTGTATTAAATTAGTTCAAAGCAGCCCCATTAAATCTGAACAGAAACAAATTCCCTCTATTCTTATATTTAAGTTTATTTTATAGTCTGCATGTAGAAGGCCCTCGAAAAGCCCCTCTAGTTTTCGGATTTCCAAGTTATAGCTCATACCATGTCACATGTAGATCTGTAAATCTTTGTTATACTCACCAATTCAAAATAATGCATTCAAACTGATTATTACTAGTTAAACATTATTTTCTCATTTTTGTTCTCCTCAGCTACCTTACCCGCAGATTTCCGCGACTACCACAACTCTGTAGAATCCTTCTCGGATGCTGAGTGCAGTACGAACGGCCACCAGAACCATCGCAACTACACGGATGATGACGATGAGGAGGATGATGATGACGACGATTGGGATGCCAACAGCAACGCGAGCTATGGGAGCAGTGAAGATGAATGGTCAAGAACGTGCGATGACCTTGAGAACACAGACACATCTGAAATGCTACGACAGATCGGTGCCAGCCTTAGGCAAAGGAGCGTTGCCAGTCTGAATCGGATCCGCTCGCGAGATGCGCGTCGACGGAACAAGAAGAGCAACTGCCACTGTGCCCAAGGGGAAGATGCTGTCTCGAGTAGCAGCCATGGAAGCAACCGGTACTCCAAGAACAACAACAATGCCACAAGCAAGCCGACGACGGGCAAGGAATTGGTACCAACAACATTTGAGGAACATGTACAGACCATTTTCTCCCCGACACCAATTCAGCTCCACCGCTTTAAATTGCAAAAAGACTCAGCTACAGATGATTTTGGCTTTAGTCTGTCAGAAGGAATGTATGAGAAAGGCGTCTATATCAGTGCTGTTCGGGCGGACAGTCTAGCAGAGAAGTGTGGACTACAGTCATATGACAGAATCTTACAGGTATGTAAGCAAACATTGCTAAATTATAGGTTTGGGTGTTGTATTTTTGTGGTGTTTAAAAGAATGATGATATATTGTTATATTTTCATATATCAGTGTATCTTTAATCTCGGTGATGATTATGAATGATTGGGTGTTAGGAGGGAGATGCATGACAGGAATTCAATGGGTTCATTCTTCTCTGGCTCAAATCGTCAGCTAACAACGATATCCTTTTCGATTGTTATTATATAAGCATATTTGTGACCACCAGAAACGCCCCCTTTTGGAATGATATTGTAACTATAGTCACATCTCAAGGGCGTTTTATTCGGCCATGATCATTTCACTGGATTGATCTGACTTTGATTACACCTGTGTAACCTATTGCTGAAAATAACCTTTCAAACATCATACTTTTAACTTTTCTTTCTGACAATTGATCAAGTTTGTTGCTTCTTCACACAGATGTCTGTCAGGTTCATAATTTTTATCCAAATGACATTTTGGTACATTTGATAATTATTTTATTGTTCTTGCAGTTGCATGCTTTTGTCAAAATGATTTCTCGGTATACACAGCCTAGATATGCAACACTGAATATGATCTTTAAATTCATCCAGTAGTGAGGCCCCAATTTAGGGAAATTGAATCACTTTTTAGTTTCCATTACTCCCAAGTCCACTTCTATCCTGATTGATACTATCCATCAGGATCTTGTCTATGGGTAAAATAGAATCTACCCTGGACAAACTATTTACAAGCTGGAACAATAAAATTGTCACCTACAGAAAAGATGACATGATTTCAGTTCCATTTGATGAAAACCGGTTTTCTGTTTTTCTAGCTGGCCAGTTGTATTTTTTTTTTCTTTTTATTACATTTTCACCTCAAACAAGGCAAATTGCCACTTTGGTGTAGGGGGCTACTATCAGGGGCAGCAACTACTGGGGTACTATGTAGGGATTTGGGCAGCAAGATGTCGGTTCACGTTACACTTGAACTTCTGCACGTCAGTACTGTTGGGGAAGCAGGGACCTGGAATGGAATTCCAGAGTCTAGCGGTTCTGGGGAAGAAACTATTGGAGTAAAAAGATCTTTTACATCTAGGGATGCTGGGTGGGGGTGGGATTTAGCAGCCTGTCAGGTTTGTCGAGGGTGTTCACGTCGTGGGGGCACAAGTGATTGCAGTTCGTCAGAGCATTCACCACTAAAATACTTGTAGAAAAGGCAGAGGGATGCAACATTTCGTCGATGGGACAGAGGCTGAAGCTTAGATGCCAGTTCAGGACCTATCAGGTTTGCGACTCTCTTTTGAACCTTGTCAAGGAGCGAGAGACTAGTAGCAGATGCACCAACCCAGATGTGACAGCAATACTCCATACATGGGCCAATGGTAGCCTTATAGAGGTACAGGATACTTTCGGATGTTAGTAGTTGTCTAACACAGTAGAGAGAGCCCACCTTTCTTGCAGCGACCCTGGCAATGCCTTCAATGTAATTGTTCCAACTCATATTTCCTGTGAACGTTTAGGCCAAGGAGTTTGAAATATGTACTCTCAGATAAAGAGTCGTTGGCCATTGCTATAGGTGGTAGAGAGGGTTTCTTGTAATTATTGAATGAAACTGGTTTAGTCTTGGCCGCATTGAACGCGATCAACCACTTTTGTCCCCATTCTACCACAGATTGGAGGTCTTCCTCTAGTGTTTCTGCCATTTCTTTAGATATGTGTTCATTCGTCTTCCTGTCGTGCCTACTATAGAGTGTAGTGTCATCAGCATATATACCCATCTCAGAGGCAATTTTGTCGGGGAGGTCATTTATGAATATCAGGAACAATAGAGGTCCAAGGATAGAACCCTGGGGCACCCCCGCATTTATATCATATTGTTTAGATGTACGACCGTCGAGGACAACCTGGATTTTTCTCTTATCTAAGAAGGATTTAATTATGTTAAGTATTCTACCAATGATACTGTATGATTTAATTTTCCTGAGGAGACCCTCATGCCATACTCTGTCAAAAGCCTTAGATATATCTAGAGCTACCGCTCTGCCCTCCCCCGCTTTGTCCAGTGAATGGTATATACGTTCAGAGATTACAGTTAGGATGTCTGCTGTGGAACGGCCTTGTCTAAATCCATATTGTTTGTCAGTCAGAAGTTTAGCATCTGTAAGGTGATGGACTAGAGCATGGTTAATTAAGGTCTAAAATATTTTGGCAAAAAGTGGGAGGAGGCTAATTCTTGAATACTGGTACAACAGAAGCAGTTTTCCAACAGCCCAGAAAGCAAACTTCATTAAGGCATTTGTTGTAGAGTTTGGAGAGAACTGGAGCTACTTCGGCTGAGCACTTTTTTAATAGCACAGCTGGGATAAGATTGGGTCCACATGCTTTTGAAGTGTCAAGGTTTTTTATAACATGCACCTGAGCAGGGGTGGTTTTCAGATCATCTAGCATGGCGTCTGTCCGCATAGGAAAGTCAGGTAGGGGGTGGTTGGAAGGGTCCAGTGTGGAGTTTGAGGCAAACCGACTGGCAAGCATGTTAGCTTTGTCGGTTGCTGAGGAGACAACCTCATGATTGTTGGGGGAATTGTTGATTGCCCATTATTTACTACACTGTTGTAGATTTTCCAGAAGTCTTGAGTTCCTAGTTTTTGTGCTTCGATGCGCTTTTTAGTGGTTTCCGTAAATTCTCTTAGCTGTCGCTATTTCTTTCTTAACATTATTTCTAGCTTCTATATACTTCAGTCTGTTTGAACTGGACTTATGTCGGTTAAACCTATGGTATGCACGCTGCTTTTGAGCAATGGCAGTTGCACAAGTCGACGTAAACCATTGGGGAGAGTGGGGCTTACTATAAAATTTCCGCATGGGAACATGCGCTTCGATTGTAGTTTTGAACCAGTCAGTGGTCTCGTTTGCACACTGTTCAGCAGGGAGAGAAAAAATATTTCTCCATGGGGCATTTCTGATTAGTTCCCTGATGGCTTCCCAGTCAACCTTTTTATAATATCTCGTTGTTTTGAGCACTGGCTCTTCAGTTTTGGCTCTAGAGTTTAGGGCGATTTCAACCATTATCACTGCATGATCAGCGTTCCCGAGTGGGCTGTGGACCTTTGTTATGCAGTCATCGGGAACTGTGGTCAAAAACAGATTTAGAAGTGATGCGTGTTGTTCTTCCTGGTCAGGGAAACGGGTTGGAAACGTAACAATTTGTGATAGGGAGTGAGATATAGTGAAGCTATGAGTTGTGCTGCCCGCTGCATCTGTGTAAGTAGAGAATCCAAGCCAGTTTTTGTGGTGGACATTAAAGTCACCAAATACATATATTTGTGCGCTAGTGTCGAGGGACAGTGCCGTGTCTATGCTGTCAGAGACTTTGTTTATTATGGTGCAGTTCTGGGTCGAGGGAGAGCAGTAGAGAAAATAATAGTAGCTAATATTGTGTTGCATGTTTAGTCTAAAGCACATAAAGGCTTCTAGGCTTGTTTCTCTAGTCAGGGGGAGGGTATTACGAATGTAAACTCCAAGTCCATGCATTTGTCTGTCAGAGTCCTTACGGCAGAGTGGGAGATATCCAGGCATGTTAAAGTGGTTAAAGGGGATGGAGGAGTGTAGGTTAGTCTCACTTAGTGCTAAGATATCCGGGGTGTTTGTTAAGAGAAATGCTTCAACATCAGCTAAATTAGTTCTAAGCCCACAGATATTTGTGAATGCAAGCCTCAAGGGAGGAGGCAAGTTGAATTTGTTTGTCCCTAAGCCTTGGTTTAAGCTTATTTTTTTATTGTAATGTTGTCATTTTTTTTTTTAAAGAGTTTCGGTTTAGGTAAGGGGGAGCTAAACAAGAGGTTATGCAGAGCATCAGACATGCATCACAAGTAGACCATCAGCTGACCTTTCTCCAATTAGGATTGTGGCCTCAGGAAAGCCCACCGGGGATCAGTGCAGGGTCCCTTCCATGCGCGTCATGATACTACAAACAACCCGATATTATTCAACTGTTTATGGAGCAGCCGCTCTAAGCGCTACCAAAGAGTTAGGGCACCTGTACTACCAGTCGGGAACAGCAGCCAGGAACTGTCAATCCGGAACCCTCAACCCATTAGAAGAAGATCAACCCAATCTAATTGCTCAGGCATATATCATACTCAAGCACTCCCAAATGTCCAGTTTTAGGGGTGGGGTGTGCTGGGAATGGGGAAAAACGGCGTTCGTTGCCCTAGCCAGGAAACAAGATCTACCGCTGGGCGTTTCTGTCGAATCACTGAGATAGTGTCTCTGCGCTTGACTAATAGGCAAAGAAGGAGTATGGAAGCCGGGCGATAGACAGAACCTATCTACTCCTTAAGCAGTTTAGGTTTGCAAACCGGTGAATTTGTTTGAGTCACCAGCTCTAGGAAGGTTGTCATCCAAGACTGAAGAGGCCTCCCTCCCCTTTGGTTTAGTTTCAGAGTTTTCCTTCTCCTAGACAGATGATCTGGGAAGACCTACTGGGTCCATCAGCACTGAGAGGGTTTTCTCCGCGCCTAGGTTCTAATCCAGGTATTTCTGCAACCCCGCGTGGTTAGTTAGTGTTACTGGGTTAGTTTGTGGGGGTTATATCTCTGTTGATTAGTTACACTCCTCAAAGTGATTTAGGGACATTGCTATTTAATTGTTAATGGATAAAGGGGGTGAGTGGAGTTCATGCAGTGTAAGCATCTATGATTGTAAGAAGGCTTGTTAGTGAGGAGATATTGTGGTTTGAGTCTTACCCTTTTTATTTCTTTTATTTATGTTAGCTTAGGTCTAGGATAATGTTACAGTATGAGTAGGTATTAAGAATTGAGCTACGAGTTGTGCCCAGACTATTTTAGATGATAGGAGGGTTAAGATGTAAGTGCAATATAGTATGGATAAAACAGCAAGTTTCGAGTCGTGCGTAATTAGGTGAATAGATATATGGGCAGGTTTTCAGTAGGTGCGAATAGAGTTGAGATTGTAGGTATTTTCAAGTAAGAGTCATGGGAAATTTTGCATAACAAGGAGTGTCGGAAATCCCTAGAGCGATAGGAGCCTTCCATCATGTCTGAAAGTGACACGATGTTCAACGAGCGACATCAGAGATGTGCCGTTGTACAACACATACTCTCTACTGATCTAAGTTATGACAACAGAACCATTGTCGGCACCTTCAAAGTGCAAATCTGGACAGTTCAATGCTTGAGCGCACAGCTCAACAAAGTTTCTGGCCACGGTTATGGTCTTTGGTGTGGTTTCAAGTGAGGGCCACCTCACATCTTCGAAGTTGGCTTAAAAGTCAACACCAAAGCATACCTGGATGTGCTGAAAAGTATGGTGATTCCCTGGTGCAATCAGGTGGCTGATGGCAGACACTAGGTGTGGCAGCAAGACTCAGTGCTGGCCCACTAGACAATTTTGTTTGGTCATACGTCAAGAACATTACCAACATGACCTCCCACAACACCAAAATCAGCCTGATCGCCGTCATCCACCAAGCTTCTGCTGGTGCTTGTTGGAAAGGCATGCTCCCAGTTCCGGACCTGTATTGAGGCAGTGATTGAAGCTGAAGGCGGCTACATTGAATAGAGCTCAGCTCTATTACATAATCAGGTTGCGTGAATTGATTTTTTTCAATAAAAATTTTAAAATAAAGCTGTAGATGTTTTCTTTAGAGCGACAAATATATTGTTCCACCTTTTTTTTTTTTACAACAGATTTGATGTACAAAATTTTGGCAACAGATTTGATGTACAAAATATGGTGCTTATGTGGATTCATAAGGTTTTAAATGAACGCATTTCAGGTGAAAGCATTATTACATATGTGTCATGTCAAAATTAGTATAAATTCAAAAAAATTATGAAAAATGATCCAATAGAACATGTACTCAATGTATTTATAAAAAAAAAATTAAAAAAAAAATGGTGGACCCTTAATTTAAGTCAGAGGAGATAAGTCAGTTTGTCATATTGAATTGGTCATACAACTCTTTCATCTTAAAACATGATAAAACTCAATAAATTTTATTTTTAGTTGTAATTATTTTATTTTTTTTATTGGATCATTTTTCGTAATTTTTAGAATTTAGACTACTTTTGACATGACAGAAACACAAAGTTTTCATCTGAAATGCATTGGTTTAAAAAATCACTAATCTACACAAGCACCTAAAATATATGTCTACAAAACAAATTAATCTACAGTATGATTGGAAAGTATCTATACTTGAAATTTATTACTGAAATATAATTCTTACAAGAAATGAAATAGAGGGGGGGGAGGTAGCAAGAGTTGTAAGACCGTCCCTTTATTTTTTTTCTTTAGTCTTCACATTCCCCATGAGTGATATTTTTGACAAGGGGGGTGGGGAGCTGTTTTCTAAGTCAGCTATTGTTTTAAGTCGGTGATATGTAGAGATTTTAAATCTGTTCATAGTATTCATCATCATTCGTCTATATATCCATCTTCTTAACCCTAGTTTTCAAATGGGGTTTTAAATTAGTAAAAAGAAAAAAAAATACTTTGTGAAATCAGTTGATGCAGTTCCCAGGTGCCTTGAAAAGCTAGTGTCGAATGCTGGCACCCATATTGAATTCTAAATATAATTTAATGCTATACACTTTCTCTTTATATTCGTTTCTTGTAAGAATAATATTTTTGTAATAAATGCACGTAATAATAGGGAGTTACCTTCTAAGAGCTGCATATACTGATTTTTTTTTAAATTTGTTTTTACTGAATCATTATAAGAGGATTGAATATCTTTACATACCACCAACCCAAAAAACAGCAATTATTCCCCATTTGTCAGAAACATTGCTTATAGAATATGAGGGCTTGCTGTTTTCTGGATCAGGTGTTGTTTTAAGTGGATCATATATGGAGATTTTCAATCTTTTTATATTCATCATTCAGTAACAAAAAACGCATGACGCATTAAATCAGTTAATGTGGTTACCAGGTGGTGGTGAATGCTAGCGGCCATATTGAATTCTAAATAAAACTTCATTCTATACACTTTCTTATAATTTTTACAAGAAACGAAAATGATATTTCAGTCATAAATTAGAAGCACAAGCTTAATAATAGGGAGTTACTTTCCCCAGTCACCCTGTGTATAAGGTTTATGTTTGCTTGAAGCATTATATATATATAAATAAATAAGCATTATATTATATTATATATAAAAAAAGACAAAATGTGTGTTAGTGTGTGCACATTTTTTGTATGTCTGCCAAAGGCTTGGGGGGGGGGGCTCGGGGTAGTCACTGTTTCTTAGAACTTTTTATATACTACGTAGATTATAATATCTCCGATTTACGAAATGAGGTCATGTGTATCTTTAATTTCTGTGACTTTTACACACTATTTTCACAATATTTTTTATTCTTCGCATGTTTTGCTTGGCTTTTTAGTATAAAAGCGAAACTGAATCTGAACCAAAGCATCTACCTGGCACTTGTGCCGGGAGGTCCAGAAAAGCAATCAGCTTTAATCAATGCGGCCAAAACCTGTCATATCAGACAATTGTTATTCATTTGGACGCTCTCCTTTTTATGGGGGAGCTGGTTTTCCCCAACATTTTGGGGGAACTGGCTTGCAGCCAAAGTTAAGTTTCCCCATATGGCTTGATGTTTGACCTCATTAAGTTCACGCACCTGTCATTTAACTTTTTAATCGTTAAATTAAAATGGTTTTCAGTTACTCTTCTGTTGTGGCTGAGCGGGTAAGATGTCAGGTTTTTTCACACTTTCTTTTCCACCTTTGCGTCAAGGGTTTGGGTTCGAGCCTACCTGCCTACTAAAAATTTTTTTTTTTTTCTCACCACATACCTACAAACACTCAGCCAACGCCGGGCACCCATGCTAGTATATATATAAAACATACATAGAGAGAGAGAGAGAGAGAGAATTTTACTAGGAGGTGATTCCAATGCAAAGATGTATCGGATATAAGCTGATTGAAATCAAGATAAGATGGATGCAAACTGAAAAATCAAGTCATTTGCAAAAGTTATCAAGAGATGGAGCATACAAACAATCTAGGAAGATTTGTTGTCACCCAGACTCCAGGGAACATCACCAATTATTATCAGCAAGTAATCTCTGATGATGACCTGTATAAAAACTCCTAGTGAGTACAAATAATAGTAGAAGGGGAAAAAAATGAAACTTATTTCATTTTGCTTTGCATTCATTTATCTTCGGTATATCTCTGCATTGGACTCTCCTATAATTTATGTGGTGTTCGAAAAGTGATGCCTCCTCTTTTTTTTTTTTCATTCTGCCCGAATGGATCAGAGGGGATTGCAAATTGTATTGTTATGATAACTAAATTTATGCATTCATGACCTGAAAATTTTATCTCTGTTGTAGATATTGATGGTGTGAGACTAAGAAAGCAACCCCTATCATAGACGTGTGTCAGAAGCAGATATGCATCATTGAATTCCTGGCAAAAGTGCATTGAGATTGGTGGTGACTATGTAGAAAAATAAATTCTGGGGCACAAAAATTGCTCATTTTAATGGTACCATGTATATCTTCAACTTTTTGAGTTAAAAAAAAACAAAAAAAAAAAACAGATTTTACTTCTGGCACTTCTGTCATATATTAATCTATAAATATTTGAAAATATTAAGAACTTGAATTACCAAAATTACTGAATTCAGTATTAAATAATCCAAAAAGGGTTGATATGCCATAAAGCAAAACAATCAAACCAAATAATCATGATTGTGTGTAGGTGTCTATACACTTTTCCGTTTCTCTACCAATGAAGTGATAAGAGGAATGAAATAAAGGGAAGGGGAGATTTATTAAATACTTAAGTCCAATATTTGGATTGCAAGGAGTTAAAAAAAATAAATAAATAAATAAAAATATGCCTTAAAAGAATTTTTTTTTTAATAAGTTTTCCAGAGAGAATATCTGATACTAGGTCGGATTAATTACTCTAACATTGTGTTTGTAATTAAAACTAGTTTACTTTGTTTTTTTTTTTGTTTTTTGTTTTTTCAATAATTAGAATTATTAGAATTAAGTAAGTTTTTCAATAAGAAAATTATTAGAATTAAGTAAGTTTCAATAATTAGAATTATTAGAATTAATAAGTTTTTGTGTTTTTTTTCGTAATGAGAATAAAGTGAATGGTATAAGATCAGTTGTACTTCATAAATTATTATATACATCTTTTTTTAATGGTTGACTAATTTTTTTTTTTTTTTAATGGTTGGTTAAATTTTTTAAAGCCTACTTGGTGCATAAGTGTTAGAATTATGATAGTAATTTTGATTTTGTAACACTAAGTTAAAAACAAAAGGCAACAATTAATAGATAATTATATTAAAAGGCAAATGTCTGTTTATATGGGTTGTCCCCCGACTTCCATCAGGGGTAAGTTCATCAACAAACACACACAATGTCGGTAATTAAAAAAAAAAATTTTTTTTAATTAAACATAACCCCGGATGTTTAATATCTTTACCAAAAAAAAAAAAAAGAAAAAAAAAGAAGATTCATTATCTGGAGGTCAAATAGTCATTCATGTCATTTAATGTTATCAAGATATATACACATCTTTTAGTGTTATCACTAGTTTGTTTTATCCAGACACTAATTAAAAGGGATGAGACTGATTTTTTTTATATACAGAGTTATTTTTCTTACATTTAACTGTGTGTCTCCAAAGAGAGGAATGGGTTGGGCGAAGAAAGGGGTTAGAAAGGAGTAAAACAGAAAAGGGAGAAAGAAAGGAATAAAAGTTAACACTTTTAGCTTGGGAAATGCTGAACATTTATATTAGTTCTATAGAAAAGATGGGACTTACCTTAATGGAAGTCTAGGGGGAAGACAACTCAGTTAAAACAGGACTAACTGAAGGAAAGCATTAGACAGGAGTGAAAAGAATAAGAAATTATCACATTGGCTGAGATTGACATACACGGCGCTATATGAACAGTCAGAGTTTGTCGCTTTGCAGTTTTGTAATGTTGATTATGTGTAGGACAGAGCTTTCAAGGGAGTGTTTGACACTTCCAGAGTCAGGTACTGTCTGAGCTGACATGATACAGTAAGGGCAGTGTATCACTGAGGATCAGTTTTGATGCATCTAAAAAAATTTTTTTAAATAAATAAATAAATAAATAAATGCATTACAGTTTAAAGCATGTCCAATAGAAATAGCGCCATGTAGAGATGCTTGAATGCATACAACACAAGACGCATCAATCATAATCTGTATCTACTGTTATAAAAATGCTATTTCAGACTGAGACCGGACGAATGGAAGGAGTTTCTCAGATATGGGAAGGCACATTAAAAACTTTCTTTTTTTTTTTTTCTTCTTTTTCTAATAATTTTTGCTTTAATTTTGATTTTCTGAAATTTATGAAGGACATTTTAGAAGAATATGAAATTTATGAAGGACATTTTAGAAGAATATGAAATTTATGAAGGACATTTTAGAAGAATATGAAATTTATGTACTTTAATTCTAAGGAATTTTAAATCCAAACTTATTGTTTACTGTAAATACAGATTTTGTATCAATTAATTTTTTTTTTATCTTTGTGTGGTTTAATCACACATTCTTTTATCAAGATAATCATTTTCTGGTATATTTTACGAATCTTGTTTTATATATCGCCCCCTTCCCTTGAAACATGCCATTTTTTTGCTTTTATTATTTAATTCTTTGAACTTTCCTTCTCTTCAACAGGTGAACAGTATAAAAACACGGGACTTTGATTGCCAAATGGCCGTACCTTTAATTTCAGAAGCTGGGAATAATCTGGATCTAGTCGTCAGTCGGAACCCTTTGGCTTCATCCGAAGAAAACGGGGAATTGCTGTTAAAAGACGAAAGAATAAACCACGATAATTCGACGATCAACCAAAAACCAATCAAAACATCAGTCTGAAATCTTTTTGTGAAAAATAAAAAAAAAAAAAAAAAGAATTTTTTTTAAATATAAATTTTTTTTTTTTCTGAAAATGTGATTTTGAAATTTAAAAAGAAAAAAATTATTTTAAAATGTCAGGTTGGATATGAAAAAGTTGTTTTTTTTTTTCTTCCATCCAATGATATTAAATATAAATTAAAAAATTGGTACAAATTTAACGTGATTATTGTTAAAGACTTCAGAACAAGAACAATTACTATTTAACATAAGAGAAGGAACTCTTCGTTGGCTGCATTTCTTATATTATATTGACCTGGTTTGTCCCCCCCCCTTGTCCTTTAACAACAAGAACAATCTTCACCTAATTAGGAAATAATTCTTCATTGATTTGCATATTCATATCTCAACATAAAAAAGAGTGGTTGATCTTGGAAGAATTGAATTCTTTTTGCGTCTATTTAATGGTTACAAGAAATCCCTTTTCACGCAAAGGGAAGTAACCCTTCGCCGATTGCATTTTTAATATTAAAATTGTAGAATTTGTTATATGAAATTTAGCCCAAACTGTGATTTTTTTTTTTCTACCACCACGATAACAATGCTCGCCTAATTTAAGAGGGACAACTCTCACCTAACTGTATTTCTTTAAATAGAAATAAACCACCACAAAGGAAAAAGGAAAGGAAAAAAAAAAGCATTTTACCGACTAAAAATTAAAAGAAAAAAAAAAAGAAAAACAAACTCACGAGGAGTCCTATCTCATCGATAATTTTAGGGCCCACCATCTTAAAATGATGTGATATCTAATTTTTTTTTTTTTTTTTTTTGGTATTAAAATATAGCTAAGCATAATAAAAATGAATTGGAAATGTGTAAAAAAAAAAATAAATAAATAAATAAAAATATATATAGCTTTGAGAAATGTGAATGTATGTATTCATAAAAGCATGTATATGTATTCATATAAATATCGATGTGCAAAAATATTTGCAAGTGTATATGTGTTCATTCATATTTATACGTACATTTTAAAACTAATGTTGTACATAGCTGTTAAACTGCAGGGCGTCTTAATGAATACTGAAGACTCTGCAAATATATAATTATTAAAAAGTGTCACCAATATTATATATGGCCACAGTAAATGATCGAATCGTAAATCATGTCATGCAGGATAATAGCAGTTAATGTAAAAAAAGATATTTATTACATTTCGAAATAAAAGAATGCAATTTGCTCATGAAGCAGCCAGATTTGTACTGGAAGTTTCTATATATATATATATATAGGAGAGAGGTAGTTTGCTGGAAGCATTGCCGATAAAACAAATATGTAAGTGCTTAAAGAAGGTTGTTAGCAATGCAAGATCCCATAAGGGTAAAGTGGTGGATGAACAAAAACAAAGGTAGCATTTAAATTATAAATCTTTGTATATCTATTTTTACAAAAATCTTTCACGCATAGATAAGTAAATATGAACTTACTGTTAAATATAGCTGGGATGGTAAAATATTAGGTTGGTGCAAAATAATGTTGCTTTTTGACATTTGAACGTCAAAAAAAACGACATTATTTTTGCACCAACCTAATTTTCAAGAGTTACCACCTTTTTTTTTTCTTTTTTTTTTTTTTGAAAACTTGTCCTAAATTTTTATTTGTCATTCTTTTTATGCAACTTTACTATAGTGTCTTTGAAAAAAAAAAAAAAAAAAAAAAAAAATGCATTTCAGAGAAGAACATTACATACTTACATGTCATGTCTATATTAGTATAAATTCCAAAAATTAATTTAATCAAGTAGAAAAATAGTTACAAGTAAAAACAGAATTTTTCAAAGTTGCAATGTCACTGTAAATTAACCCTTTAGATGCTTGATATCAGGGGGAGATAACTGCTTTCAAGTCGGCCATATTGCTTATTCTTGATATATAAGATCTTGACTTTTTTTTTTTTTCTCAAAAATTAGTTCTAGCATGTCTTCTACTGGATGATGTTTCGTAAATTTTAGAATTTATACTAATTTTGCCATGACACGTATGTATGTAATAATGTTTTTCCCTGTTCAAAAATACACAATTGAGTTGGATGACAAACTATAGTAAAGTTGCACCTTTTTTTTGTTTAAACAGAAGATAATATAAATGAGAGATTTTTTTGTTCACATGTCACTTCATCCTGGTATCCTACACTGCAAAGAACCTTTTAAAACATTTAATGCTAGAGAAAGTTATGCTTGAAGGATAAATATCTGACAGTAAGACTAGGTAATAAACAAGGATACAGATAAATAAAAAAATAAAATAAAAAAAACTATATCGAAAAAAAATTAAACCAGAATCATGCTGATTTCATTGATATTTTTGTTTCATTTATAAAACTTTATCAAGAATAGCCTTTTTATTGAACAGAGTCAAAGTAGATATAAAGTTGATAGTAACTTGCTTACTGCATTTTCCAGAATATCCTTCCACCATCTTGCATTCCGCAAAATTATTCTACCATGAACTATAGCGGTCTGTTTTTCACCCCAATATCTAATACCTCTCCCCCACTCTCTATATACCTACTCACCACCAAAACACTGCCATCAATAAGTCATCTTTAATTCACATAGCCAAACACAAACTTTAACCTACAGCTAACACTACTCCTCCACACACTAACACTATCCTTTACTCACTCTGTGTTTTTGTCTATATTTCTCCCATCGCTACTTCAAATTTTATATATATATATAATTACATCTGTTCAATAAAATGCCATTTTTGATAAAGTTTTTGTAATCAAAATGAAAGATGCATGATTCTAAGTTTGTTTGTTTGTTTTTTGCTTTACCTATTTCTTATTTACACACATTATTTATTTCCATTCTTCAAAATTTTAAATTGAGAAAAATGAAGATTGTAAAGAGATAAGCCAGTAAAAAGGGAAAAAAAAAAAAAAAAAAAAAAAAATTGGAATGCAGGTAAATACCTCTCCGGGTCATTATAATGTAGTCTACTCCTACAGAATTTCTCTCTAAATGCTAAAAATCAAAATTTTATAAACAAAAATTTATTATGAATAATAATGATAAAACGTGTAATGACTTTAAAATAAAAATATCTGCAAATTAGCTGGAAAGACAGTTAATAATAAAAAAATAAATAAAAAACATTTAATGACTGAAAATTAAAAATATCTAATTTTCAGTTTAAAATCAATTTACTTTTCAAGATCATTCTATTTAAGTTTCTGAATTTTTTAAATGAGTATTTTTTTTTTTGTATTTTTGGGTTTCTTCTGACTACTGTTCTTATCCCAAGTATTATTTTCATGTTTTGGTCGATGTAACTCCCAAAACAGTCCAGAATTAAACAATGAAGAAGGTTGGAGGTTACGCCGATCGAAACGTTGTGAAAATAACACTCAAGATGAGAAGAGCAGTCTAGAGAATCCAATATATTATTTAAATTTAAACTTTTCAGTTATTTAATTTCTTAATTTTCTTCTGACAGTTTGAAAAATTACAGATTTTAAAAGTGTCAAAATTTTATGATTTTTTTCAAATGTTTCTTTTACTTTGTATTTTTTTTTTTTTTTTTTTTTTAAAGAATCTTCATTTGTTTTTAAATTATGGACAAAAATTTTATTTATAAATAAATTATTTTTGTTTTCTTTTGTAAATTAAAAATTTTATCAGAGGAAACACCCCTTCACCCCCACTGAAGATAAGGATTTACTAAGACATTATTTAAGTTTTCCTTGAAAAATTAATTTGTAAATGAATTTGGAGATTTGAAAATCTTTTATGTTAAAAAAAATATCTTTGAGAAAAAGATTTAAAAAAGAAAATATTTAAAATTTCGTCTTAATTTTCAATAAAATGCCAAAAGTTAAAAAAAAAAAAAAAAAAAAAAAAATGAATAAAAAAAATATTTAAGAAACCTTTTTTTTTTTTTTTCTGATAATACAGAGTGTCTCAAAAGTTGAAGTACATTCTCTTGAACATTCTCACCTTAAGATACTTGGACAATCGTTGTGAAATTTGTTTTATACTTAAACTTTACCATCTGCATTTTTTTAAATCTAATCAACCACAGGTTGAGAGTATTATAGACTGGTACAAATGTCTGATCATTTTAAAATCTATACGTACCTTTGTAGTGTCGCTCCTGGCAACAGGTAGTGTATTTTGAATGTTATGAATGGGTCACCAGTTAGCAAGTGAAAACTAAAATATAAACAGACTTCTCTAAATGAAAAGTTGAGAAAAGCGAAAATTTTACAAAAAACATTTTCATGCAAAAGATAATATAAAAGTTACTTTCAATCTGTAAATGTTCATAGTGTAAGCACATGTTAATTAAAGAAAGTGGAGTAAATACTCACGCATCACAATGTTAATAGTGTGAATATAATAATATATGTACATGAGTATTTGGCAGCGTGGTATTGTGTATGCGTTGGTTTACAGTGTTCATTAGTGGATGTATAGCTCTGAGGAGTAGTTCGTTTCTGTTCACATAGTTGTTGCTTGTATGTAAGCATGTGTGTGTGAAATGAATACACCTGGTATTTGAGTCCTCAAGTCCTTTTTGACTTGCCTCTTCCCTAGTCAAAGGCACGGGGAGTATGGTATTGAGTAGATGTTGTTTAGGTTCTTCTGTACACAGGTGGCTGATGAAGTCTCTGTCTTCAGCGTTTGGCAGTTTGTTTTAGCTTTCATATAGACTTGTTGCTTTTGGGGGTTTGAAACAATTTCCATTGGTTGAAAGTACTTTGAATCAACATGTTCACATGAAAAGTTACTTGCTTCTAAAAGTGAATCCAAACAAAGTAGAGAGACGCTGTTAGAGCTATTTCGTAACAGAGCGTGGACGTACATATAGCAGCAATAACAGCCAACTGACCGAGCTGTGTGCGAGGTGATGTCACAGCAAGGAAGAAGGAAAGAAAAAGATTATAAAGAATAAAAACATGTCCGAGAGTGACATAGAAAGACATGGCCGGACAAGTACAAAGACACACGTGTTCAACACGGTAAAGTCTTGTTAAGCACATTGTAGTATGAAAAGACTTGAACTAGAGACAAAGCGTTATTCTGGAAGCACCTGTAAATAAATATCTGTTGAGCCGGATTCTTTTTTGTCTTTGTTTTCCTTATGAGTGTCTGCATAGAACGTATGGGTCCCAAGTGTTGACATGTAACAACTACGTTACACACTTGTTTTTTTTAGTGTTTGTCGGCTTATATCAGCTAATAACTTTCATGTGCCCGTTTATCTTGCACATTAATTTCTCATCTATCACAAGTTCAATACAAGTCAGCAAATCTCTAGCGTCACTCATCTAGAGACAACTCTCAATTGCCAGCCCTGTGATACATAAGCGAGCTCTGGAATGTGCTAAACGAAAGTTATCCATAAGAGACTTTCACCGCGTCATCTTTGAATGACCCTTTCTTCTATTTTCGGCAGAAACCAAGACATGGTCACCTGTGCATGTTTGATGGAGTGTAGTCAAAGAATACGACAAGAATACAGCTTTGTCACGTATTGACCATCTCATGCAAAGGTTTTGAGTTAGCTCAATGCAGAACTTTAACTTTCTTTTTTTTTTTTTAATGTAGGTCACTAAATTAGCCTAAGGTACTATATAACAAATGGTAAAAGAAAAAGTAAAATACAGTCAGAAAAGTTTCACTGTACGTCAAGCAAGATTAGTGCAGCATCGAGAAATAAATATAGAACATAACATATAGAGGAAATTTGTTAGTCTTGTTTATCCTGTAATAAACTCAAGAGCTCAATGAGGAATGTTACAACACATATTCACCCAAAGTTTATTGGTAATGATTCCTTACTTTTTCTTTTGTATGTTAGTTACCCTCATATATCAGTGAAATTATATATCAGAAAACTTCTATGCGGATTAATGTACATTTCTACAATGTTAATTGTATTATTTAATCAAAAATCTAGACAGAATTATGCGTGCATAAGCCACTAGCCAAATATATAAGAAAGCGGAAATCTTTTGCTAATAAAATTTCAATAATAAAACGAAACATATCCTTCATTAATTCAATGTGTGTGTGCGGCTTGAAAATAAACAAAATTACATTTGCATATGAAGTTGAGACTAGCGGCTTGATGACGCTGGAATTCGGTAGAAATCACAGTTGAAACATGTATGCACATATGTAGCCAATGATGTTTGTTTGAATAAAGAAATTTATACAATACAGATCTACTTTTTATTGAGCTCTATTTTATAAACAGCAAAATTTCATTAACATCTAGGAAACAAAATAATACAGTCATATATATTACATCATGTCATAATGTTATATATGTGTATGTCTTACAAAACATCAGTACTATTGGTTCTAACCTTATATATATATATATATAACTACTTCATTTACTCGCATAAAATTAATATACGAAAGTATAAATTTATGCGTAAACTTTAAGTATTTACTTCAAAAGTGCTCAATACGTAGGTAGAGCTAGTTAGTTAATTATAAAATATATATGGCGATTAAGCTACACTGAATATTCCGCGTTTCATCCACTCTAGGATTCTTTAGGCTTATGCGCGAATTTTGTGGTTGTCGGTCCTTTTTATACACACACCACAAAATTTGCGCATAAGCCTGAAGAATCCTAGAGTGGATGAAACGCGGAATATTCAGTGTAGCTTAATCGCCATATATATTTTATAACTAACTATATATATATATTAAATAAAATATATACTATAAATTTTTAATGATTGGCTGCTTATTATCTAAAATGAAAAGGGTTAAGGCAGGATTTAAATTTTAAAAGAAGAAAAACCTCAGTAAAACAAAAATAACATTAAAAACAGACAATTAAACCTTACAAAATAAGATACAAAAAAAACAAGGCTGATATATTATTTTACCATGTTAAGGAGTAATACCCTTGAAGTTATTTCCCTTCTTGATTGATTTATAACGGCCATGTTTCTTTTTATGGTCGTCTTGTTATGACTTACTACCTTTAAGATTCCACTAGCAGGACCTGTAGAAATTCCACAGAGGACTCATATGTAATATATTGATGTTGGCATTCTGTAGATGTTCAGTGTCAATGGAGACGCTCTGATATTATTGTAGCTTTTTTGTTAAAACTGAAAAAGTATTGATCTAAGCTAGCACAAACGCCCAGCAAAGCCGGGTCGTAAAGTACACTTAAATATGATATTTTAATTCTTGCAGATTTCGTATATATTATTATAGAGTTAATGTTCTATCGATTTTTATATATTATAAAATTGCGATTTCAAAAATAAAAAATATATATATCCATATCACTTGGGTGCATTAGCTTGAATCGAAATCGAAATAAAACCATGAAAAAAAATATGTGTATATATTCTTGAGTTCCTACAGCCATAATCGAAACCGAAACTTATGAAGAATTCTTGATAAAATAATTTATAGAAAAAAAAGAAAATAAATAAATCCTGGAGTGCCATCAGCTATAATCGAAATCGAAACCAAAATTTTTGAAGAATTCTTGGTAAAATTATTTATGACAAGAAATGGAAGTACATAACAAACGACCCGGATGTAAGTGTGATACAGAAAATAACACATACGCTATCGTATTAATACATAAATTTTATTTTTATATTTTTTTCAAAAACATTGTTTTAAGTAAAGATAAATTATGAAGAAAATTTATAGAAGACAATACAATGCATAGATATAAACTGAAGCAAATTAAGATATATAACATTGGAACGAGTAATACAGATCCCACTTCTTTATCAATGATTTTATATATATATATATATATATATATAATGTGTGTATGTGTGTTTTCTTTTATACTGTTACTGGAAAATATATCCGGCGTTACCCGGTTGTAAAATACACATACTTATATTTTAATTAATGCAAAATTTTTATTTATTATAAACAGAAATACCGTAGGTATTAAATGTAAAGTTAAATTCATAAAAAAAAATTTTTTTTAATTTTAAAAATGAAGTTCAAAATAAAAAAAAAAAAATGGAAAGAAACTGAAACATGTGCATGCAAATATTATGTTTTTTCTAAACAGTTCACTTCTTGTAAGTAAAAAAAATAAAAATAAATAAATAAAAAAAGAGCTGAGATTGAAACCAAAACCTAAAGACAGTGAGTCAAGTATGATAACCATTACACCAGCTTGACATAACTTAAACAGCGTTTTCAAACCAACTCATACTTAACATAAGGAAGCGGTATCGTTTCACAAGCGTGCATACACAGTCGTGGAACAGATAAGAATCTGCTGGCTTCATACGTACCAATTTTTCAATTTTAGCCCCTTAGCACCCCTATTTTCCAGACAAAAATGGATGAAAAAGTTTTCCACATGCCTGAATATCCTATATACTGAATTTCAAGTACATGAACAAAAAAATTGTTGAGTATATAGGTTGAGAAGTATCCTCTCACACACACATTCTCACTTTTATAGATACATGAATTGCATTATATTACTTGCGTTAGTGTGGTCTGATAGAAGTTCTGTATGATATATTTTAGGAACAATAAATACAGAATATGGTTTTAACAATAATAAAATGACTACAATTATTATATATTTTTTAATATAAAGATAATTTTTAGAAGGCAATACAATGCAGAAGTGTAACGAATAGACACGAACTGAAACAAATTAAGACATAACAGTGAAATAAGTTATGCAGATTCACCTTTTATTGATGCAACATTTGATATGTATTTTTATTTTTTATGTATTTAATGTTTGCATTGTGTTCTTGCATCAGTATGGTCAGATGGAAATTCTGTATTGTATGATATTTCGGGGAAATTTTCCTACATCAAAGTTCAAATATGCTTATATATAGGGGGCCTATTGTAAACTTGAGCAGTTTCACAGAAACTGAAAAGGACCTCAAATTAATCAAATAAGTTGTTTGGGAGCAATGAAAACCTACTAAAGCTCATTTCATTGTAAATAATTTCCGACCAATCAGTAAGATATGATCACGTACAACCACTTTTGAGATACTCTGTATTAAAAATTGCTATTTCAGCCTGTTTTTATATATATAAGATACATCTTTATACACAAGTGTGACTTTAAAAAAATAATGTGGTACATTTTATCTGAATACACGAAGTGATATTGCGTAAGAAACTTACTGTATATCATTTAAGTTTACAACATAAGACAAATTTCATTTTAAAAGCCTCATTTTTTTCTCTCTCCAGCTAAATGGTTTGAAAATATGATTAAAAATTTTTTGTTTTTTTTAATTATATAAAAACATTAAAAAAAAATTGTGATGCTGCTCTAGTCTTGTAAAATTATGAATTATATCACCGGAAACCTATCTATCATATACACTTATTAGAAATATGTGTAATTTTATTTGTTTTTTTTTGGAGGGGGGGGTATAAAAAACAAAAAAAGAAAAAGGACCCTTTGCTACAACTGCCTAGTGTCAATTGTTTATTCATTCATATGCAAAAAAAAAAAAAAAAAATTGAACATTAAAAAATATATAAAAAAAAAAAAAGGAAAGAAAATGTTGGCTTTACAGTTTATAAATTCTCAGCCATTCCCCCTACCCCATATTTGTTTTTTTGGTATATAAAAAATATATATATATACAAAAAAAAAAAAAAAAAATGGCTCATGTCTTTATTTCAATAAAGAATGCATAATGACCGTTTCTTATGTTATATTTTTTGTCATTTTGACATCTTATGAGCAAACATTGTCCAGTAATCAATGAGGAGTCACTATGTATATCTGCTCTCAGCTAACAGTAATATAGGATTCTGGGCTAAGTATGGCACATTGGTTTTCTGAGCAAGACGTACGTAGACTTAGGGACTTCAATGTGAGAGTCACTCATTACATCCAGTCTGTAGCGAGATTTGCAGCATTTCTCCAGCTTCAGCCTGTTGCTTGCAAATCTCACCGATTTAAATTTGGCTTTTTGTGGCTTTTAACGTTACAGAAAAAAAATGACTTTTTAAAATTTTTTATAGGTAATTGTTTCAAACACTGTCACAGTAGACATGTTAAACGTATGTGGCGGTCAGTAAAAGAAGGAAGGTCCACACACGGAGATAGGTTATCAACGTCTTTATTTTAAGAAGGTTAACACCGGAAAAGGAAGAAACATGACTCCTTAAGGGGAGAGTTCTCAAACCAAAGGGGCATAACTCAGGATGATCTCCCTTGCATTGTTAAATTCATTTGTAAAATTCACTAAACATATTTTTTTTTTTTTACAGATTTCTTATCATTGAAATATACAAAATAGGCTGGACTATATTTGTCGTATCCTACAAAAATTCCTTTTTCTGCCCGAGGATCTAATTTTGTTTTATTCTGCACATAGGCGTAACACGTTGTACCAAAAATGTTCATATTTTTAACACTTGGTTTTCTACCCTTCAGTGCCTCATAAGGTGTCAGTTGTATTCGGTGATTTATAACACCTATTTCGAATATAAGTAGCACAGAGAAAAGCATATGGCCACAGCTCATGAGTTACATGGGACTCTATTAGCATGCATCTCGACATTTCGAATAATGTTCTCAATCCTCGTTCTGCGGTTCCATTTTGGTGCAGTGAGTAGGGAGCCGAGTCTTGTGTCAGATTTTATGTTGAACAAGAAATGATTTGAATTCTTTTGATGTGAATTCAGAACCCTCATCACTTCTTAATCTCTTAACCCTTCCATAAGGATCACTATCGGCTAAGAATTGTTTTGTAGCGTCGACTGTGTTGCTTTTGTTTTTGAGGAAATATGTCATCACATAGCCTGAATAGTCATCAATAAATGTTATGGCATACTTGTAACCATTCACGCTAACAGGTTCTATTTTCCCCGCCAAGTCACAATTCACTAGTTCTAATGGACACCTGGCCCTTTTGTCTGGTTTTCTTGATCGCAAATTTTGCATTTTTCCAAGAGTACAAGTTTCACATGGTGGTATATTGTTTTTCTCAATAATGGACATTCCCTCAACAATAGTCGGCATTTTATAATATCGGAATTATTACAATGGCCGAAAATTTTGTGCCACGTGTTCAAGTCGCGCCTCATGTTATTAATACTATTTGTTATGCATTTATTTAAATAATAAAGTTTCCTCCTTTTCTTTATTTTAAATTTTACGTCTGTCTTTGGTGGTTAGCATAGCATGGTTTTGTGCAAATTCCATGCTGCAGCCTTTCCCTACGGCGGCTTGTACCGACAATATGTTTTGTGTAAATGTTGGTACGAATAAAACATTTTTAAAATAAATATTATGCCTCTTTTTACAAATATCGTGTAATGTTATTTTTGCCGTTCCTTTCTTTCAACGCTATATTATTTTTTTTTTGATCCGTCAGCAAGCTCAATATAATGTTCTTCTGGGTTAAAGTCACATTCAAACGTAAAAAATTTTTTTTCATCAATAATATGGGCAGTAGCTCCACAATCGACTAATAGTTCAAAGTTATCAGAAATAATGAGGGTTTATTCCTACCTTGTAGTATGAATGGCTGTTTCCTTCAGTTTGTCTTTTTCTGCAGAATTTTGTATCATGAGTTCTTACTTTGCAAAATTTACACCACCTGTTTTTTTTACAGTTTTTTGCGCAGTGGCCATATTTGTTGCACTGAAAACACGGAGGTTCTTTTTTATTTGATGTCTTCTTGATGGCGTCTTCCATTTTGGGTTTCTGTGTTTTCCTCATATGATCGTAGTAATGCCTTGAATTCCATCAAAGTTTGTGGTGTATCTCTTTGGGTAACTATGGCTTTTAATGTGTTGAAGGTAGACGGCAATCCCTTGAGTAACATAGCTGTCGCCAATGCGTCTGAAATTGTCTTTCCACCATTTCGTAAAGCAGCTATAGCTTTTTCAGCACGTATAACATAGCCGGTAACATCTTCGTCCTCGTGTTTTTGGAGGGTAGACAGTTCGGTATACAAGGCAATGATGTGTGGTTTGCCTTGGGACAAATAATGTTCTCTTAAAATTTTTAAAGCTTCCCTTCCATCATCTCTCGCGTCTCACATGATTAATGCCAAACTTCTATAATCTAGAACAGATAAGTTCTGCGAAAATATCCTCGTTTCTCTGTGGGTCAATTTCATCATCTTCCTTTTTTAACTTGGCTTTTAATTTTAGCCTGTGAAGGTGTCCCATGAATTTTATTTCGAACATCTCATAATCATTTTCATCGCCATCAAACATTAGTCGGCTGAGGCCATAACCTGTTAAGTTAGACATGTTAAATGTATGTGGCGGTCAGTAAAAGAAGGAAGGTCCACACGCGGAGATAGGTTATCAACGTCTTTATTTTAAGAAGGTTAACACCGGAAAAGGAAGAAACATGACTCCTTAAGTGGAGAGTTCTCAAACCGAAGGGGCATAACTCAGGATGCTAAGTTTACTCTCTTAACAAACACAACACTGAAACTAGGTCAAAGAGTCAATCAACTGTAAATGATTTTTACTTTCAATTTTGTTTCTATCATATTAAATCAGTTGCAAAAAAGAGGGAGGAGCAGTTGTGGAAAAGAGAGGTGTTTAATATCAGGTCTGAATTACCGGAAATAGCACTTGGATAAAAAAAGAAAAAATAAATAAAACCCAGCTAGTCAATACAAACACACACCTGGCTGGAAGAAACAAAACCCAGCATAGACTTAGAAACCTCCACACTGCAACACATGAAGCAATTAAAGTGATCCATCACATTCAGTCTATATCAAGATTCACAGCATCCCTCTAACTTCTGCCCATTTCTTGCAAACCTCACTGACTTGAATTTAGATTCAACATAATTTTGACTGTTTATGTAGTAAGAATATTTTACAGAAATAAGTCACTAGCCTGAAGCCAAACCACTAACATTTAGGAAGGAGACTGCAAGTGAAGAAGTTTCCAATAAAGAGAGACTGGCACTAATCCTAGGTGAGTTTAACTAGCTTCCTCCAAAGGAGGAAGTTTCATGGAAGTATGAAATTCACAAGCAGCCTCCAGTTGCATGTATATCCCCATTACGGGAGATGACAACGTTAGATTTTTGCAGCTTTTGCAGAGAAGTGTCAACGTTTTTCCACATACAGCGCCTGGTATTACCAAATTGGTCACGCATCTGGTACTGACCAGGTTCAACATTGCTTAACTTTGGTGATCTAATGAGAATTGGTGCGTCAATGTGACTATGCTGTAAAGTTGCAGAGTGATCACTATGGATTAAGATGTGAATCACCTTCAAGTCCTGGAACGATGGTTTTAGTCCATAGTTTAGTCATGAGACTTGCATGCTTAGTGATGTCATATCAACATGGCTATCTCGTGTAGTTTGAACTGTTAGCCGATGGATGGACTGCAGTATGGCATTTAGAGCCACATATGAGAGATTTAGAGGATAGACGTGCTTCGCCACAAGAACAGGCATTTTTTTTTTTTTTTTTTTTTAAGTGTACTAATGGGTTACCACTTGTCAAAACCCAAAGGTCAACTCGAGGATAAGGGTTAATGAGTTTGTCAGGTGGATGGTGAGACAACACCGTCACGATTGGTAATGATGGTTGAAATATAGCAGGATGTGATTACTTAAGAGGAAAGTTCAATAAAAATTTGTTTACAATGGATTTGAAAACGACCGTGTTGCAGTCAGCTGGAAAGCAGCTCTGCAGTATTGCGTTTCACAGATGGGTAGTTCTTGGAAAGAAACTTTGCTCATGGAAGTTCCAGGTACACAATCAAAAGAAAGGGAAAATCATTTACAGTGGTTGTAGCTAGACGAGCTCTTGGTGTGAATGTTTTACATGGGAACCAGAGATTGAAACTCAACCGAGCCTCTACGATAGAAATAATGATAGAAAGACAAGGAACCTCTCTTCTGTGAGAAAGCGTTTGTATGGAAGAGAAGAGGACATCTCCACTAGATTTCGAAGTTATTCTGTAACTATCAAGCAGAAAAGGGTGCTCTGCTTGGCACCTCCCCATCTTAAGATGCATTTGATTCTTATACAGGTAAAAGGATCGAGTCAAGAGCGAGATACTTTCTGGAGTGATAGAATGATCCACATAATTTTCCAGCAACCATAAATGTGAGGTGATGTAAGTCCTCCATTTTGAGTCTAGAATGAACGTCAATACGAGAAGCTTATCAAAGCAGGGGGGGGGGTCCTTAAGGAGAGAGTTATTTAGGACAAAGTGGGGATCCAAGCATTGGTGGTGAAAGGAGAGAAGGTTGGTTTGAGATGAATTAAAAGTAACCTTTTCCCCATTGCATGATGTGCTCCAGATTGGAGAATCAAAATGATTCGTTTAGATATTTATTGTGTGTGTGTGTGTGTGTCATATCAACCATCTATGGATCATATAATGTTAAATACAGTTATCAAATATAATTCTATAGGTTGGATAATCACTTTAAATTGGGAAACCCAACGTTGTCCAGGATCGAATGAGGATCAAATAATTTTCTGCCCTCCCATACTTCGAAAAGCGCCAATTTTTTAATCAAATCATTTGATTGCTTTAATCAGGGACCTCTCCACCCCACAGTGTACTGGGAGGAAGCTTCACATGTCTCCCCACAGTGACTTAGTTCACAATACATTGTAGTCATCATTCCACTGTAGAAAATCTATGATTGATTTTATAAAATCTGTAAATAATGGCTTCACTTATAGTTTAAAATGCAAAAGTTAAATATCAGGGTTTAATTGTGCTCTAAATAGAAACATTCATTTTGAATGCAGCCCTGTCTTATAAAACAATCTACAGTTGATTTTATAAGCTGGGCCTTTCTGCTTGTGCGGTGATGAAACTTCTCAAATGCACTTGTGATGTTAAGTTGTGTTAAGTTTGATCAAAATCAGACTTATTTCTTTTTTAAGCAGATTTTTTTCGATTATCGATTTTCTATACTTATCGGATGCATTTCAATATAAAACATGTGTAAGAACACTCCCAGACACAAAGTATCTTTGTGTGAAATTTTTTTTAAAAATTGGCCCAACCGTTTTCGAATCCATAGGGAACTAACTCGCACAGATACACATACATACAGAAAGTTTCTTTTACATAACAGTAGAGATTACTCTGAGAAGGAAATTTCAGTGAGAGTGAGAATATTTTAAAATGGAAATCTTATAGTGATATTACTCCTAGAAAAAAAACTACTCTTTGGCAGTGTTAATCTGCTTTTCATATTATTTTAATTCTTCGGGCTATTGTTGGTCCTCTAACAAAAGGAGGGTGGACCTGTAAATTCACCTGTGTCCGTTCATCTGTCCACACTTTTCTCAATAACTACACCTTTTTTTTGGGAGGGGGATTTTTTGAAATTTTGCACAAACATTAAACATGATATGAGTGAAAAAGTAACAGAACAGATTTTCCAGGAAAATTCTGGTCCCCAGAGGTGCCTTACTCTTGTGCTTATTAAAAAAAATTGATGCCTTGGATTTTTATAAAACTTTCTGAAAAGTTGTAACTAACTGATTTCTATATAATTTTGTTTGTCTATACTTTGCGATAACTCTTGGGTGTGCCTCAGGGTTTTTTTTAGAGCCAATAAAACTCCATTTTTGGGACTATTTTTGTCATATTTGTCCAAAATTTTCTGTGCATGTCTATTAAGCAGTTTTACATGGTGCATAACTCAAATTTAAATATGTTAAGGTCTTGGGGACTTTTGGGGCTAAATGGTGGGGGGGCAAATGCTGAACAGTCATTTTTTTTATGTCTCGTTCACTGTGCACTCACGGGGGCCATGCATGCTTTATTCGTCGAGAGTTATTCACCGTCAACCTTCTTCAGGTGTATCTTGTTGAACTCGAGTATCTGCACGGAATTTCAAACAGAGCCTTTTATTTAATTCATGTGGATAGTATGCTCTCATTCTGTCAGCCATGACAGAATGAGAGCATCCTAAGTAATTTGCAATTCGATTTTAGCATCGCTTGGACTTAAGTCTCCAGAAGAGTGTAGTTTACAACTGAATTTTATACCAAGTACTTTAGCCACTACACCATGTAAGAGTTCCATTCAAAATTTTGCACAGATTCCCCTGTTCGACAAAGATTCCCAGAGTTCAACAAGATATACCAGAAGAAGGTCGGAGGTTACATCAACTGAAACATTGTGTGAATAATATTTCTTTTCAATATTTGAGGGATAAAACCTTATTTTTCCTTTTAATTTTGAAGAATCAGATTGAATATTAAGGTTGGAGACGAACTTAGCGACACTAAGGTATAATGTGATTAGCCGATTGATCGTATCGAGCCTCTCTGACCTCCTATCTAGCCAAAGTAAGCGATATTACACGTCGCCACTCACGGCCTAAAACATGGACCAGCTTTCAGAATCAGAATCTTGATCCTCAAACTCAAACAGTTGTTGACATCTTTCACACTACTTATGTAAACATGCACTGTGCTGCATTTTATGATGGCGCATACAAATTGCAGGCATTGCAGGTGATAAACGCTTGGCCAAAGAAAGAAGTGGACGGAGGCAATACATTCACAACAAATACTCACCTAGTTGAAACAACTGCCAACAACATTACTCATTCTCTATCCATGCCCAAAACTAAACAAAAATTCTATAAGCAGAGTTTCTTTCCAAGAACTGTCCATCTGTAGAATGCAATACCATTTGTCTGCTTTCTAGCTGACTGTAACATGATGGTCTTCAAGTCTAATGTAAATAAATTCCTATGGAGTCATCGATTTAGATAATCTAGCCACTTTGATCTTGTTTCACCATCCAACACTAAACCCTTACTCTTGAGTTAGAGGTTTTCATGTTTTCTTTATTCGAAATAAAATAAGTATCACTTTGGACAGTAAAGTCATGTTGGGACCAACCTTTGTGAGAAAAGCAATTTTCAAGATTATCTGCAGATAAGCCCTTTAAATGATAATTTTCTAGCCGTTATCTTCAGTGGATATCTCTAGTAGTCAACTTCTGGATGGTTGAATGGTGACCATTAACAAAAGGCCAGAATCAGTCAGGGATGAAAAAATTCGATGAGATGAAAAGGAGAGGTGGTCAGAGCTGGCCATTTGGAGGCAAATCAGACAGTTGAGGTTGGGCACTTGAGATGTAAAAAGAGGGTTTACATGCAGTTGGTCTCTTCACACTTTTAGCTGAAGGACTGTGTTAATGGGACTTATATATTTCGATTTGGTAAGGGAGCAAAGTCATTTTGAAAGTCTGATCTTGAACCAGGAAAAATGAGCACCATTAAAGGGATAAGGGTTATTGCGTGTACAGTAATCAATGAGATAGTATTGTAGCAATCATTAGTATTGGAGATTTTATAGAGCGTCTTACTTAAGGGGGCGGTTTGTCAGGAATTTGTTTATGTTGGATTTGAGGACATCCAAGTTGTAGTCAGGTGGGAAACAGGCAAACGGAAGAGAGTTCCACAGTCGTGCACTTCTGAGAAAGAAGCTCTGCTCATGGAATCTACATTTGGATTTAGGCACAGATAAAGAGTGGGGAAAATTATGTACAGTAGTTTCAGCCAGACGGGTGTTTCTTGTGAAAGATTGGCGAGGGGGGAACGAGAGATTGGAGCTCAGACGAGCACTTGCCATGGAAATAACGATAAAACAAAGACAGGCTCGCAACGTCTCTTCTGTGGAAGAGAGGCTGCAGGGAAGAGAAAAGGGCATCCCCCACTAAACCACGAAGTCTATTTTGTACTCTCTCAAGGCAGGATAGGCTGTTTTTACCAGCCCTTGCCGAAAGAAAAATAAACCTTCATTAATTGTTTCTAAGCTAGAGTTGTGTTTTTAGTTGAAGTGAATGTTCCTTTGTTGCAGCACTGACTGAATCGAACAATAATTTCAGATCAGCACAACGAGTGGGACTGTGCAGTGAAAATAATCCTAGCATGGAATTTAAAAAATCTTTTTCACCTTTTACAAGGCATCTTGCCACTTGGATGTAAGGGGAGGTACTATTTAGGACCACATCTATAGGGCCACTATTAAGAGAGTTGGAAAGCAATATGTCTGCTCACATTACATTTAAATTTCAACATGTTAGGAAAGCAGGAAACAGGAATGGAATTCCAAAGTCTAATAGTTTAAAGTAGGAAACTATTAGAGTAGAAGTCTTTCTGGCATCTAAGGACCTCCACAGTGAAGGGATAGGATTTTGTTGTTTGGTGGGGGTATTTATGGTGAAGGGGTATAAGTGCTACAAGTTCATTATCACACATTCCATGAAAATACTTGTAAAACAGGCACAGGGATGCAATATGGCCGTGATGAAACAGGGGTTAGAGCTTGGTGATAGTCTAGAACCTATTAGATTAGAGACTCGTTTTTGAACCCTGTTAAAAAGTGACAGACTAGTGGTAGATGCATCAGCCCAGATATAGTAACAATACTCCATGCATGAGCAAACAGTACGTTGTAAAGATACGGGATACTGTCAGGTGCGAGTAGTTTTCTAGCACAGTAGAGGGAGCCCACCTTCTTTGCAGCAAACTTGTCATTGTCTACAAAGTATTTGTTTCAATTCATGCTGTCTGTGAATGTTAAGCCAAGGAGTTTAAATGATGAGCTCTCAGGTAGAGTTTCGTTAGTAGTCATGGCAATCAGTGGTTGAGGAGGTTTCTGTAATTGTTAAAGGAAAGAAGTTTAGTCTTAGTAGCATTAAATGTTACTGTGACGATATACCCGTCGGGATCGCGTCCCGATAAACAACACGAAACGAGTATTGAATATAGATTAGTTAGATTTTGGCCGTGTGTGTGATACCATCGTTTCATGTGAGAATAGAAACCCCGTCGTTGGCCGCAGATTCACCCAGTTCGACACAGAGCTCGTCGAACTGATCACTTCTAAGAGGAAATCTCAGACTGGCTCTGATTGTCCTAAAGACTGTCTCCTCATTAACTCAGTGGACGTTTATATAAAAAAATTCTGCCAAATTTTCTAGACTTGAGTATCAAAGTATGTGATATGGCTGTGATCTTTGAATCGCATAAACAACTCTGCCACACAACTCGCATAAATTGACATTTGATAATCTCTAAACATTTCCACTGTGTGAAAGGAATCTATAAATAGAACTGATGTTAAATTTTAAACTTCAAACTTTCTGTATTTTTGTTGTGTGATAAACATTCACTCCGCACTTTCTGTCCTCTAGTATCACATTGCCATCTATTTTCGTCCCCATTTCACTACAGACTGAAGGTCATTTTCAAAGATTTCAGCCATTGCCTTGGATACATGTACATTCTTTTTTTTTTTTTCCTCACGTCTGTTATAGAGTGTGGTGTCAATATACCCATATCAGACACAATTTTATGAGAGGGTCTGTTTATGAATACTAGGAATAATAATGCAACATCATATGACATTAGTGCATTAATACCTCACATGATTGAATGTAAACTTGTGCTATACAGCACATTTTTTTAGTGCATGTGACGTTGCAGTAATAGAGACTTGGCCAGGGGAAGAGGAGTGGTGCAGAAAGCTGAAAATATTTCCAACTAGAGCCAGACCACCCAAGAACTATTCCCTTTATTTAAAAAAAATAAGTGCTTCATTTGAGGGAAGAAAATTTATAAAATTTATTGCCAGGTTGGAACTATGGACTACATCCAAGCATGTATACAAGCCTATAGCCAAATATAAACACTATTATAAACAGAACCGTTAAACCAGAATATTTTTGCATGTGAATGAACAAGTAATCTAAGAACATTCAGTCAATTTCCTTTTATCGATCTTTTTTTTTTTAGATTTTCTATTTTATGGTTGGTTTCTAATGCAGGATACCTAGATTTCATTTACGAGTAAATGGCAAGAAAAAGGAAAGGGTGGATGTAACACTATTTGCTATCCTGGACAACTATTCACTTTGCTAATCAAAACGCAGGTGATCAATAGTAGTGCGTGTTTGACAGATGGTTAAAAAGTTCAGATTGCTATTTCTGACAGAAAAATAAATTTCTCAATGATAATTGGGGTGACAGTTTTTTGGAATTACTTTAGTGAAATATCAACAAGTTATCACCAAAAAGACACCATTTATATTTGGAAAAAAAAAAAAAAAAAGAAAAGAAAGAAAATTAAGGCAAGCTTTGTTTTTCTTTCATTAGTTGGTTTGATAACAAGAGTTAAGAAAGTAGAAATTACGTTTGTTTCACTGGATTAGAGCAAGGGGAGGGTGGCGGACACATATCAAGTAAAAAGACCACCTCACAGAAAGTTTTGATATAAGTTTTTTTAATCATCGATTGCTTGGATTTTGGAAAATAGTGTAGTCAATTCCAGATCTACTCCAAAACCTGACACCCGAACTGCAGTTGAGAGTAGCACATATTAGCCATCACCATCAGAACTTCTGTAGACGAAGGAGGAATGTCTGACAAGCAGCTAGCTGAGAGATCTATTCAGAAATCACAGGCCAGCCAACGAGTTGAAGGTATTGCCACCTGGACTTAGGGTCATGCACGTTTTGTGCACTCAGAGCATCAAAGCAGTAATTCCAGTGACCATCGAGTGCCTGGTTATATTTTGAAGGGTCCATCACTAGACAAAGATAAAAGTGTAGTCAGAGACTTGGAGTTAGTGCCTTCTCGTCTGCCCGTGTGCTGTAGGCCTGGTCTGTACCTAGCTTGGTTAAATAGTCCTCAAAAAAGTCAATCACTTTAGGTATCTGAGATCAGTGTTCTTCACCAACAGTGAGGGAAAAAAAACATCAGGCGTACATCTATCCATTTACAATCCTACCTCTGGTCCAGACTAGATATTTGCTTATGCATGAAGGTCAGGATATACAAAGCCCTAGTGTGGTCAATCCTACTACATGGCTGAGAGACCTAGCCAGTGAGAGTATCAGACTTGCATCAACTGTGTATGTATGTGTGTGTGTGTGTGTAATCACTTCTGTCTACGCCATGTTCTTCGAGTCCGTTGGCTCAATGTCATCTCCAACTCTGCAGTGCGCGGAAAAATGCAGCACTGAAAGCCTCCAGCAGATCCTTGTCAGATGCCATCTAAAATGGCTTGGTTATGCTTCTGCCACTCTCCAGTGAGCCCTTGCCTGAGGCTGTTGCTGTTGAATCACTAACTTGCTTACACAAATGCTGGGGTGGCCAAATCGAGACATGGTTCCACACAGTCAAAGCAGATGTGGAATCTGCCTCTGACCTATATGTCTACGTACTCTGCTGCTGAAATCATGACTGGCTCTTCATCACTGAAGTTGGCAGCTGATCTCATACAGTACAATTGGCTCTGATTCGCGACATTGTGAACTCGCTTGGTGAAGCTGGCTCAACCCACCCTGGGTGAATGCCATCGCAAGTACAAAGTACATTTCTAAAAAAATAGTTAAGGTCTCTGATATTTCAAAATAAAATAAATATCACAATTTATATTAAAAGAAAAAAAAAAAAATCCAACTGAAAATTGACAGAAAAATATCACTTTACATAATGCAGGGAACATATATATATATTTCAAAGTGTTAATACAAATATTTATATTTACAGATATAATCCAATTCTGACAAATGCTCAATATCTGACATTGAGCATACACATATCAGGGGAATTGAAATGGAGTTATATATAAGAATTTCCATTTTGACAATAATAGAGTAATCGAAGCTAGAAATAAATATTATCGAATATAGAAACTTAGTGTTAAATATATAAATACACTCTCCCTCCAAAAGTGAAAAAAAATGTTATACGTCGCCATATTTAATTAATGTTAATAATATTCATATGAAATTATAGAATTACATCATTTATCATTTCTGATGACCTAAAAAAGAAAACCTGTTCAGCTTATTTATTTAGAGAGTGTAGGTGGTTTATCTAACTTGCTATTTCCGTGTTTGCTTCTCCTCAACATTTGAAATGGTTTCGTTCAGCAGAGTATTTATTTTTCATATTCGTTTTTTTTTTTTAATTTGTTAACATTTTTTTTTTTTTGTTTTTTTTTTTTAATTTGTTAACATTTTTTTTTTTTTGTTTGTTTTTTTTAATTTGTTAACATTTTCCTAAGGAGAGAAGTACATAAAAATATATAAATAAATACATGTTGTGATTGTTTTACAATAAACTTACATGCCGTCTCCTCTCTTCTGATCACCATAAGTTAATTTTGATAATCTATATATCTATAAAAGTGAAATTGTGTGTGTGTGCGCACATTTCCCTATCAAACTACTCTGTCAATTTTCAGTCTACAGACTCGAGATTTGACATAAGGGGTATTCAGATTTGGGAAAATCTTTTTAATCGGTTTTCAGCCAGAAAGTTGGCTGCCAAGAGGTCAAAGTTCAACAGTTTGACCTTTGAAAACTACCAAACTCCACCAATTTTGGGTCTAAACACTTGAAATTTTAGATGTAGGTTACTTAGACATGGATCAAACTTTTTAATTTGATTTGAGCCCAGAACAACAAATGTTAAGGGGGCAAAATTGGGGTCAAAGATAAAAAAAAAAATTTAATCTCTGCAGTCTCTCCCAAATTACTCAGCCAATATTTGGTCTAAACATTTGAAATTTTACATAAAGTGTATTCATACATAGGGCAAGCTTTTTAATCAGTTTTTGGCCGAAAATTTGGCTGCCAAGAGGTCAAAGTTGAAAGAGTTGACCTTTGCAGACTCTACCAAACTATTCTACCAATTTTGGGTCTAAACACTTGAAATTTTAGATGTAAGTTACCTGGATAGGAGTCAAACTTTTTAATATATATATATATATATATATATGCACATGAAGTTATGAACAGTATATAGGGCCTAAGCAAAGCCAGGCTGAACTGCTAGTAATCTCTAAATTTGGTGCAATACTTAAATTCTATTTTTCTAAAGAAATTAAATAAAACAGATTTCAGATGAAGGTGTGGTGTGTGTGAAACTATTAACTTAATGAAAAAGTTGAAGGAGACATATGTATAAAACACATTTTTACTGACCTTGTGTGATGATTTACTTCCTTTTCCCTCTCCACTCAAACTATTTATGAAAATATGCAGTGTTGATGACGACAAAATAAGAACTGGCATGGACAACTGGGTGTGTGTTATGTTCGATTCATGTTGGATCCATAGCACTGCTTTTATTTGATGCTCGAAACAACCTTACGGCTTTTCCCATAAGTATCTGATCATCATGATCATATTAGGTTTAATGTCCATCTTACATTCTGGTAATTGTTGGATGGCTTTCAAAAAACCGTTTACAATTTTTACAATATTTTCTAGCCAAATCCTCTTCTCTCTTTCTCTAAAGTTCATCCTTTTTTCCTGTGAACTTACAGTTACCTCAATATTCATTTGGCGTTTGGTTGCGATTGTTGTACACCAGTCCAGGTTCTGATTTTTACAATCAGTCAGATACACATTAGCCCATTTTGGTAGCCTTTTAGCTGCCAGGCTGAAGCATCTGTTCCGGGTAATCCTAGGAGGTCCCCCCCTTTCCCCAGAACTTGCCTCCCAGCTTTTGGGTAGAGCAACTTTATTGCTTGTTGTCTGAAGCATCCTCACTGGAAAATGCCAATGAGGAACCTTATATTTTACAGGTCTAGAGTACTCTTTTAGAAGCTCTGGCATATTCTGCCCCTTCCAATCTTGTGTCACTCCCAGCCCCCCCCCCCCACAGTAAGAGAGAGGTAAATACCTACCCTGTTATCTCAATTGTTCTATATCTACGAAGAACTCTCATTCATTCTTTCAACGTGGCCATACCATTGAAGTCTATAGTTCTGCACACATCTCCCTATACCGTCTAGATTTAATCTTCTTCTGAAGTTATAAAATCTAAGACTGTTTTTAAGACTTACATTACACATCGATCATATTTCTCTCCATGCAACGCATGTCCACAATCCTCACTGGTCAGATTTTACTGCCATACATCATCACACTGCCTACCTATACCCGACAGGTTCTTCCTTTAGTCAACAATGGTAATGCTTTGTTGATTAATAATAACAGATGTTCAATATACTTAGCCGATTCTATCAGTTACACCAATGCTAATTGCATTGCTTTAAAGCATGCAAACATTTTCATATTATTTGGATTCTTCAGACTACTGTTCTCATCAACGTTTTGGCCGATGTAACCTCCGACCTTGTTCAGATGTATCTTGTCAAACTCAGAGGAAATCTTTTAGCTACATAAGGACCCATGGTGTAGTGGATGAAGAACTTAGCAAAATTCAGTTGTCCGTCACACTTTTCTGGAGGTTGAATTGCAGATGACATTCAAACTACAATTGAAAATTATTTAGTCATGACTGATAGAACAAGAGTATACTACTCCCATGGATTAAATAAAGGGTGCCATTCAAAATTCTGTGCAGATTTCTGAGTTTGACAAGATACACCCGAAGAAGGTTGGAGGTTACATTGACAAAAATGTGAAACTAACACTCAATATGAGAACAATATTCCAGTTTGAAGAATCTAAATATGAATAATCAATCCTCATCTCGAAACTTCAGAAACATTTTACTTTAATTAAAAGTTTTTATTAATTCTTAACATCCTGTTGAAAATGTTTAAAGTCCAAAGCCTTAGTCCTCTACAGTATTACTAAAATAAAGTTAATTTTTTTTCTTTAATTACAGAGTGGAATGACAAAATTGTTGTCATGGAAAAGACATGATTCCAACTCTATTTGATGAAAACTGATTATTTTTTGTTGTTGCAGGCCATCTACTAGTTGGCCAGTTGTGTACAAATCCCAAGAGCGATAGGAAGCCTTCTATCATGTCTGAAAGTGACACAATGTTCAACGAGCGAGATTGGAAATGCGTCGCTGTACAACTCATACTTTCTAACAATCCAAGTCATGACAACAGGATCATTGCCAGCACCCTCAAAATGCAACAAACGCATCGAACGACCCATTGGTTATGGTCTTTGGTGTGGTTTCAAGTGAAGGCCACATCATGCTACCTCACATCTTCAAAATCGGCTTGAAAGTCAACACCAAAGTGTACCTGGATGTGCTGAAGATTGTGGTGATCCTCTGCTGCAATCAGTTGGTTACTGGCAGAATCTGGGTGTGGCAGTAGGACTGTGCCGGCCCACAACTCCAAAGAAATCCAGGCTTGGCTCCAGAATGAGTGCTATGAGTTTGCACCCTTCTCTCACTGCCCTCCCCTGACCTGAACCTGCTGAACTACTTTGTTTGGTCATATGTCGAGAACATCACCAACATGATCTCCCGCAACACCAAAGCCAGCCTGATTGCTACCATCCACTATTGAGATGGTGATTGGGGCTGAAGCCAGCTACATCGAATAGATGTCAGCTCTACTACATAATCAAGTTACCTGGATCGATATTTTCGATAAAAGTTTTAAAATAAAACTGTGTTGTTTTCTTTAGGGTGACAATTTATTGTTCCACCCTGTATTTATTCATAATATCTTTACTTTTGGACAGATTGCTATGAAACTTGACAGTATGACCAGAAAGGCACAATTTTTTTTGTTTTGTTTGTTTTTTAATATTTTACCATTTGCACAGGAAATAATATTGTGATAAGACAAGTTATTTGAGTTATCATTAAAAGTTGTCATGTTGAAAAAATATGAAACCGATGAGATAAAGAAGTATGAACACTTTAAAGTTCAGTCTCACGGGTCAGATTTACTTCCACTCTATTGGGCCCTTTCAAATATATTTAAACAAAAGGTTATCATTCTAAGAAGTTTATGGCAGATTAGGAATACAAACATCACATTACACTACCAATGTGATATAGTATGTTAAGAATTGATAAGTAAAAAAATTAATACATAATTATATATAACCATTTCGCTTGACTCCAAAGCCCAAGACTTTATTTGTTACCAATCATTTTATTGACCGAAATAAAAACTTCAATATTTCCCTCATAGACTCATCAGAAAAAAAAGAAAGAAAAAAAAGAAAAAAGAAAGAAAAAAAAAGAAAAAGATGCATAATAATGTAATAGATAAAATTCAGAAAGAACCAAAACAACTTGCATCAGTTCATTTCATCTATATAGAAATGGACCGTTATAAGCTACTTTAATTCTTTCTAAATTTTACCTATTATTACATTATTATGAATTTTTCACTTTGCGAACTTTATCCCCCCCCCCATAGATCCACAGAGCAAATACCCAAGATTGACATACAAATATTAGTTGTTTCCCATGAATGAATCAGATTTGTAAAATGTAACAAAGATTTTATTTTGGAAAAAAATGATTGGCAAGATAAATAAAATCTTGGGCATTATAATCTAGCAAAATTGTTATTTATGCTCTGGTATATCTTAAACATCAAGCTTTTAATTTAAAAAGAACGGAAAATATTTGCACAAACATTTTCACAAACTATATATATATAGTTTGTGAAAATGTTTGTGCGAAATGAAGAAAAAAAAAAACACCAACAAAGAAAATAAAAACAAAACAAGATTATTTTGTAATGATTTTAGTTAATCGTTGACCAGCAGCAGCAAAAAAAACAAAAAAAAAACAAACAATTAAATAAAAATGAACAAATATGGTTAGAAAATTAAAAAAAAAAAAAAAAGGAACAAAAACAAAACTAAGAAATGATAAATATTTAAAAAAAAAAAAAAATATTGGCTAATAGAACAAATAAATAAAATCCACCGAATATGAATACAACTGGATGTATTTTTTTTTTCCAATTTTTTTTTCCCCCAATTTTTTTTTTCTTTCTTGGCAAGAACAGTTGGAGGGGAGGGGAGTACATTAGAAAGAGATAGGATTATTGCCTAAAGGTTAAATAGGGAGAGAGAGAAACCTACAGGATCATTATTTAACACATCAAATTTGAGTAATATTTTTTTTCACGCCGCCCCATACCCAGATTTAAAAAAAAAAAAAAAAAGTACTATATTTTGTGTCCGTCTAGATCCCCAGCATCATAGAAATAATGCAATATTGTCTTCTAAGCACAATGCGCCGCATACTTACTGAATGATGCGGCAAACATTGTAATATACCAAAGCAACCCTGTGTCCAGTGTGTCAACCCATGCACCAACACAAAAAAAAATCATGGATGTGTGTCGATTATCACTAAAACAAAAGTAAATTTATTTTTGTCTGACATAAAGTTACCTTGTCGAATTTTCAAAATAGCAATCCATCTGACATACATCGATACTTGATTCTGACAAGCTAATTTTTCGTTTTTATCCTTTCACTATGTAATTGGCAAATATTTTTTTATTTTTTTTTTTATTTCACAGCAATTCTGTCTGAGAAAACTTTTAGAGTGGATGCATTTTATTTAAACATTAAAAAATTCAAGATTATATAATTACTTCTCTTTAATGGAAGTAATCATCTAAAGAGTTATTTCCCTTTGATTCTATAACATGATTCTATAACAATCATGAAAATTGATTTAAGTCTTATTTTTTTGTTGTTCAAATTTCTTTTTTACATCAAGTGCAGGGAGATATAACTAAAAAAAAAAAATAAATAAATAAAATAAAAAAAAAAATAGCGCTTGTCCAGAGTAAAATTAAAGAAAAATCTTTTATGATGTACATGATAATGGAAGGAAAATACTGTACACCGAAAATCACAAATTGATTAGAGTTTTTATGAATAAAATCATTTTTAAGTGAATTTGAGTTTTTCTCCAATATCCCTCCCACTTCCCCATGTTACGAATTTTTCTAAAATCTTGCAAAAGTTTGTTTTATTTAGAGTTATCTTTTTTGTTCCTTTAAACTGTTTTCAAGATGTTGCAACATTGTCACTTATAGTTTAGCCATAAAATTTGATTTCCTTATTTAAAAATAAAGTTACTTGATCAATTTACTTGGTTTTTTGGTGTACAATATTTTGTTTCCATCACAGGTAAGTACATACAGATTTTTCTTGCTTAAATATCACACGAATAGAGAATCAGCAGGAGCAGTTGCTGTTGTGTTTTAATTTGTTGTACATAAATAGTAAAGGCGCAAAATAAATCAATCCTTTTTCTCTCTGTATCCATTAGAGTATTTTTTTAAGACTTGCTTTTTTTCTTAAATAATATTAGTACACAATTTAAAGGTTAACAATCACTTAATATTGGTGATATAAATTTTCAACTAAAAACAAAATATTGCAGTTATAATCATTAGTTAGAACAAAATATATAAATATAGATGAATACAAATTTTAAACTACTCACCATTGATAACCACTTACTAAAAAGAGATCATTTAAAAAAAAAATAAAAAAATTGTCATTAATTCTTTTTCTGAGTTTGATTAAATTTTTTAAGTTTCAGCTTAAAAGTCTTTGATATTTATGGTTATCTTACACAAACACAGACCCCATAATATTGTAAAAAAAAAAAAAATAAAAAATAAAATTATAATAATACTCTATGTAGGGAGTCAGGCGATTGGTTGCAAAGTCATGAAAATAATTTAAAAAATATGACACTGCAGTCTTGTGAAACTTGTTTTGATAAGGATTTGCTGTCAAAACATATACACTTATTACACATTTAAAAATTTTTTTTTTTTTTATTATTAACATTAGTAGCAGCATAGGAATGCTGCCATTATATTCAAATTCACTTACCCAAGTTATAAAAAGTTTTCCTTTCTTGTATACAAATCTTTGCATTACTCCTTTTGACAGGACGCATTTTTATATAAATAAAAAAATAAAAAAAATTCTTTTGAAAGTACCATGAAAAAGTAATATTTTAATAACTTTTTTATGGGTAACTTTGATTGATATAGATATATATATATATATATGTGTGTGTGTGTGTGTGTTTGTTACAATTTTAAGTTAGGCTTTTAAAGTCACCTACAAATATTGATCGTCTACAGCTCAATATTTCATAGTATGTTAACATGAAGCTAGATGCTTTAAGATTTTAATTATTTTCAAATCATATTCCAAACAACGAGTTCACATATTGATATGTGACACCGAATAATGCTTAAAGGTTTGGAAGTGTTTCTCAATTATTTTACATCGATATGGAAGGATCTCCCACCCCTCCGAATTCTATTGCTAATGATTTTGTACAATTAAAAATAAACATCGCTTGGAAACAGTTGTAAACTTGGATTACCAATGTACAACCTTTTTATTTGGAATACGATTTGAAAAGAATCTAAATCTCATATATATATATATATATATATATATATATATATATATATTATATATATATATATTATATACACACACACTAAAAGAGGCACCCGAGAATGAAAGTGATTCTTATAGTTTAAAAAAAAAAATTTAAATTGATATTTTAAATAGTTCAGATTGAAAAATGGTAAGACAAAAAAACATCAATACTTTCACCACGAGGAGGTTGACCTCTCAGGTTAATACCACCCACAAAATGAAGAGAGAAAAAAGAAAAACAATAAGTCTTTTTTTATGAATAAGTTGTTTTAACAATAAAAGTTTTAAGAGAAAAAAAAAAATGATTTTAATCATTTAATAAATAATTATAACATTTGGTTTTCTAAATTTTAAAATTAAAAGGAATAAAATTGTTTAAAATTTTATTTTTTTTTAGCCATTCCAAAATTTTCTGTAGCAAAATTAAAATCACATGAACATAAACCAGAAAGCAAATGCAAAAGCTTTTAAAGAATTAATCACGTGGTCATGCACAAATGTGGAGAACCAATTATATATGTTACTAGCTGTATTTATCCGATGTTACCAGGTATGCATTGTAGTCATTTCAATTTTTCATTTACATTTTTTAACACTACAATTTTAGCTATAAGGGAGACAACTCTTTATATTTCAATTAAAAGAGTTGTTCCCCTTGATAATTCTGTTTATTAGGTTGTAATTTTACGTATTACTAGTTTTCTTGAAGGCACTACATAAAGAAAAAAAAATGTAGTGAAGTATGTTACTATTGTGCCAATAACTCGGTGCAACAATAATTGAAAATTTGCTGGTTTGGTATGTCAGCTTAAATGTTCTTTAGGTCCAACTTTTAAAATATCACAAGATTATATGTTGTGCAAGATTTTTAAAAATTGTAATAATTTCAAATTCTTTTTCAATTAACATTTAACACTGGGTTTCTCTTTTAACCCAAGTTTTAAATTTAAATTTTCCAATGTTTATTTAGAGTTTTTATTTTATGTACTTTTTTAGCAGATATGAAAGTGTATATAACTGGCTAGACTTAACATATGTGTGTGTCTGTGTGTGTGTGTAAAACAGAGAAAAAAAAAATTTTTTTTTAAATGAAGTATAGGAATCAAAAACGCAAAATATTCAAGACCAGCATTTATTTTTTAAAATGTGCCTTAAGTATTTAAAGAAAAAATACTTAAATGACAAAGTAAATATTTATGTATGTCTACATTTTATTATAAATTCTTAGTCCTTCTCTCTCTCTCTCTCACACACACACACACACGTAAAAAGGAAAAAATCTGACACTATGATAGGTGAACATTTTCATTCCTGTGTCATAAGTTTTATTGACTTGTAAAATGGATGTCATGATTAGAAATGTAAAAACCAAGCAAGAAAAAAAAATTTCTTCAATACAAAAAAGAATAAAATACAAGCTTTCTTTTTCCAACACAAAGAAAGAAAAAAAGCATTCTTTCTCCAATACCAAAAAGAAGTATTCTTTCTCCATCACAATAAGAAAAAATAGTTCCAATACAAAAAAGAAAAAAGTTGGGGGTTTTTTTTCAACAGATAAGAAAAAAAACACAAAAAGCTTTCTTTCTCCAATACAAAAAAAAAAAAAAAAGAAAAAAAACGTTTCCACGCATTTTCTTTTTCATTTTGGAAATCTCTCCCTCTCTTACACCCACAAGTATTCTTTCTTTTAGTTTGTATTGATTTAATTGCATTCATCTGTCACGCTCTTTTTGAATTATTAACTGCATTTTTCCTATTGGCTGTTACCTATCTAAGGAAGATGCATTTTAGTGAAAGATGAATTCAGTAAAATCTTGTTCACATTAAAAAGTTTTCAAATCGTGTGTATATATATATTAGGATTAGGACGATTAATAGGAATCAGGATTCGGAAATTTTAGGAGTATCAAAATAGGTATCGGAAAAAATTGTGCCTATTTTCCAATGCCAAAAAAACGATTCTTTCATTTTGCTTTTTTTTTTTTTTTATAAAGCGAACTTTTCTGCTGATAGTAATTGATAACATGATGAATATCTATTGATTTTTAACTAAAATCAATAGATCATTCTCACAAATATATTTTTACATATAACGTGTTTTTACAGTAATTGTGAAAAAAATAACTATAGTCATATATTTAGAGATTTATAAAGAATTGGAATAATATTAGAATCGTCCCATCACTATTACATATATGTTAAATTTTCATCTATATTTTTTAACTGGGACCAACATCGTCATCAGCCGATGGAAAGGTTAGAGTGGTGCCAAAAAGTAAAATAAAACTTGTATAGCTGTTTAGATAGTTGAATATTAAACTGAACTCTCTAAGCGGGTGTCAAATAGACATTTATCAAATAGGTGTGAAAATAAATGTGATTAAATAATGGGCAACTCTACAATATTTACTTTGCTTTCCATAGTTCAGTAATAAAAAATAAATTAGATTTGAGAGTTAATGCTACACCTACGAATGAGATTTCTCACCTACAGTCTTTAGGCCTTAATTTTATGTTGTAAATGAATAACTTTCTAATACATGTTGATTTCATTTTTTAGTGCCCAGAAAATTTTTTTTCAAAGAATCATTTTTGGAATCGGAAATGAGGCTAAAATCTTTTCAATTCCTCATCCCAACACTAATGTATACATAAAAAATGACAAAAGGTCTGTATTCCAAATTACAAGATGTTGTACACCTTACTGTTTATTCCTTTAAGCGTGTTAAAATGTTCAATCCATTTTAACACGCTTAAAGAAATAAATGGTAAAATGGACAACATCTTGTAATTTGGAATATAGACCTTTTGTCATTTATCTGTATATGTTCTGTAGTTACACCGAGCTTCATAAAGGATCAATATAAATAAAAGGTGAAATGTAATTGAATAAGCATTTTTTCATTCATATAATATATACACACTAGTTGTGCCGAATCGACATGGTCCAGGATTCATTGTTTGCACATTTAAATAAATTTAGATTAAAGGTAAAATAAATTAAAAAGGCCAAGGAACAAAGTGAAATAATATGTAAATCATGTATAGGCGAGAAGCGCATGTACAAAAACAAATGGTCACAAAATGTTATCAACGTAGAGAAGAGATGGTTGATAAGTCATTATTTTAAGCAATAAAAATTTATGTCCCTTCATTATTTCAATCATTATTCAAGAGTAATATTCCAATCTGGAACACAAAATCCTTAAGCAGAATCAAATATCAATGTTTTGAGATGTGATGCTATTTGGGTCTGAATTCTAAAATCCAACAACTTGTGTGTGTGTGTGTGTGTGTGTGTGTGTGTGTGGTCTACAGAGTAAATATCCAGTATCGACATACACATATCGATTGTTCCCTTTTGCATCAACCAGATCTGTAAATCTATCAGAGTTATCGTTTTGAAAAAAAATTGGTAAGATGAATAAAATCTTGCACTTTGGAATCTATTTTTTATATATATATATATATATATATATATATATATATATATATGTTGATAAACAGCTGATTTTAAATAACAGATTAGTGTACACAAATAGAAAAATATACAGGCTAAGACCACAGTGTAGTATCTGTTCTGATCCTATATTTACGTTAATTTGTCCTTATTATAGAAAAGTTTTGGTACTTGTACAGTTTAATCAAGACATTAAAAAATGAAAACATCAAAAAAGGTTATATTGTATGTATTTGCTTTGGACTGAAGATCTCAAAAGAAAAAAAAAAAAAAAAAAAAAAAAAAGAAAATTTCATTTAATTTGATCAAGTAGTTTTTTTTTTTTTAGTGGAAAAACACGTTTTTATGAGAGCGCGTTGAAGTCAGCCATTATGGAAATTTTTTAACATGCCACAGGGAGATAACTATGTAAAGCGCTGAAACTCCCTCCACATCTTTATTAGTAGCTTTTCTTCCTAAAAATCGAACCTTTTGCTCGGTATCAAAAATTGTTTATTCGCTGTAAAAAAACTACTTGATGAAATTAAGTGAAATTTTTTTTTTAGGAGAACTTCATTCCATAACGGATGTGTACAATATAACATTTTTTCAATATTTTCATTTTTTAATGTCTTAATTAAACTGTACAAGTGCAAAAGTTTTCGCTATATTGACTAAGACAATTTTTATTTTTGCCTACTTCCAGAGTGCCCCTTTTTTTTTGGGGGGGGGGGGAGGGCTGGTTTCCCCTACATTAAAAACGGCCTTGTGCCACACATTGCTCTTGTGGGGAAGCAACTAAATAGCAATATACACAAACATGTGTGTGAGTGTTTTATCTGTAGTTATTCTCATGACAGTTGGAAGAATTTACTCTTCAATATGAACCCTTTCTGAATGTTTGTAAAGTTTGTATTACATATATCTATAACTTGAAGATTCAAAATAATTAAATTTTGTTTAAGCAAATAACAGACATCGCTGACAAAACTGCAGCAAACTCTTTTAGGACAGCCTATCTAGCCTTGTAGTTTTTTGGGTTTTGGCAGCAATTTTCATATTTTGATTATAAATTACAACATGTAAGATTTTTTTAAAAAATCTTACATGTTGTAATTTTTTTTTTTTTAAATCTTACATTTTTTTAAATTTTTTTTTTTTTTAATTTTTTAATTTAAAATTTTTTTTTTTTAATTTAAAAATTTTTTTTTTTTTTTAATTTTTTTAAATCTTACATTTTTTTTTAAAAAATCTTACATTTTTTAAAAAATCTTACATCTAAAAAAAAAAAAAAAAAAAATCAATTGAATAAAATATTTTTATGCTGGTCCAGAATTCCCCTATACTGAAAAACAAAAACAAAGAAAAATCTGATATAAATAAAGAAAATATTGTACTCCAAAAATCATGTAAATTGATAAAGTAATTTTATTTTTTTAAATCAAATCATTTTCACGCGAATTTGAGTTTTGCTAATGTCTCCATGTTAAGAATGGCTTTCTAAAATTTCACAAGTTTGAATAATTTGGAGTTATTTCCCTTGTTTTCAAGATAACATTGCGATATTATCAGTTTTGTTTAACCAGAAGATTTGATTTTCTTACTTGAAATTACTTAACTTACGTGCTTTTTTTTTTTTTTGTGTACGATATTTTCTTTTCATAATGGTATTATGTCATTCAGATTTTTCTTTATTTTTGTTTCTTTAATACAAGGGGAAGTCTGGATAAACACCTTATGTTCTTATGGAATAAAAAAGTTAAAACCGATTTGAATTAATCAGCGTTTCACCTCCTCATGTATTCGTTATGTAGAGATAAAATGATAAAAACGGACATAGGAAAACAAGCTAATCATAGCTTGAATATTTTGTGTTTATTATTAAAAACTTCTTCAGAAACGAGCGAAAGATGTTATTTTTTTTTTTTAAAGATTTATAAGTGAAAATGTGGATATGCTGTTTGCTCCTTTCCTTTTTGATCTGTTTTTATAGATACTAAATAAGAAAAATAAAAAAGAAAGAAATTTGAAGCAACATGCTCCTCTTCATATGTATTCATATTTTTTCTTTCATTTCCAAAAAATTTTCACTTTTATTCCTCATGTCTAAGTTTCCAATTGTGAAGAAACTTAAAAAAAAAACAAAAAAAAAACAAAAAACGTTGTTCATTTCTGAAGAAGAATTCTTTTAAAAGATAAAATATTACAATCTCATTATGCAAGTTAGTTTTTGTATGGACACTTTTTTCATTTCAGCACTACATTTTGTTGGATTTTATTAAAACCGTATTCATATATATATGTGTGTGTGTGTGTTGAGCAAACCTTCTTCAGGTTTGTATTACTATACACAGATTTGAAAAAGTTGTCAAAAAAAAATATATAACAAATAAATGTTATCAAAAGCAAGATAAGTTACTTTTCTACCAAACTGGATATATTTTTTGTGTTTTTATTCAATGTAACATGTTTATTCAGCTCGAAAAACATACTTTGTTTACCGATGTATTGGAAAATTCAAAATGGCGCCCGACTTTCTCTTTAACACGGTAAGTTCGGGAAAAGGTGTTAGAAATAATAAACTAGACAAAATACTATTAAAAAAACCACCGAATATATGTCAACCTATGTCACGGTAATATATATTGCACGAGTTTCTAACAGTATTTTGTCTAGATTTATATTTATAGCACCTTTTCCCAAACTTACCGTGTTAAAGAGAGAGTCGGGCGCCATTTTGAATTTTCCAATACATCGGTAAACGGTATGTTTTTCGAGCTGAATAAACATGTTACATTAAATAAAAACGCTGAAAACATATCCAGTTAGGTAGAAAAGTAACTTATCTTGCCTTTGATAACATTTATTTGTTATATATGTCTTTTGACAACTTTTTCGAATCTGTGTGTACAGTAATACAAACCTCCTTTTTTTTTTGTGTGTGTGTGTGTGTTGAGAAAAACAATCGAAATGTAGATAATCACCAAATACAAAGGACCAAAGATTTCTGGATGAATATTTAGTTCTTTTTATTGAAGTTTTTTTTATTAAAAAAAAAAAAAAGAAAAAAAAAAGTCATCCAAATTTTAAATTATTTTTATTTGCCTTATCTATATTTACATTTATTTTTCTCAACATTTTGTCGGATTTAATCCATACTCGCTTTTATATAGTCTCGGAAGTTTTGTAACCTTTGAAACTTTATGGAAAAAAAAAAAAAAAAAAAAAAAATTAGTATTGAACTCCTTTGCTTGTAAGTCAATCTCTTGCAATCACTGCATTAATCTTATTATTGTAGGGATCATCAGTTGTTTATCATGACAAACTGTTTTGGGGGGGAATTTAATATATACATATATATATTGCGCACACATACATTATATAAAATAACAATAAAAGAAATAACAATAAACAGATCCCCTCTGCCCTCTCTTCTACCCCAAATTGTTCTCGGTATATTGTTCTATATTTATAATAGGTCATTATTTGGTCGTTCAATGACGGACAAAATAGACTTAATTCTTTTGGAAACATTTTATCTGGTCCTTTTTTTTTCAATACCGGAAGTGGTCATTGTTGATTTTGTTATTGGATTGGTGGGGGTGGGACGATTTCTAAATTATCGTCATAAAGCAGCAAGAACCAATCATCTGTTTTGAAAAGTAAATAAAATTATAAAAAGAAAGAAAAGAGGAAGTTAAATGGTAATAAACTCAACGTAGCTTATTCCATAGTCTGTGACAATATCTATTTGGCCACTCCCCTCTCTCCACCTGGTGATAAGAGTGATAAGTGTTGGAGCTAGTAATAAGAGCATGGTTAATAATTGTAGTAGTAGTTAAAATGATAAAACTAGTGTTAACTAATTAATAGTAAGGGTAGTAGAAACACAATATGTATTGCAAATAAGTGAAAATGAAGTGCTTAATATCCAGAGGAGGGAGAGGATGAGAGGTTCATACCTTTCTTTTGACAACTTTAACATAAATAAATTTAATGAATCCCCCCTCCTTTTTTTTTTTCTTTTTAAGATCATTTAAGTCAATCAGTTTTATTTTAGGTTAAAATAGTTCACAATAATGAGTGTGGTATTTTTCCTTTATAATTAAAAAAGTTAATTTTTTTTTTTTTTTTTTTAATCTCTTAATTTTCTGTTTAATTTTGTTACATGTTATAGGTTCCATAAATTCTTAGCTCTTTTAGGTGCTGTTAGCTTTCAAGGAACATGGGAACAGGGAGGATTGGCTCATGAAATCATTTAATGATAACCACAACTGGCAGATTAAAAAATTAATTTAAAAAAATCTATGTCAGTAGTTTTTAAAAATTGTGACAGTAATGGTGGTATAGAGTAGTAGAAAGAGAGAGTGGTGGTGGTGGCGATAGTAGTAACAACAGAGAGAGGGGGATAGTAGTGATATTATTACTAAGAGAAGGGTGACTGGTTGTAATAAGATTGATTTGTTTGTTTTAAGGCATAACAACCCTTTTGGATTATTTAATACAAACTTCATTTATTTTGGTAAAGTTTTGCATCTAAGGTTCTTAATATTTTAAAGTATTTAACATTGTATTTAAACCATTTGTAGATTAATTCCTTTCACATATATTTTGCAAATAAACAGTCTGCAGTCGATAAAATAAAGAGATTTGCTTTGGGTTTATTAGATTTGGGGGGTAGAAGCCCACCATTTTCATTGAAAAATTCAAGTAACTTCAGCGGCCTAGAAATAAAATGGCCGCTGAGTTCTATGTAAAAAAACTGAAAGAAATCCTTACTCCACATATAAAGATAATTGTTCATAAGAAAAGTTTGCTATGCTCAACAAAATAGTTTTCTGTATTGAAGGACAGAATTTTTCTTTTGAAAATTTCCATCTCCAACCATCAACTGACTGAATAATGGTTCAAAAAGCATGGTACATTACATATTTCATAGCGCCAAGAATTGGCCATTAATTAACGCTTGGCAATCCATTCAATCACTTCAAAATTTTCAGACAGCTTCATAACAAGTTGTAAATCCTTCAGTCTGCATGAAATCATAGTCATAAATATCATTTACAAGAATTTGAATGTATTCTAAGGATCCAGCGGCCATTTTCTTTCTAGGCAGCTGTATTTACACATTACCAACAATTTCTTCAGAATAGTATTACTAGTAGAGATAACAGAACGAGAAGCAAAAAAAAAAAAAAAAGGTAGTAGTAGCAGTTGTAATAATACCAGTAGTCATGATTGTAGTAGTAGTAATAATAGTTGTGAGGATAACTTCTATCACAGTTTTGCTCCATTTACTAATGGCATTCACCTTTGTTCGTTATCTTAAACTGCAACTTTTCACTAAAGGATACCAAAAATTCATGATGTTTCATAAAATAAAAATAAAAATTAAGGGAAATGGCTTCCTCATGATCATCGAATAGAACAGACCGTCCATTCTGAACAATTGAAACAATGACCATTTACCTGTTTTTTAATCAATTGTTTTTAGTAAAAAGTTAGGGGGGAAGGGGGAAGAAAAGAAGGGGAGGGTCACAGCCAAATCTAAATGGAATCCCAGGTCTGATTATCTTTGACAATATTTTGTCTACAAGTGTTTCAGGAGGCGGCGGTGATGGTGGTGCCTGTTGTTGTTGTTGTTATTCATTTGTCTAGGTCTCGGCATGGAATGCATCCGCTGTGCTCTCTGTCTAGTCTCTCGATGCCACGTGCAAAAATTTTCACCAACTGACAGTGAACTCTGGAACAAGAATAAAATAAATAAAAAAATAAGTTGCATAAATAAAACATGTGTCTTGTTTAATTGAAATATTTGTAATTGTTTAAAAAAAAAAAAAAAAAAGAATTCTTAACATTAAACAGTTTTGTTAAAAAAAATCCAATTAAAAACACTTAACTGACATTAAACAACTTTCTGAATGAGAGAGACGGGCGGAAAAACGAGAGGGAGGCTGGCGGAAAAATGAGAGGAAGGCGGGCAGAAAAGGAGAGAGAGATAGAAAAAGCAAAAAAGAAAATAAATTAATATGTAAAAAAAAAACAAAAAAAAGGAAAGAAAAAGGAATGAAAAATAAAAAGAATTAAGATAATAAAACAAAAAAAAAAGAAAAAAGAAAATGAGCGTTTCTCTTCTTACTTGACATGGACTGCAGGAGTTCCGATGACCTCCCCATCACAGTTCCATACACTGTTTTGAGACGAACGAGAACCAGAGCGGAAGAGATGTTGCCGACAATTGACCTCACCCGTTTCAAACTCAAATTCTTCTTCGAGGGGACGGAATTGGAACTCCCTGACACGATAGACTTGAACAAAGTCAAAGTCGAACTGAAAGGAGACATCATTTAGATAAACGAATATTTTACCTGAAACAGATTTTATGTGACATTTTTTTTTTATTTTAAATTATGACTATTTGATGCAAGAGAGTGTATTGATGGAGGTTTGATATTGTGAATTCAGAATGGATCATAAACGAATGGTAACATTTAATGCTACTAAGACTAAGCTTCTTTCCTTTAATAAAAAACCTTCTCAACCAACAATTGCCATCGCAAAAAAACACCCTCCCTGAGAGCTCATCGTTCAAACTCCCCAGTTTAACATTTACATAGAACATGAATTGGAACAAATACATTGTAGACATTGTCAAGGTTGCTGCAAAGAAGGTGGGCTCCCGCTATCATGCTAGAAAATTACTTGCACAAAAGAGTATAATATCTTTACAATGTTACCCATTCACCCATGCATGGAGTATAGTTGTCACCTTTAGATCTGTGAATAATAGGTCTTGCACTACCAGCCGAACTTCAACCTCTGTCCCATCACTGCAATGTTGAATCCCTGTGCGTGTTTTACAAGTACTTTAATATGTTGATGAACTTATAGCACTTAATTCTTTGATGTACGTTCTTCCAACTAACCCAACAAGCAGCAAAATCCCACCCTTTCACCGTTGGGGTTCCTGGGTACCAGAAAACCTTCTACTCAAATAGTTTCTAATCTCGAACTGCTGGACTTTGGAATTCCTTCCTCATTTCTGGCTTTCCTGATTGTACTAACTTGCAGAAGTTTAAATGTAATGTGAACAAACATGTCGCTGCTCAACTCATTATTGTTCTCCATTAGACAATCTTAAATAGGATGTTCCAAGTGGCAACATGCTTCGTTTTTTTTTTTCTTTGGGGGGGGGGGAAGAGAGGGAGTGTAAGTAAAATAATTCAATATCGACCAAATTTGGGTATATTTACAACACAATTTCCAAATTTAAATCTAAAATATTTAACCATGAAGAGAAGAAAGAAAAAAAATCACTGCTACTTACCTGATCCGAACGACGATCCCTGCAGCTTAACAAATGTCGCAGATAATTTATACGAGAACACCGCTTAACAAGAATAAGATCCGTGCATCCATCCCCGAGGTGACAAGTTGGGGATACACCCTCGGGGCTCATTGCACACCGACAAGTCATTGTAACTGCATTGACACCAATGAACTCTCCTCTTAAAGTCTGCCACTGACTATCTGCTAGATGGAAAAGAAAAATGAAAAAGATGAAAAGAAAAGTTTTTTTTATGCAAGAAATTTAAAAGTAATTCTCAAATAATAATTCAAATAAATTATATGCTGTATTCAACTTATTTTCTTTTTGCTTTTTCCAAAGTTCAATCTTTATTCTCAAAGTCGACAAATCTAAAAAAAGAAAACCAAATCCTAAAATAAAAAATAAAAAACAGTCGACAAACCTTATAAAAAAAAAATCTAGACAAACCTTATAAAAAAAAAAAATCTAAACAAACCCTAAAAAAAAAATTTTTTAAAATGGACAAACCCTGAAAAAAAAGTTAGCACATCTTAAAAAGTCAACAAATTTTTAAAAAGTCAAAACAAAAAAAATAAAGTAAATTAAAAAAAAAAAAAAAAAACTTAGTAAGGAAACTGAGAAGTAGCTTACCAATGGGAGGTTTCTCTGGAGAAGATCTGGCTATGTTTTCTTCAGCTGTATTACATACCAAACAACTGAAACAAAAACATTTAAATAAATATTTACGAGCAATTTTGGCCTTTTTAAAAAAACAAAAAAACTGCAAATATGCATTACTGTATGTGCTAAACACTAACAAACTATGTTGGTCAAAAGATTAGCTGCGACGTCTTTTAAGGAAGAAAATCGAATACAAAGTTTCACTAGAATTAGTGCAAAGCTCCATATAATCATATCAAAATGGGAAGTATCTGGATTTAAGAGAATTTACTATGGAAACAAATTAGTTGAAGTGGGAGTACACTTTTTTTTTTGAGGGGTGGGGGGGGGGGTGCAAGACAATACTGATCCCAATCTTGAAAAAACATAAATAAAGAAAAAAATCGTTATGGTGTATGTACCTGTAAAGGAAAAATATATTTTACACTAAAAATTCATGTTAGTTAAACAAGTAGTTTTAGTTTTCTTTAAAAGAAAAAAAAAAAAATTATGGCTAAATAATGCCTTTTTGTAGGACATCTATATATATAAAAGGCAAAAATCGGTGTGTATGTATGTATGTATGTATGTTTGTTTGTAACGCTAAAACTTTTGACAGACACAACCAAAGTTGACAAATTAGGTAGCATATTGCACCTTGATCACCCGGATGACAAATATCGAAATTTCACGTCAAACGGACAACTAGAAGGGGGTTAACTGATCATTTTTCTCCCAGGGGGGCCCCCCAAAAAACCTGTCATTTTAACATTATTCATTAGCTGTCACGTGACGTGACGTCAGCTCAGTAAAATGTCGGCTACGCTGAGCCTCTGACGTACATTAAAGCTGCCTGCGAGGAGTATCATTGATACTATAACACAGTTAAATATTAGTTTAAGAGTCGAACCGTTATTACCAACGGATTTATCGCACTTCAAAAAGAAGAATCCCAAAATTACATAAAAATTGACGTAGGGAAAATGTTTTTATTTTTGCTTGAAGTTTTTTACCGGCGAAGAAAGATGACTATGCTCTTTGCTATAGTTTACCATGTAAACAAGGCTTTAGCCATTTTGTTTTTACCTCCTAACTCTGTTAAACTGGAAGGGGGAGGGGTGGCTATCAGTATAAGGCCGCTTAAATACACGAAAATTACTTTTATACGAGTTTGTTTTCTTATGAATGGAACCGCGTTTATAGGGGGGAGGGGGGAGGAGGCAATGTGCACAGTCTCCCAAGCATTACCTACTATAAAAAAAGATGCACATTTACCCTCTTCTCTCACCCTCTTTCTCTCTCTCTCTCTCTTTCTCTTCTCTCTCTCACTCTCTTTCTCTATCACCCTCTTCTCTCTCTCTCTTTCTCTTCTCTCTCTCATCCTCTTTCTCTCTCTCTCACCCTCTTCTCTCTCTCTACCTTTTTCTCTTCTCTCTCGCACCCTCTTCTCTCTCTCTCACCCGCTTCTCTCTCTCTACCTCTTTCTCTTCTCTCTCGCACCCTCTTCTCTCTCTCACCCGCTTCTCTCTCTCTACCTCTTTCTCTTATCTCTCTCTCTCTCTCAACCTCTTCTCTCTCTCTCTTACCCTCTTCTCTCTCTCACTCTCTGTGTACACCTTTTTCTCTTCTCTCTCTCTCTGACCCTCTTTCTCTCTCTCTCACCCTCTTTTTCTGCTCTCTCTCACCCTTCTCTCTCTCTCTCTACCTCTTTCTCTTCTCTATCACCCTCTTTCCCTGCTCTCTCTCACCTTCATCTCTCTCTCTCTACCTATTTCTCTTCTCTCTCTCTCCCTCTGCTCTCTCTCACCCTCTTCTTTCTCCCTCACCCTCTTCTCTCTCTCTCTCTACCTCTTTCTCTTATCTCTCTCTCTCACTACCCCTCTCTCTCTCTGTCTTACCCTCTTCTCTCTCTCTCTACCTCTTTCTCTTATCTCTCTCTCTCACTACCTCTCTCTCTCTCACCCTCTTCTCTCTCTCACCCTCTTTCTCTCTTACCCTCTTCTCTCTCTACCTCTTTCACTTCTCTCACCCTCTTTCTCTCTCACCCTCTTTCTCTGCTCTCTCTCACCCTCTTCTCTGCTCTCTCTCACCCTCTTCTCTCTCTACCTCTTTCTCTTCTCTCTCTCTCACCCTCTTCTCTCTCTCTTACCTATTTTGTAATATATATATATAGATATATATATTGTACAAACTATTGTACAAACTATTACCACTTATCAAGGCCTATAGGCCACTCGAGGATGAAAGTTTAAAAGTGCACATTAGTCAAATTCGGCAAAGATGACGGAACCGCTTTAAGAGGAGGATGAATTATTCAGTGACTCCAACCTATTTTGTTACATATATGTATGTATATATTTTTGTAAAAAATATATATTACTACTTATCAAGGCCCATAGGACACTCGAGGATTAGAGTTGAAAAGTGCACAGCAGTCAAATCTGGGAAAGAGGATGGAACCGCTTTAACGGGAGGATGAGTTATTCAGCGACTCCAACCTATTTTGGTATATATATATTTATATCTATATTTATTTTTAAATATATATTACCACTTATCAAGGCCCATAGGCCACACGAGGATGAGAGTTTAAAAGTGCACAGTAGTCAAATTCGGCAAAGATGATGGAACCGCTTTAAGAGGAGGATGAATTATTCAGTGACTCCAACCTATTTTGTTATATATATGTATGTATATATTTTTGTACAAAATATATATTACTACTTATCAAGGCCCATAGGACACTCGAGGATTAGAGTTGAAAAGTGCACAGTAGTCAAATTCGGGAAAGAGGATGGAACCGCTTTCACGGGAGGATGAGTTATTCAGCGACTCCAACCTGTTTTTTTATATATATATTTATATCTATATTTATTAAAAAATATATATTACCACTTATCAAGGACAATAGGCCACTCGAGGATGAGAGTTGAATAGTGCACTGTATAAAAAATACGGTAAAGAGGATGGAACCGCTTTAACGGGAGGATGAGTTATTCAGCAACTCCAACCTATTTTTTTATATATATATATATATATATACTTTTATTAAAAAATATATATTACCACTTATCAAGGACAATAGGCCACTCGAGGATGAGAGTTGAAAAGTGCATAGTAGTAAAATTCGGGAAAGAGGATGGAACCGCTTTAACGGGAGGATGAGTTATTCAGCGACTCCAACCTATTTTTTATATATATATATATATATATATATATATATTTATAACAAAAATATATTACCACTTATCAAGGCCCATAGGCTACTCGAGGATAAGAGTTGAAAAGTGCACATTAGTCAAATTCGGGAAAGAGGATGGAACCGCTTTAACGGGAGGATGAGTGATTCAGCGACTCCAACCTATTTTGTTATATATATATATATATATATATATATATATATATATATTTTGTACAAACTATATATTACCACTTATCAAGGCCCATAGGCCACACGAGGATGAGAGTTTAAAAGTGCACAGTAGTCAAATTTGGGAAAGAGGATTTAATCGCTTTAATAGAAGGATGAATTATTCAGCGACTCACACCTGTTTTGGTATATATATATATATATTTATAAAAAAATATGTATTACCACTTATCAAGGCCCATAGGCCACTCGAGGATGAGAGTTAAAAAGTCCACAGTAGTCAAATTTGGGAAAGAGGATGGAACCGCTTTAACAGGAGGATGAGTTATTCAGCAACTCCAACCTATTTTGTTATATATATATATATATATATATATATATATATATATATTTTTCATAAAATATGTATTACCACTTATCAAGGCCCATAGTCCACTCGAGGACGAGAGTTGAAAAGTGCACAGTAGTCAAATTGGGGAAAGAGGATGGAACCGCTTTAACGGGAGGATGAGTTATTCAGCGACTCCAACCTTTTTTTTTATTTTGTAAAAAATATATATGACCACTTATCAAGGCCCAGAGGCCACTCGAGGATAAGAGTTGAAAAGTGCACAGTAGTCAAATTTGGGAAATTTGTTATATATCTATTTTTTTGTTACTTAGGCATTTCCACTTATCAAGGCCCAGATACATCTCGAGGATAAGAGTTAAATGTGCACAGTAGTCAATTGGACAATAAGGCCCAGAGGCCACCCGAGGATAAGGGTTGAAAATGGCAGTAGTTAATTGGACAACATAGTAATCGTTAGTAATGGAAAGTCGGGAAATTTGTTATATATATATTTATATTTTGTTTAGATAGGCATTACCACTTATCAAGGCCCAGAGGCCACTAGAGGATAAGTGTTGAAAAGTGCAGTAGTCAATTGGACAAAATATAGTAATTGTTAGTAATGGAAATTCAGTAAATTTGTTATATATATATTAATATTTTGTTAAATACGCATTACCACTTATCAAAGCCCACAGGCCACTCGAGGATAAGGATTGAAAAGTGCACCGTAGTAGTCGGTTGTAATGGAAATGCGGGATATTTGTAATATACCTATTTTTTGTTACTTAGGCACAACCACTTATTAAGGCCCAGAGGCCACTCGATGGTATTACCACTTATCAAGGCCCAGAGGCCACTCGAGGATAAGCGTTTAAAAGTGCAGTAGTCAATTGGACAATATAGTAATCGTTAGTAATGGAAATTCAGTAAATTTGTTATATATATGTATATTTTGTTACATACGCATTACCATTTATCAAGGCCCAGAGGCCACTCGAGGATAAGGATTGAAAAGTGCACAGTAGTCAATTGGACAATATAGTAATCGTTAGTAATGGAAATTCAGTAAATTTGTTATATACCTATTTTTTGTTACTTGGTCATTTCCACTTATCAAGGCCCAGAGGCCACTCGAGCATAAGAGTTAAAAAGTCCACAGTAGTCAATTGGACAATAAGGCCCAGAGGCCACCCGAGGATAAGGGTTGAAAAGCGCAGTAGTCAATTGGACAATACAGTAATCGTTAGTAATGGAAATTCAGTAAATTTGTTATATATATATATATTTATATTTTGCTAAATACGCATTACTACTTATCAAGGCCCAGACGCCACTCGAGGATAAGGGTTGAAAATATTCAACAAATTTTTTATCTACAGATTAGAAAATTTGTATATAGGGTATTCAGACATATGGAATATATCTAGCATAATCTATCTATTATATCTATAAAAGTCAGAATGTTTGTGTGTGTGGGTGTGTGTGAGGTAGAGAGAGAGAGAGAGAACAATTCTTAATTTAAACCTGTCATTTTAACGTTATTCAATACGTGTCACGTGACGTGACGTCAGCTCAAACTTTTGACAGACACAACCAAAGTTGACAAATTATGTATCATATTGAACCTTGATCACCCGCATGACAAATATCGAAATTCCACACCAAACGGACCATTAAAAGGGGGTGAACTGATCATTTCTCTCCTAGGGGGGCCCCCAAAAAAACCTGTCATTTTAATGTTAATATTACATAATCCAAAAACGCTTAGTCATGTCACGTGACGTGACGTCAACATCCAGTAATGGCGAACAAATGTAAACAAACACTTTGTTTTACCGATACTTTTGTAATTTCTCTTCTGCTTTGTTCTAGAGATTATTAAACTCCATGACAATGTCTCCAACGTATTTAACTGGTTAAAAATAGTATTTATACAAGAGTTTTAACGAAAAATATCAGGAAAAAATGTACAGGAATAAAAAAAAATTCAGCTTTCAAAATATTCGTCGATAAAAAAACCGATCTTTATATTTACGCTAGCCATTTTGTATATTACCACGTGACCTGCTATCTCTTAAACTGGAGGGGGGGGGATCCACTTGAATCCAACAAAACCAGTAATTTTTTTTTTCTATTATATATACATCATTTTCTATAAAATTAAGTGTAGACTTTATAATTAAAACAAAAAATGTTATTCATACTAAAAAAAAAAAACGCTTAGTCATGTCACGTGACGTGACGTCAACATCCACTAATGGCGAACAATTGTACCTATTTACTATGCCTCCCCACGGGACAGAGTTAGACACCAGGGTCGTTTTTTAACGTGGAGAAAAGGTACAAAAATAAAAATTGTCTCAGTCGTGGAGGATTTCTCCTCCACCGAAAGAGAACAAGAAATAGAAGTGCAGCATCTGAAGAACAGATACTACACTTTGATCTTGACCAAAAGGCCAAGAATGCGAACAATTGTAAATAACAACTTTTTTCACAAAACCAACACCGTCTTTCTTTTTTTTTCTCTCTCTTTCTCTCTCTCACCCACTTACTCTTCCCTCTCTCTCACCCTCTTTCTCTTGACGTCACACCACTGTTAAACTGTGGGGGGGGGAACACATTCCCAGGCATTATCTCCTATAGATGCACATTTTATTAGAAATTCAGCTTTCAAAATATTAGACGATAATAAAAATATAAAACCAACACCCTCTTTCTCTTTTCTCTCTCTCTCACCAACTTACTCTTCTCTCTCTCTCACCCTCTTTCTCTTGACCTCCTACTACTGTTAAACTGTGTGTGTGTGTGGGGGGGGGGGAAGAGGCAGCTTGAAAACCAACAAAAACAGTGCACAGTTTCCCAAGCATTTGGGGTGGGAAGGGGGGGAAGAAGCCGAGCACACAGTTTCGTGTGAGAGAGAGAGAACAATTCTCAACCTATATACTCAACAAATTTTTTATCTACAGATTTGAAAGTTTGTATATAGGGTATTCAGACATATGGAAATATATCTAGCATAATCTATCTATTATATCTATAAAAGTGAAAATGTGTGTGTGTGTGAGGTAGCCAGAGAGAGAGAGAGAGAGAGAGAGAGAGACAACAATTCTCAACCTATATATTCAATACATTTTTTATCTACAGATTTGAAAATTTGTATATAGGGTATTCAGACATATGGAAATATATCTAGCATAATCTATCTATTATATCTATAAAAGTGAAAATGTGTGTGTGTGTGTGTGTGTGTGTGTGTGCGTAAGAGAGAGAGAGAACAATTCTCAACCTATATACTCAACGTATTTTTATCTACGGATTTTAAACTTTGTATATAGGGTATTCAGACATATAGAAATATATCTAGCATAATCTATACATTATATCTATAAAAGTGAGAATGTGAGTGTGTGAGAGAGAGAGAACAATTCTCAACCTATATATTCAACAAATTTTTTACCTACAGATTTGAAAATTTGTATATTGGGTATTCAGACATATGGAAATATATCTAGCATAATCGATCTATTATATCTATAAAAGTCAGAATGTTTGCGTGTGGTTGTGTGTGTAAGGTTGCGAGAGAGAGAGAGAGAACAATTCTCAACCTATCTATTCAATAAATTTGTTATCTACAGATTTGACCATTTGTATATAGGGTATTCAGACATATGGAAATATATCCAGCATAATCTATCTATTATATCCATAAAAGTGAGAATGTGTGCGTGAGAGAGAGAGAGAGAGAGAGTAAGTACAATTCTCACCCTATATATTCAACAAATTTTTTATCTACCGATTATAAAATTTGTATATAGGGTATTCAGACATATGGAAATATATCTAGCATAATCTATCTATTATATCTAGAAAAGTGAGAATGTGTGTGAAAGAGAGAGAGAGAAGAGAGAGAGAGAGAACAATTCTCAACCTATATATTCAACTAATTTTTATGTACAGATCTGAAAATTTGTATACAGGGTATTCAGACATATGGAAATATATCTAGCATAATCTATTATATCTATAAAAGGTAGAATGTGTGTGTGTGTGTGTGTGAGTGAGTGAGTGAGTGAGTGAGAGAGAGAGAGAGAACAATTCTCAACCTATATACTCAACAAATTTTGTATCTACAGATTTGATAATTTGTATATAGGGTATTCAGACATAAGGAAATATATCTAGCATAATCTATCTATTATATCTATAAAAGTGAGAATGTGTGTGAAAGAGAGAGAGAGAGAACAATTCTCAACCTATATATTCAACAAATTCTATCTTTACAGATTTTAAAATTTGTATATAGGGTATTCAGACATTTGGAAATATATCTAGCATAATCTATTATATCTATAAAAGTGAGAATGTGTGTGTGAGAGAGAGAGAAAGAACAATTCTCAACCTATATACTCAACAAATTTTTTATCTACAGATTTAAAAATTTGTATATAGGGTATTCAGACATATAGAAATATATCTAGCATAACCTATCTATTATATCTATAAAATGACCATGTGTGTGTGTGTGTGAGAGAGAGAGAGTCAGAGAGAGAGAGAGAACAATTTTCAGCTTGTGTGTGTGTGAGAAAGAGAGAGAGAGAAAGAGAGGAAGGAAAATTCTCACCCTATATATTCAACAAATTTTTTATCTACATATTAGAAAATTTGGATATAGGGTATTCAGACGTATGGAAATATATCTAGCATAATCTATCTATTATATCTATAAAAGTGAGAATGTGTGTGTGAGAGAGAGAGAAAGAGAGAGAGAGAGAGAACAATTCTCAACCTATATATTCAACTAATTTTTTATCTACAGATTTGAAAATGTGTATATTGGGTATTCAGACATATGTAAATATATCTGGCATAATCTATGTATTATATCTATAAAAGTGTGAATGTGAGTGATGGAAAGAGCAAAAAATTCTCAACCTATATAACCTATAAAAGTGAGAATATGTGTGAGAGAGAGAGAGAACAATTCTCAACCTATATATTCCACACATTTTTGGGCACAGATTTGGAAATTTGTATATAGGGTAGGCAGACATATAGAAATATATCTAGCATAATCTATCTATTATATCTATAAAAGTGAGAACTTGTGTGTGTGTGTGTGTGTGTGAGAGAGAGAGAGAACAATTCTTAACCTACATACTCAACAAATTTTTTACCTACAGTTTAGAAAATTTGTATATAGGGTATTCAGACATATGGAAATATATCTAGCATAATCTATCTATTATAACTACAAAAGTTAGAATGTGTGTGTGAGAGAGAGAGAGAACAATTCTAAACCTATATATTCAACAAATTTTTTATCTACAGATTTGAAACTTTGTATATAGGGTATTCAGACATATGGAAATATATCTAGCATAATCTATCTATTTTATCTATAAAAGTGAGAATGCGTGTGTGTGAGATAGCGAGAGAGAGAGAGAGAGAAAAAGAGAGAGATAAAAATTCTCAACCTATACATTCAACAAATTTTTTATCCACAGATTTGAACATTTGTATATAGGGTGTTCAGACATATAGAAATATATCTAGCATAATCTATCTCTTATATGTATAAAAGTGAGAATGTGTGTGTGTGTGAGAGAGAGGACAATTGTCAACCTATGTATACAACAAATTTTTTATCTACAGATTTCAAAATTTGTATATTGGGCATTCAGACATATTTTAATATATCTGGCATAATCTGTCTATTATATCTATAAAAGTGAGAATGTGTGTGATAGAGAGAGAGAGAACAATTCTCAACCTATATACTCAACAAATTTTTTATCTACAGATTTGAAAATTTGTATATAGGGTATTCAGACATATGGAAATATATCTAGCATAATCTATTATATCTATAAAAGTGAGAATGTGTGTGTGTGTGTGAGAGAGAGAGAGAGAGAGAGAACAATTCTCAACCCATATACTCAACAAATTCTTTATCTACAGATTTTAAAATTTGTATATAGAGTATTCATACAAATAGAAATATATCTAGGATAATCTTTCTATTATATCTATAAAAGTGAGAATGTGTGTGTGTGAGCGAGAGAGAGAGAGAGAGAGAGAGAGAGAGAGAACAGTTCTCAACCTATACATTCAACAAATTTTTATATATAGGGTATTCAGAAATATCGAAATATATCTAGCATAATCTATTATATCTTTAAAAGTTAGAATGTGTGTGTGTGAGAGATAGAGAGAACAATTCTCAACCTATGCACTCTACAAATTTTTTATCTACAAATTAGAAAATTTGTATATAGGGTATTCACACATATGGAAATATATCTAGGATAATCTATCTATTATATCTATAAAAGTTAGAATGTGTGTGTGAGGTAGCCAGAGAGAGAGAGAGAGAGAGTAAGAACAATTTTCAACCTATATATTCAACAAATATTTGATCTACAGATTAGAAAATTTGTATATAGGGTATTCAGACATATGGAAATATATCTAGCATAATCTATCTATTATATCTCTAAAATTGAGAATGTGTGTGTGAGAGAGAGAGAGAGAACAATTTTCAACCTATATACTCAACAAATTTTTTTATCTACAGATTTGAAAATTTGTATATAGGGTATTCAGACATATGGAAATATATCTAGAGTAATCTATCTATTATATCTATAAAAGTGAGAATGCGTGTGTGTGTGAGAGAGAGCGACACAGAACAATTCTCAACCTATATATTCAACAAATTTTTTATGTACAGATCTGAAATATCACATTTGTATAGAAGTAGAAATCTTGATACCTACTCTGATACCTAATAAAAGAAAGGACACTCTTTAGGGCGGATTTTGATTATAACAAGTCACTAATTAGAAATTATAATAAACATTCTAATAATTTAAGAATTTTACCAAAATAAAATTGCATGGTAATCACCCAATTTCTGCCACAAAATTTTGATTGGCAGAACTCATAAACATAAAATATATATTTTCTAATTTCATCTTTTTTTTTTCTTTTTACATAATCTGGTTTGATGTTTTCCCAAATATTCAAATCACTATATTTTGCTGCTTAATATCAAATACAGCAACTGAGTTATTTTTATGCATCAAACAATTACATTTTCTCATTCATCCAAACTAATCACTGAACATCAATTTCATATTTTCTTCACTAAAATATTACTGTGCTTGATGTCATCAAGTGGAGCGGATCATTTTTTTTTCATTTGTTCACACATTTTTCCAATTTATATATATTTTAAAGATTCTTAGCCTATGTCATTGCATACCAATCTGTTTATTAAAAGTTAAGGTTCACTGTAAACACATATGTTACACCAAAATAAAAACTCTGCTTTGTTCTAGAGATTATTAAACTCCATGACAATGTCTCCAACGTATTTAACTGGTTAAAAATAGTATTTATACAAGAGTTTTAACGAAAAATATCAGGAAAAAATGTACAGGAATAAAAAAAAATTCAGCTTTCAAAATATTCGTCGATAAAAAAACCGATCTTTATATTTACGCTAGCCATTTTGTATATTACCACGTGACCTGCTATCTCTTAAACTGGAGGGGGGGATCCACTTGAATCCAACAAAACCAGTAATTTTTTTTTTCTATTATATATACATCATTTTCTATAAAATTAAGTGTAGACTTTATAATTAAAACAAAAAATGTTATTCATACTAAAAAAAAAAAACGCTTAGTCATGTCACGTGACGTGACGTCAACATCCACTAATGGCGAACAATTGTACCTATTTACTATGCCTCCCCACGGGACAGAGTTAGACACCAGGGTCGTTTTTTAACGTGGAGAAAAGGTACAAAAATAAAAATTGTCTCAGTCGTGGAGGATTTCTCCTCCACCGAAAGAGAACAAGAAATAGAAGTGCAGCATCTGAAGAACAGATACTACACTTTGATCTTGACCAAAAGGCCAAGAATGCGAACAATTGTAAATAACAACTTTTTTCACAAAACCAACACCGTCTTTCTTTTTTTTTCTCTCTCTTTCTCTCTCTCACCCACTTACTCTTCCCTCTCTCTCACCCTCTTTCTCTTGACGTCACACCACTGTTAAACTGTGGGGGGGGAACACATTCCCAGGCATTATCTCCTATAGATGCACATTTTATTAGAAATTCAGCTTTCAAAATATTAGACGATAATAAAAATATAAAACCAACACCCTCTTTCTCTTTTCTCTCTCTCTCACCAACTTACTCTTCTCTCTCTCTCACCCTCTTTCTCTTGACCTCCTACTACTGTTAAACTGTGTGTGTGTGGGGGGGGAAGAGGCAGCTTGAAAACCAACAAAAACAGTGCACAGTTTCCCAAGCATTTGGGGTGGGAAGGGGGGGAAGAAGCCGAGCACACAGTTTCGTGTGAGAGAGAGAGAACAATTCTCAACCTATATACTCAACAAATTTTTTATCTACAGATTTGAAAGTTTGTATATAGGGTATTCAGACATATGGAAATATATCTAGCATAATCTATCTATTATATCTATAAAAGTGAAAATGTGTGTGTGTGTGAGGTAGCCAGAGAGAGAGAGAGAGAGAGAGAGAGAGAGAGACAACAATTCTCAACCTATATATTCAATACATTTTTTATCTACAGATTTGAAAATTTGTATATAGGGTATTCAGACATATGGAAATATATCTAGCATAATCTATCTATTATATCTATAAAAGTGAAAATGTGTGTGTGTGTGTGTGTGTGCGTAAGAGAGAGAGAGAACAATTCTCAACCTATATACTCAACGTATTTTTATCTACGGATTTTAAACTTTGTATATAGGGTATTCAGACATATAGAAATATATCTAGCATAATCTATACATTATATCTATAAAAGTGAGAATGTGAGTGTGTGAGAGAGAGAGAACAATTCTCAACCTATATATTCAACAAATTTTTTACCTACAGATTTGAAAATTTGTATATTGGGTATTCAGACATATGGAAATATATCTAGCATAATCGATCTATTATATCTATAAAAGTCAGAATGTTTGCGTGTGGTTGTGTGTGTAAAGTTGCGAGAGAGAGAGAGAACAATTCTCAACCTATCTATTCAATAAATTTGTTATCTACAGATTTGACCATTTGTATATAGGGTATTCAGACATATGGAAATATATCCAGCATAATCTATCTATTATATCCATAAAAGTGAGAATGTGTGCGTGAGAGAGAGAGAGAGAGAGAGAGAGTAAGTACAATTCTCACCCTATATATTCAACAAATTTTTTATCTACCGATTATAAAATTTGTATATAGGGTATTCAGACATATGGAAATATATCTAGCATAATCTATCTATTATATCTAGAAAAGTGAGAATGTGTGTGAAAGAGAGAGAGAGAAGAGAGAGAGAGAGAACAATTCTCAACCTATATATTCAACTAATTTTTATGTACAGATCTGAAAATTTGTATACAGGGTATTCAGACATATGGAAATATATCTAGCATAATCTATTATATCTATAAAAGGTAGAATGTGTGTGTGTGTGTGTGTGAGTGAGTGAGTGAGTGAGTGAGAGAGAGAGAGAGAACAATTCTCAACCTATATACTCAACAAATTTTGTATCTACAGATTTGATAATTTGTATATAGGGTATTCAGACATAAGGAAATATATCTAGCATAATCTATCTATTATATCTATAAAAGTGAGAATGTGTGTGAAAGAGAGAGAGAGAGAACAATTCTCAACCTATATATTCAACAAATTCTATCTTTACAGATTTGAAAATTTGTATATAGGGTATTCAGACATTTGGAAATATATCTAGCATAATCTATTATATCTATAAAAGTGAGAATGTGTGTGTGAGAGAGAGAGAAAGAACAATTCTCAACCTATATACTCAACAAATTTTTTATCTACAGATTTAAAAATTTGTATATAGGGTATTCAGACATATAGAAATATATCTAGCATAACCTATCTATTATATCTATAAAATGACCATGTGTGTGTGTGTGAGAGAGAGAGAGAGTCAGAGAGAGAGAGAGAACAATTTTCAGCTTGTGTGTGTGTGAGAAAGAGAGAGAGAGAAAGAGAGGAAGGAAAATTCTCACCCTATATATTCAACAAATTTTTTATCTACATATTAGAAAATTTGGATATAGGGTATTCAGACGTATGGAAATATATCTAGCATAATCTATCTATTATATCTATAAAAGTGAGAATGTGTGTGTGAGAGAGAGAGAAAGAGAGAGAGAGAGAGAACAATTCTCAACCTATATATTCAACTAATTTTTTATCTACAGATTTGAAAATGTGTATATTGGGTATTCAGACATATGTAAATATATCTGGCATAATCTATGTATTATATCTATAAAAGTGTGAATGTGAGTGATGGAAAGAGCAAAAAATTCTCAACCTATATAACCTATAAAAGTGAGAATATGTGTGAGAGAGAGAGAGAGAGAACAATTCTCAACCTATATATTCCACACATTTTTGGGCACAGATTTGGAAATTTGTATATAGGGTAGGCAGACATATAGAAATATATCTAGCATAATCTATCTATTATATCTATAAAAGTGAGAACTTGTGTGTGTGTGTGTGTGTGTGAGAGAGAGAGAGAACAATTCTTAACCTACATACTCAACAAATTTTTTACCTACAGTTTAGAAAATTTGTATATAGGGTATTCAGACATATGGAAATATATCTAGCATAATCTATCTATTATAACTACAAAAGTTAGAATGTGTGTGTGAGAGAGAGAGAGAACAATTCTAAACCTATATATTCAACAAATTTTTTATCTACAGATTTGAAACTTTGTATATAGGGTATTCAGACATATGGAAATATATCTAGCATAATCTATCTATTTTATCTATAAAAGTGAGAATGCGTGTGTGTGAGATAGCGAGAGAGAGAGAGAGAGAAAAAGAGAGAGATAAAAATTCTCAACCTATACATTCAACAAATTTTTTATCCACAGATTTGAACATTTGTATATAGGGTGTTCAGACATATAGAAATATATCTAGCATAATCTATCTCTTATATGTATAAAAGTGAGAATGTGTGTGTGTGTGAGAGAGAGGACAATTGTCAACCTATGTATACAACAAATTTTTTATCTACAGATTTCAAAATTTGTATATTGGGCATTCAGACATATTTTAATATATCTGGCATAATCTGTCTATTATATCTATAAAAGTGAGAATGTGTGTGATAGAGAGAGAGAGAACAATTCTCAACCTATATACTCAACAAATTTTTTATCTACAGATTTGAAAATTTGTATATAGGGTATTCAGACATATGGAAATATATCTAGCATAATCTATTATATCTATAAAAGTGAGAATGTGTGTGTGTGTGTGTGAGAGAGAGAGAGAGAGAGAGAGAGAACAATTCTCAACCCATATACTCAACAAATTCTTTATCTACAGATTTTAAAATTTGTATATAGAGTATTCATACAAATAGAAATATATCTAGGATAATCTTTCTATTATATCTATAAAAGTGAGAATGTGTGTGTGTGAGCGAGAGAGAGAGAGAGAGAGAGAGAACAGTTCTCAACCTATACATTCAACAAATTTTTATATATAGGGTATTCAGAAATATCGAAATATATCTAGCATAATCTATTATATCTTTAAAAGTTAGAATGTGTGTGTGTGAGAGATAGAGAGAACAATTCTCAACCTATGCACTCTACAAATTTTTTATCTACAAATTAGAAAATTTGTATATAGGGTATTCACACATATGGAAATATATCTAGGATAATCTATCTATTATATCTATAAAAGTTAGAATGTGTGTGTGAGGTAGCCAGAGAGAGAGAGAGAGAGAGTAAGAACAATTTTCAACCTATATATTCAACAAATATTTGATCTACAGATTAGAAAATTTGTATATAGGGTATTCAGACATATGGAAATATATCTAGCATAATCTATCTATTATATCTCTAAAATTGAGAATGTGTGTGTGAGAGAGAGAGATAGAACAATTTTCAACCTATATACTCAACAAATTTTTTTATCTACAGATTTGAAAATTTGTATATAGGGTATTCAGACATATGGAAATATATCTAGAGTAATCTATCTATTATATCTATAAAAGTGAGAATGCGTGTGTGTGTGAGAGAGAGCGACACAGAACAATTCTCAACCTATATATTCAACAAATTTTTTATGTACAGATCTGAAATATCACATTTGTATAGAAGTAGAAATCTTGATACCTACTCTGATACCTAATAAAAGAAAGGACACTCTTTAGGGCGGATTTTGATTATAACAAGTCACTAATTAGAAATTATAATAAACATTCTAATAATTTAAGAATTTTACCAAAATAAAATTGCATGGTAATCACCCAATTTCTGCCACAAAATTTTGATTGGCAGAACTCATAAACATAAAATATATATTTTCTAATTTCATCTTTTTTTTTTCTTTTTACATAATCTGGTTTGATGTTTTCCCAAATATTCAAATCACTATATTTTGCTGCTTAATATCAAATACAGCAACTGAGTTATTTTTATGCATCAAACAATTACATTTTCTCATTCATCCAAACTAATCACTGAACATCAATTTCATATTTTCTTCACTAAAATATTACTGTGCTTGATGTCATCAAGTGGAGCGGATCATTTTTTTTTCATTTGTTCACACATTTTTCCAATTTATATATATTTTAAAGATTCTTAGCCTATGTCATTGCATACCAATCTGTTTATTAAAAGTTAAGGTTCACTGTAAACACATATGTTACACCAAAATAAAAACGCTTCAGATAATGTCTTGATATTCAATTCAGTTTCTCACATGACATCTTATGAAGTTAGTAGAAATGTTACAGACTTTTGAATCTCAAACACTTTCAATACTGTGCACTGATATTTTCTTTTTTGCAATATAAGCACATTCATGATTTTTTTTACAAACGTTAAAAACTTTCACATTGTGTAGCAATATACTGAAACAATTATAAAAATATTTGTTTTTATTTTGAATGATGCAGGGCATCTGAAGAGAGATTTTTCTAACAAAATGAAAGTATAATTTTTAGCAATAGGTATCTAGGAAAAGGCCACTACATATGTTATAAGTTCCAAATTTCCACAACCTGGCAAATACTGGTACATGCTAGCAAATTTAGATTTGCAATTACAAAATATGATTCTAATTTTTTCCTTTGCTCTTTATTCTAACACTACACTAAGTTTACTGTGTTATTTCGCTACAGTTGATATTGTGTAGAACAATAAGAAAATCATAGTGAACAATGCATTCAACAAAATTTCACACACATTTCTAGATACCTATATCTAATAAGTTCAAAAGAAAGGACACACTTAGGGAGGTATTTTGGTGGTCAAGTCACTAAAAAGAGATTAGCTGGTTTCCCGGCATAGCCCAGGATATAATAAAGATTGACTGAAATACATGTTCTAGCTGGTTTCTAGGCGTTGCCAGGGATGTAATATAGACACATTATGTTGTATATTACCTGTTCTCTTCTCCCTAAGGTAAAACAATTTCATATACATGCTGTAAATTACCTATGCTAGGGATAAAACATGAACAATATCAGTCCTAGGGTAGATAAAACAAATAATACATAGAGATGAAAGATTCCTCTCCCCTAAGAATCAAACATATGTTCAATATCTGCTTTTGTTTTTTCATTGTTTATACGGTCCCGAGCAACGCCGGGTAGCCCTGCTAGTCTATATATATAAAAGGCAAAAATCGGTGTGTATGTATGTATGTATGTATGTATGTATGTATGTTTGTTTGTAACGCTAAAACTTTTGAAAGACGGAACCAGAGTTGACAAATTTGGTATCATATTGCACCTTGATCACCCGGATGACAAATATCGAAATTTCACGTCAAACGGACCAGTAGAAAGGGGTCAACTGATCGTTTTTCTCCTAGGGGGGCCCCCCAAAAAACCTGTCATTTTAACGTTATTCAATACGTGTCACGTGACGTGACGTCAGCTCAAACTTTTGACAGACACAACCAAAGTTGACAAATTATGTATCATATTGAACCTTGATCACCCGCATGACAAATATCAAAATTTCACGTCAAACGGACAATTACAAGGGGGTGAACTTATCATTTTTCTCCCAGGGGGGGCCCCAAAAATCCTGTCATTATAACGTTATTCATTAAGTGTCACGTGACGTGACGTCAGCTCAGTAAAATGTCGGCTGCAGCTGAGGTACGTTAAAACTGCCTTCGGAGGAGAAATTGATACTATAACACAGTTAAATATTAGTTTTCGACTCGAACCGTTATTACCAACGTAATTATCGCACTCCAAAAATAAAAAAAAAAACAAAATTACACGAAAATTGACGTAGGGAAAATGTTTTTATTTTTGCTCGAAGTTTTTTGCCGGCGAAGATGACTTTGCTCTTTGTAATTTACATGTAAACAAAGATTAGCCATTTTGTTTATACATTCTAACTCTGTTAACTTGAAGGGGGAGGGGGGGTATCAGTATCAGGCCGCTTATGTAAACGAAAATTAGGTCGCTTGCACATTTTCCACTTTCTCTCTCTCTCTCTCGCCGTCTTTCTCTCTCTCTCTTTCGCCGTCTTTCTCTCTCTCTCTCTCTCTCTCTCTCTCGCCGTCTTTCTCTCTCTCTCTCACTCTCTTCTATCTCTACACCTTTCCTAACTCTCTATCACCATATTTCTCTCTCTCTCTCACTCTCTTCTCTCTCTCTCTCTCTAGACCTCTTTCTCTTCTCTTTCTCACTCTCACCCTCTTTATCTACTCTCTCTCTCACCCTCTTTCCCTTCTCTTATCTTCTCTCTCTCTCTCGCCCTGTTTCTGAGAGAGAGAAGGGAAAGAGGGTGAGAGAGAGAGTAGATAAAGAGGGTGAGAGAGAGAAAGAGAAGAGAAAAAGGTCTAGAGAGAGAGAGAAGAGAGTGAGAGAGAGAGAGGATCAACTCGACTCACCATATTTCTCTCTCTCTCTCTCACTCTCTTCTCTCTCTCTCTCTAGACCTTTTTCTCCTCTCTTTCTCTCTCTCACCCTCTTTATCTACTCTCTCTCTCACCCTCTTTCCCTTCTCTCTCTCTCTCTCTCTCTCTCTCTCGCCGTCTTTCTCTCTCTCTCTCGCCGTCTTTCTCTCTCTCTCACTCTCTATCACCATATTTCTCTCTCTCTGGAAGGGGGGGTGGCTATCAGTATGAGGCCGCTTAAATACACGAAAATTACTTTTATACGAGTTTGTTTTCTTATGAATGGAACCGCTTTTGTAGGGGGGAGGGGGGAGGAGGCAATGTGCACAGTCTCCCAAGCATTACCTACTATAAAAAAAGATGCACATTTACCCTCTTCTCTCACCCTCTTTCTCTCTCTCTCTCTTTCTCTTCTCTCTCTCACTCTCTTTCTCTATCACCCTCTTCTCTCTCTCTCTTTCTCTTCTCTCTCTCATCCTCTTCTCTCTCTCTACCTTTTTCTCTTCTCTCTCGCACCCTCTTCTCTCTCTCTCACCCGCTTCTCTCTCTCTACCTCTTTCTCTTCTCTCTCGCACCCTCTTCTCTCTCTCTCACCCGCTTCTCTCTCTCTACCTCTTTCTCTTATCTCTCTCTCTCAACCTCTTCTCTCTCTCTCTCTTACCCTCTTCTCTCTCTCACTCTCTGTGTACACCTTTTTCTCTTCTCTCTCTCTCTGACCCTCTTTCTCTCTCTCTCACCCTCTTTTTCTGCTCTCTCTCACCCTTCTCTCTCTCTCTCTCTCTACCTCTTTCTCTTCTCTATCACCCTCTTTCCCTGCTCTCTCTCACCTTCATCTCTCTCTCTCTACCTATTTCTCTTCTCTCTCTCTCTCCCTCTGCTCTCTCTCACCCTCTTCTTTCTCCCTCACCCTCTTCTCTCTCTCTCTCTACCTCTTTCTCTTATCTCTCTCTCTCTCACTACCCCTCTCTCTCTCTCTGTCTTACCCTCTTCTCTCTCTCTCTACCTCTTTCTCTTATCTCTCTCTCTCACTACCTCTCTCTCTCTCACCCTCTTCTCTCTCTCACCCTCTTTCTCTCTTACCCTCTTCTCTCTCTACCTCTTTCACTTCTCTCACCCTCTTTCTCTCTCACCCTCTTTCTCTGCTCTCTCTCACCCTCTTCTCTGCTCTCTCTCACCCTCTTCTCTCTCTACCTCTTTCTCTTCTCTCTCTCACCCTCTTCTCTCTCTCTTACCCTCTTTCTCTTCTCTTCTCTTTTCTCTCTCTCTCGCCGTCTTTCTTTTCTCTCTCTCACCCTCTTTCTCTTCTCTCTCTCTCTCTTTCACCCTCATTCTCAACTCACTCTTACCCTCTTCTCTCTCCCTGTCTACCTCTTTCTCTTCTCTCTCTCTCACCCCCTTTCTCTTCTCTCTCTCACACCGTCTTTCTCTTCTCTCTCTCTCTCCCCTCATTCTCTTCTGTCTCTCTCTCGCCCTCTTTATCTTCTCTCTCTCTCACCCCGTTTCTCTTCTCTCTATATTAGCACTTATCAAGGCCCATAGGCCACACGAGGATGAGAGTTTAAAAGTGCACAGTAGTCAAATTCGGCAAAGATGATGGAACCGCTTTAAGAGGAGGATGAATTATTCAGTGACTCCAACCTATTTTGTTATATATATGTATGTATATATTTTGTAAAAAATATATATTACTACTTATCAAGGCCCATAGGACACTCGAGGATTAGAGTTGAAAAGTGCACAGTAGTCAAATTCGGGAAAGAGGATGGAACCGCTTTCACGGGAGGATGAGTTATTCAGCGACTCCAACCTATTTTTTTATATATATATTTATATCTATATTTATTAAAAAATATATATTACCACTTATCAAGGACAATAGGCCACTCGAGGATGAGAGTTGAATAGTGCACTGTATAAAAAATATGGTAAAGAGGATGGAACCGCTTTAACGAGAGGATGAGTTATTCAGCGACTCCAACCTATTTTGTTATATATATATATATATATATACTTTTATTAAAAAATATATATTACCACTTATCAAGGACAATAGGCCACTCGAGGATGAGAGTTGAAAAGTGCATAGTAGTAAAATTCGGGAAAGAGGATGGAACCGCTTTAACGGGAGGATGAGTTATTCAGCGACTCCAGCCTATTTTTTATATATATATATATATATCTATATTTATAACAAAAATATATTACCACTTATCAAGGCCCATAGGCTACTCGAGGATAAGAGTTGAAAAGTGCACAGTAATCAAATTCGGGAAAGAGGATGGAACAGTTTTAACGGGAGGATGAGTTATTCAGCGACTCCAACCTATTTTGTTATATATATATTTATATCTATATTTACTAAAAAATATATATTACCACTTATCAAGGCCCATAGGCTACTCGAGGATGAGAGTTGAAAAGTGGACAGTAGTCAAATTCGGGAAAGAGGATGGAACCTCTTTAACGGGAGGATGAGTTATTCAGCCACTCCAACCTATTTTGTTATATATATATATATATATATATATATATATATATATATATATATATATTTTTTTTTTTTGTACAAACTATATATTACCACTTATCAAGGCCCAGAGGCCACACGAGGATGAGAGTTTAAAAGTGCACAGTAGTCAAATTTGGGAAAGAGGATTTAATCGCTTTAATAGGAGGATGAATTATTCAGCGACTCACACCTGTTTTGGTATATATATATATATATTTATAAAAAAATATGTATTACCACTTATCAAGGCCCATAGGCCACTCGAGGATGAGAGTTAAAAAGTCCACAGTAGTCAAATTTGGGAAAGAGGATGGAACCGCTTTAACAGGAGGATGAGTTATTCAGCAACTCCAACCTATTTTGTTATTTTGTAAAAAATATATATGACCACTTATCAAGGCCCAGAGGCCACTCGAGGATAAGAGTTGAAAAGTGCACAGTAGTCAAATTCGGGAAATTTGTTATATATCTATTTTTTTGTTACTTAGGCATTTCCACTTATCAAGGCCCAGATACATCTCGAGGATAAGAGTTAAATGTGCACAGTAGTCAATTGGACAATAAGGCCCAGAGGCCACCCGAGGATAAGGGTTGAAAATGGCAGTAGTTAATTGGACAACATAGTAATACTTAGTAATGGAAAGTCGGGAAATTTGTTATATATATATTTATATTTTGTTTATATAGGCATTACCACTTATCAAGGCCCAGAGGCCACTAGAGGATAAGTGTTGAAAAGTGCAGTAGTCAATTGGACAAAATATAGTAATTGTTAGTAATGGAAATTCAGTACATTTGTTATATATATATTAATATTTTGTTAAATAGGCATTACCACTTATCAAAGCCCACAGGCCACTCGAGGATAAGGATTGAAAAGTGCACCGTAGTAGTCGGTTGTAATGGAAATGCGGGATATTTGTAATATACCTATTTTTTGTTACTTAGGCACAACCACTTATTAAGGCCCAGAGGCCACTCGATGGTATTACCACTTATCAAGGCCCAGAGGCCACTCGAGGATAAGCGTTTAAAAGTGCAGTAGTCAATTGGACAATATAGTAATCGTTAGTAATGGAAATTCAGTAAATTTGTTATATATATGTATATTTTGTTACATACGCATTACCATTTATCAAGGCCCAGAGGCCACTCGAGGATAAGGATTGAAAAGTGCACAGTAGTCAATTGGACAATATAGTAATCGTTAGTAATGGAAATTCAGTAAATTTGTTATATACCTATTTTTTGTTACTTAGTCATTTCCACTTATCAAGGCCCAGAGGCCACTCGAGCATAAGAGTTAAAAAGTCCACAGTAGTCAATTGGACAATAAGGCCCAGAGGCCACCCGAGGATAAGGGTTAAAAAGTGCAGTAGTCAATTGGTCAATATAGTAATCGTTAGTAATTACTACTTCAAGGCCCAGAGGCCACTCGAGGATAAGGGTTGAAAAGCGCAGTAGTCAATTGGACAATACAGTAATCGTTAGTAATGGAAATTCAGTAAATTTGTTATATATATATATATTTATATTTTGCTAAATACGCATTACTACTTATCAAGGCCCAGACGCCACTCGAGGATAAGGGTTGAAAATATTCAACAAATTTTTTATCTACAGATTAGAAAATTTGTATATAGGGTATCCAGACATATGGAATATATCTAGCATAATCTATCTATTATATCTATAAAAGTAAGAATGTTTGTGTGTGTGGGTGTGTGTGAGGTAGAGAGAGAGAGAGAGAGAACAATTCTTAACCTATATATTCAACAAATTTTTTATCTACAGATTTTAAATTTGTTATAAAGGGTATTCATACATATGGAAATATATCTAGCATAATCTATCTATTATATCTCCAAAAGTGAAAATGTGTGTGTCTGTGAGAGAGAGAGCAATTCTCAACCTATATACTCAACAAATTTTTTATCTACAGATTAGATAATTTGTATATAGGGTATTCAGACATATGGAAATATATCTAGCATAATCTATCTATTATATCTAGAAAAGTGAGAATGTTTGCGTGTGTGTGTGTGTGAGGTAGCAAGAGAGAGAGAGACAGAGCGAGAGAACAATTCTCAACCTATATATTCAACAAATTTTTTATCTACAGATTTGAAAATTGGTATATAAGGTATTCAGACATATGGAAATATATCTAGCATAATCTATCTATTATGTCTATAAAAGTGAGAATATGTCTGTGTGTGAGAGAGAGAGAGAGAGTAAGAACAATTCTCACCCTTTATATTCAACAAATTTTTATCTACAGATTAGAAAATTTTTATATAGTGTATTCAGACATATGGAAATATATCTAGCATAATCTATCTATTATATCTATAAAAGTGAGCATGTGTGAGAGGAGAGAGAGAGAGAGAGAACAATTCTCAACCTATATACTCAACAAATTTTTTATCTACAGATTTGAAAATTTGTATATAGATTATTCAGACATATGGAAATATATCTAGCATAATTTATCTATTATATCTATAAAAGTGAGAATGTGTGGGTGTGTGAGAGAGAGAATGAGAGAGAACAATTCTCAGCTTATATATGCAACAAATTGTTTATCTACAGATCCGAAATATCACATTTGTATAGAAGTAGAAATCTGGATACCTATTCTGATACCTAATAAAAGAAAGGACACTCTTTGGGGCGGATTTTGATGATAACAAGTCACTACTAAGAAATTATAATAAACATTGAAATAATTTAAGAATTTTATCAAAATAAAATTGCATGGTAATCACCCAATTTCTGCCACAAAATTTTGATTGGCAAAACTCATAAACAGAAAATATATATTTTCTAATTTCATCTTTTTTTTTTACATAATCTGATTTGATGTTTTCCTTAATATTCAAATCACTATATTTTGCTGCTTAATATCAAATACAGCAAATGAGTTATTTTTTATGCATCAAACAATTACATTTTCTCATTCATCCAAACTAATCACTGAACATCAATTTCATATTTTCTTCACTAAAATATTACTGTGCTTGATGTCATCAAGTGGAGCGGATCATTTTTTTTTTCATTTGTTCACACATTTTTCCAATTTATATATATTTTGTCTAAGATTCTTAGCCTATGTCATTGCATACCAAGCTGTTTATTAAAAGTTACGGTTCACTGTAAACACATACGTTATACCAAAATAAAAACGCTTCAGATAATGTCTTGATATTCAATTCAGTTTCTCACATGACATCTTATGAAGTTAGTAGAAATGTTACAGACTTTTGAATCTCAAACACTTTCAATACTGTGCACTGATATTTTCTTTTTTGGAATATAAGCACATTCATGATTTTTTTTTACAAACGTCAACAAATTACACAATGTGTAGCAATGTACTGAAACAATTATAAAAATATTTGTTTTTATTTTGGATGATGCAGGGCATCCGAAGAGAGATTTTTCTAACAAAATGAAAGTATAATTTTTAGCAATAGGTATCTAGGAAAAGGCCACTACATACGTTATAAATTCCAAATTTCCACAACCTGGCAAATACTGGTACACGCTAGCAAATTTAGATTTGCAATTACAGAATATGATTCTAATTTTTTCCTTTGCTCTTTATTCTAACACTACACTAAGTTTACTGTTTTATTTCGCTGCAGTTGATATTGTGTAGAACAATAAGAAAATCATAGTGAACAATGCATTCAACAAAATTTCACACACATTTCTAGATACCTATATCTAATAAGTTCAAAAGAAAGGACACACTTAGGGAGGTATTTTGGTGGTCAAGTCACTAAATAGAGATTAGCTGGTTTCCCGGCATAGCCCAGGATGTAATAAACATTGACTGAAATACATGTTCTAGCTGGTTTCTAGGCGTTGCCAGGGATGTAATATAGACACATTATGTTGTATATTACCTGTTCTCTTCTCCCTAAGGTAAAACAATTTCATATACATGCTGTAAATTACCTATGCTAGGGATAAAACATGAACAATACCAGTCCGGGGGTAGATAAAACAAATAATACATAGAGATGAAAGACAAATGTTTGTTTGTAACGCTAAAACTTGAGATGAAAGATTCCTCTCCCCTAAGAATAAAACATATGTTCAATATCTGTTTTTGTTTTTTCATTGTTTATACGGTCCCGAGCAACGCCGGGTAGCCCTGTATGTTTGTTTGTAATGCTAAAACTTTTGAAAGACGGAACCAGAGTTGACAAATTTGGTATCATATTGCACCTTGATCACCCGCATGACAAATATCGAAATTCCACACCAAACGGACCATTAAAAGGGGGTGAACTGATCATTTCTCTCCTAGGGGGGGCCCCCAAAAAAACCTGTCATTTTAATGTTAATATTACATAATCCAAAAACGCTTAGTCATGTCACGTGACGTGACGTCAACATCCAGTAATGGCGAACAAATGTAAACAAACACTTTGTTTTACCGATACTTTTGTAATTTCTCTTCTGCTTTGTTCTAGAGATTATTAAACTCCATGACAATGTCTCCAACGTATTTAACTGGTTAAAAATAGTATTTATACAAGAGTTTTAACGAAAAATATCAGGAAAAAATGTACAGGAATAAAAAGAAATTCAGCTTTCAAAATATTCGTCGATAAAAAAACCGATCTTTATATTTACGCTAGCCATTTTGTATATTACCACGTGACCTGCTATCTCTTAAACTGGAGGGGGGGGGATCCACTTGAATCCAACAAAACCAGTAATTTTTTTTTTCTATTATATATACATCATTTTCTATAAAATTAAGTGTAGACTTTATAATTAAAACAAAAAATGTTATTCATACTAAAAAAAAAAAACGCTTAGTCATGTCACGTGACGTGACGTCAACATCCACTAATGGCGAACAATTGTACCTATTTACTATGCCTCCCCACGGGACAGAGTTAGACACCAGGGTCGTTTTTTAACGTGGAGAAAAGGTACAAAAATAAAAATTGTCTCAGTCGTGGAGGATTTCTCCTCCACCGAAAGAGAACAAGAAATAGAAGTGCAGCATCTGAAGAACAGATACTACACTTTGATCTTGACCAAAAGGCCAAGAATGCGAACAATTGTAAATAACAACTTTTTTCACAAAACCAACACCGTCTTTCTTTTTTTTCTCTCTCTTTCTCTCTCTCACCCACTTACTCTTCCCTCTCTCTCACCCTCTTTCTCTTGACGTCACACCACTGTTAAACTGTGGGGGGGGGGACACATTCCCAGGCATTATCTCCTATAGATGCACATTTTATTAGAAATTCAGCTTTCAAAATATTAGACGATAATAAAAATATAAAACCAACACCCTCTTTCTCTTTTCTCTCTCTCTCACCAACTTACTCTTCTCTCTCTCTCACCCTCTTTCTCTTGACCTCCTACTACTGTTAAACTGTGTGTGTGTGTGGGGGGGGAAGAGGCAGCTTGAAAACCAACAAAAACAGTGCACAGTTTCCCAAGCATTTGGGGTGGGAAGGGGGGGAAGAAGCCGAGCGCACAGTTTCGTGTGAGAGAGAGAGAACAATTCTCAACCTATATACTCAACAAATTTTTTATCTACAGATTTGAAAGTTTGTATATAGGGTATTCAGACATATGGAAATATATCTAGCATAATCTATCTATTATATCTATAAAAGTGAAAATGTGTGTGTGTGTGAGGTAGCCAGAGAGAGAGAGAGAGAGAGAGAGAGAGACAACAATTCTCAACCTATATATTCAATACATTTTTTATCTACAGATTTGAAAATTTGTATATAGGGTATTCAGACATATGGAAATATATCTAGCATAATCTATCTATTATATCTATAAAAGTGAAAATGTGTGTGTGTGTGAGGTACCCAGAGAGAGAGAGAGAGAGAGAGACAACAATTCTCAACCTATATATTCAATAAATTTGTTATCTACAGATTTGACCATTTGTATATAGGGTATTCAGACATATGGAAATATATCCAGCATAATCTATCTATTATATCCATAAAAGTGAGAATGTGTGCGTGAGAGAGAGAGAGAGAGAGAGTAAGTACAATTCTCACTCTATATATTCAACAAATTTTTTATCTACCGATTATAAAATTTGTATATAGGGTATTCAGACATATGGAAATATATCTAGCATAATCTATCTATTATATCTAGAAAAGTGAGAATGTGTGTGAAAGAGAGAGAGAGAAGAGAGAGAGAGAACAATTCTCAACCTATATATTCAACTAATTTTTATGTACAGATCTGAAAATTTGTATACAGGGTATTCAGACATATGGAAATATATCTAGCATAATCTATTATATCTATAAAAGGTAGAATGTGTGTGTGTGTTTGTGAGTGAGTGAGTGAGTGACTGAGTGAGAGAGAGAGAGAGAGAACAATTCTCAACCTATATACTCAACAAATTTTGTATCTACAGATTTGATAATTTGTATATAGGGTATTCAGACATAAGGAAATATATCTAGCATAATCTATCTATTATATCTATAAAAGTGAGAATGTGTGTGAAAGAGAGAGAGAGAGAACAATTCTCAACCTATATATTCAACAAATTCTATCTTTACAGATTTGAAAATTTGTATATAGGGTATTCAGACATTTGGAAATATATCTAGCATAATCTATTATATCTATAAAAGTGAGAATGTGTGTGTGAGAGAGAGAGAAAGAACAATTCTCAACCTATATACTCAACAAATTTTTTATCTACAGATTTAAAAATTTGTATATAGGGTATTCAGACATATAGAAATATATCTAGCATAACCTATCTATTATATCTATAAAATGACCATGTGTGTGTGTGTGAGAGAGAGAGAGAGAGTCAGAGAGAGAGAGAGAACAATTTTCAGCTTGTGTGTGTGTGAGAAAGAGAGAGAGAGAAAGAGAGGAAGGAAAATTCTCACCCTATATATTCAACAAATTTTTTATCTACATATTAGAAAATTTGGATATAGGGTATTCAGACGTATGGAAATATATCTAGCATAATCTATCTATTATATCTATAAAAGTGAGAATGTGTGTGTGAGAGAGAGAGAAAGAGAGAGAGAGAGAACAATTCTCAACCTATATATTCAACTAATTTTTTATCTACAGATTTGAAAATGTGTATATTGGGTATTCAGACATATGTAAATATATCTGGCATAATCTATGTATTATATCTATAAAAGTGTGAATGTGAGTGATGGAAAGAGCAAAAAATTCTCAACCTATATAACCTATAAAAGTGAGAATATGTGTGAGAGAGAGAGAGAGAGAGAGAGGACAATTCTCAACCTATATATTCCACACATTTTTGGGCACAGATTTGGAAATTTGTATATAGGGTAGGCAGACATATAGAAATATATCTAGCATAATCTATCTATTATATCTATAAAAGTGAGAACTTGTGTGTGTGTGTGTGTGTGTGAGAGAGAGAGAGAACAATTCTTAACCTACATACTCAACAAATGTTTTACCTACAGTTTAGAAAATTTGTATATAGGGTATTCAGACATATGGAAATATATCTAGCATAATCTATCTATTATAACTACAAAAGTTAGAATGTGTGTGTGAGAGAGAGAGAGAGAGAACAATTCTAAACCTATATATTCAACAAATTTTTTATCTACAGATTTGAAACTTTGTATATAGGGTATTCAGACATATGGAAATATATCTAGCATAATCTATCTATTTTATCTATAAAAGTGAGAATGCGTGTGTGTGAGATAGCGAGAGAGAGAGAGAGAAAAAGAGAGAGATAAAAATTCTCAACCTATACATTCAACAAATTTTTTATCCACAGATTTGAACATTTGTATATAGGGTGTTCAGACATATAGAAATATATCTAGCATAATCTATCTATTATATGTATAAAAGTGAGAATGTGTGTGTGTGTGTGAGAGAGAGGACAATTGTCAACCTATGTATACAACAAATTTTTTATCTACAGATTTCAAAATTTGTATATTGGGCATTCAGACATATTTCAATATATCTGGCATAATCTGTCTATTATATCTATAAAAGTGAGAATGTGTGTGATAGAGAGAGAGAGAACAATTCTCAACCTATATACTCAACAAATTTTTTATCTACAGATTTGAAAATTTGTATATAGGGTATTCAGACATATGGAAATATATCTAGCATAATCTATTATATCTATAAAAGTGAGAATGTGTGTGTGTGTGTGAGAGAGAGAGAGAGAGAGAGAACAATTCTCAACCCATATACTCAACAAATTCTTTATCTACAGATTTTAAAATTTGTATATAGAGTATTCATACAAATAGAAATATATCTAGGATAATCTTTCTATTATATCTATAAAAGTGAGAATGTGTGTGTGTGTGAGCGAGAGAGAGAGAGAGAGAGAGAGAGAGAACAGTTCTCAACCTATACATTCAACAAATTTTTATATATAGGGTATTCAGAAATATCGAAATATATCTAGCATAATCTATTATATCATTAAAAGTTAGAATGTGTGTGTGTGAGAGATAGAGAGAACAATTCTCAACCTATGCACTCTACAAATTTTTTATCTACAAATTAGAAAATTTGTATATAGGGTATTCACACATATGGAAATATATCTAGCATAGTCTATCTATTATATCTATAAAAGTTAGAATGTGTGTGTGAGGTAGCCAGAGAGAGAGAGAGAGAGAGAGTAAGAACAATTTTCAACCTATATATTCAACAAATATTTGATCTACAGATTAGAAAATTTGTATATAGGGTATTCAGACATATGGAAATATATCTAGCATAATCTATCTATTATAACTACAAAAGTTAGAATGTGTGTGTGAGAGAGAGAGAGAGAGAACAATTCTAAACCTATATATTCAACAAATTTTTTATCTACAGATTTGAAACTTTGTATATAGGGTATTCAGACATATGGAAATATATCTAGCATAATCTATCTATTTTATCTATAAAAGTGAGAATGCGTGTGTGTGAGATAGCGAGAGAGAGAGAGAGAAAAAGAGAGAGATAAAAATTCTCAACCTATACATTCAACAAATTTTTTATCCACAGATTTGAACATTTGTATATAGGGTGTTCAGACATATAGAAATATATCTAGCATAATCTATCTATTATATGTATAAAAGTGAGAATGTGTGTGTGTGTGTGAGAGAGAGGACAATTGTCAACCTATGTATACAACAAATTTTTTATCTACAGATTTCAAAATTTGTATATTGGGCATTCAGACATATTTCAATATATCTGGCATAATCTGTCTATTATATCTATAAAAGTGAGAATGTGTGTGATAGAGAGAGAGAGAACAATTCTCAACCTATATACTCAACAAATTTTTTATCTACAGATTTGAAAATTTGTATATAGGGTATTCAGACATATGGAAATATATCTAGCATAATCTATTATATCTATAAAAGTGAGAATGTGTGTGTGTGTGTGAGAGAGAGAGAGAGAGAGAGAACAATTCTCAACCCATATACTCAACAAATTCTTTATCTACAGATTTTAAAATTTGTATATAGAGTATTCATACAAATAGAAATATATCTAGGATAATCTTTCTATTATATCTATAAAAGTGAGAATGTGTGTGTGTGTGAGCGAGAGAGAGAGAGAGAGAGAGAGAGAGAGAACAGTTCTCAACCTATACATTCAACAAATTTTTATATATAGGGTATTCAGAAATATCGAAATATATCTAGCATAATCTATTATATCATTAAAAGTTAGAATGTGTGTGTGTGAGAGATAGAGAGAACAATTCTCAACCTATGCACTCTACAAATTTTTTATCTACAAATTAGAAAATTTGTATATAGGGTATTCACACATATGGAAATATATCTAGCATAGTCTATCTATTATATCTATAAAAGTTAGAATGTGTGTGTGAGGTAGCCAGAGAGAGAGAGAGAGAGAGAGTAAGAACAATTTTCAACCTATATATTCAACAAATATTTGATCTACAGATTAGAAAATTTGTATATAGGGTATTCAGACATATGGAAATATATCTAGCATAATCTATCTATTATATCTCTAAAATTGAGAATGTGTGTGTGAGAGAGAGAGAGAGAACAATTTTCAACCTATATACTCAACAAATTTTTTTATCTACAGATTTGAAAATTTGTATATAGGGTATTCAGACATATGGAAATATATCTAGAGTAATCTATCTATTATATCTATAAAAGTGAGAATGCGTGTGTGTGTGAGAGAGAGCGACACAGAACAATTCTCAACCTATATATTCAACAAATTTTTTATGTACAGATCTGAAATATCACATTTGTATAGAAGTAGAAATCTTGATACCTACTCTGATACCTAATAAAAGAAAGGACACTCTTTAGGGCGGATTTTGATTATAACAAGTCACTAATTAGAAATTATAATAAACATTCTAATAATTTAAGAATTTTACCAAAATAAAATTGCATGGTAATCACCCAATTTCTGCCACAAAATTTTGATTGGCAGAACTCATAAACATAAAATATATATTTTCTAATTTCATCTTTTTTTTTTCTTTTTACATAATCTGGTTTGATGTTTTCCCAAATATTCAAATCACTATATTTTGCTGCTTAATATCAAATACAGCAACTGAGTTATTTTTATGCATCAAACAATTACATTTTCTCATTCATCCAAACTAATCACTGAACATCAATTTCATATTTTCTTCACTAAAATATTACTGTGCTTGATGTCATCAAGTGGAGCGGATCATTTTTTTTTCATTTGTTCACACATTTTTCCAATTTATATATATTTTAAAGATTCTTAGCCTATGTCATTGCATACCAATCTGTTTATTAAAAGTTAAGGTTCACTGTAAACACATATGTTACACCAAAATAAAAACGCTTCAGATAATGTCTTGATATTCAATTCAGTTTCTCACATGACATCTTATGAAGTTAGTAGAAATGTTACAGACTTTTGAATCTCAAACACTTTCAATACTGTGCACTGATATTTTCTTTTTTGCAATATAAGCACATTCATGATTTTTTTTACAAACGTTAAAAACTTTCACATTGTGTAGCAATATACTGAAACAATTATAAAAATATTTGTTTTTATTTTGAATGATGCAGGGCATCTGAAGAGAGATTTTTCTAACAAAATGAAAGTATAATTTTTAGCAATAGGTATCTAGGAAAAGGCCACTACATATGTTATAAGTTCCAAATTTCCACAACCTGGCAAATACTGGTACATGCTAGCAAATTTAGATTTGCAATTACAAAATATGATTCTAATTTTTTCCTTTGCTCTTTATTCTAACACTACACTAAGTTTACTGTGTTATTTCGCTACAGTTGACATTGTGTAGAACAATAAGAAAATCATAGTGAACAATGCATTCAACAAAATTTCACACACATTTCTAGATACCTATATCTAATAAGTTCAAAAGAAAGGACACACTTAGGGAGGTATTTTGGTGGTCAAGTCACTAAAAAGAGATTAGCTGGTTTCCCGGCATAGCCCAGGATATAATAAAGATTGACTGAAATACATGTTCTAGCTGGTTTCTAGGCGTTGCCAGGGATGTAATATAGACACATTATGTTGTATATTACCTGTTCTCTTCTCCCTAAGGTAAAACAATTTCATATACATGCTGTAAATTACCTATGCTAGGGATAAAACATGAACAATATCAGTCCTAGGGTAGATAAAACAAATAATACATAGAGATGAAAGATTCCTCTCCCCTAAGAATCAAACATATGTTCAATATCTGCTTTTGTTTTTTCATTGTTTATACGGTCCCGAGCAACGCCGGGTAGCCCTGCTAGTCTATAATATAAAAGCGAAAATGTGTGTGTGTGTGTGCATTTTTTTGTGCCTGTCCGACAAAGGTTTTTGGAGGGGGGGGGGGCGCTCAGCCCGGTTACTGTTTCTTAGAACCTTTTATATACTGTCTAGATTATAATATCTAAGATTTACGAAACAAGCTCAAGTGTATCTTTAATTTGGGCGACTTTTACAAGTTATTTTCACGCTATTTCTTGGTCTACGCGTGTTTGTTTGGCTTTTCAGTATAAAAACGAAACTGAATCCGTAGCATAACCAAGCTACCTGGCACTCGTGACAGGGATGCCCAGAAAACCAATGAGGTTTGATCAATGTGGGGAAAACTCCTAATATCAGACAATTGCTTCATTTGGATACTCCCCTATTTATGGGGAGCTGGTTTTCCCCCAATATCTTGGGGAAATGCAGCCAAAGTTAAGTTTCCCCATATGGCTTGATGTTTGACCTCATTAAGTTCACGCACCTATCATTTAACTTTTTAATCATTAAATTAAAATGGTTTTCAGTTACTCTTCTGTCGTGGCTGAGCGGGTAAGATGCCATGTTTTTTCCTTCTTTTCCACCTTCGCGTTAAGGCTTCGGGTTCGAGCCTACATTCCTACCGAAAATTTTCTTTTTCTTTTATACCTCCAAAACACCCGGGTAACGCCAGGTACCCCCGCTAGTCTATAATATAAATCTCACCTGTTTGTTTAAATGCATGTATATATTTATGTATGTATGTTTGTATGTCTGCCTAAAACTTTTGACAGAGGCGGCAGATTTTCAATAGATTGGTATCGTTTTGAAGCTCAACCCTTCAGACAACAAATATTGAAAAATTGGCTAAAAACATTAATTCCTTCAATTTCAACCGGGCACTTTTCTACAGGAAGGATCGCTTTTTTCGCAGATATTTTCAAAAGTCATGCCCTCTTTTTGATTGACTAGCCTTAATTTAAACCTATGTCACTTCCAGTTTGGCGATGGTGCAACAGCAAAGACGTCAGGTTTTTTTTCATGTTTTTTCCTCCTTTGCGGTATGGGTTCGAGCCTGCCTGTCTGCCTACAATCACTTTTTTTTTTTTGCTCAACAAACACCTGCAAACACCCGGGCAACGCCAGACACCCAGGCTAGTCTATAATATAAATCTCACCTCTCTGTTTAAATATATGTATGTATGCCTGTCTAAAACGTTTGACAGATGTGTCAGAACGTGGCAAAACCAGTATCGTTTGAAACCTCAACCTTTCGAATGACAAATATCAAAGAATTGGCCAAAAGCATTAATTCCTTCACCCTCAATGGGACAGTTTTCTACAAGGAGGGGGTCGCTTTTTTTTACAGATATTTTCAAAAGACATCCACTGTTTTCGACTGACTAACCTTAATTTTGACGTTCATCACTTCCGGTTTTGTGATGGATGCAACAGCAAAGGTGTCACGTTTTTTTTTTGTTTTTCACATTCTTTTCCGCCTTCGTGGTATGGCTTCAAGTCTGCCTACCTACTACCATTTTTTTTTTTTTTTTTTTTTTTTTGCTCAACGCACACCTCCAAACACCCGGGCAACGCCAGGCACCCAGGCTAGTGGTAAATAATACCAAATAATTTAAACTTCCAAGATTTTAGAAAGCCATTTTTAACGTGGGGAAGCAGGAAGCATGCTTATGAATTCCATTGATTGCTTAAAAATTATTTTCTCTTTTTAAAAATAGAATTGATCACATGAATTTTGGTGTACAATATTTTCGTTCATCATGGGTACGAAGGTTTTTCTTTAATTTTACTTTTTCATGGGGATGGGGGTATGAACTAGCATTTTTTTTTTTTTTTTTTGCAATAAACTAGCGGCTTAGTCTAGAGAAGAATTATTGAAAGCCGAATTCAATCCAAAGCAGCACTTATCCTAGGCAAGTTGAACCAGCTTCCTCCAAAGGAGGAAATTTCATGGGAGTAGGAAATTCAAAATTTGCATGCAATTGCATGCAAGATCAGATTTTTGAAGCTCTTGCAGGGAGATGCTGACGTCCTACATACAGCACCTGGTATTTTCAAATAGTCGCTCATCTGGTACTGACCAGGTTCAATGTTGCTTAACTTCGATGATCTAACAAGAACCAGTGTGTCAACATGGTTATGCTATATAGTAAAAGCTACTAAAACCGAATACAGACTCATAATTTAACTACTATTTCAAAATATCCCTCTCTCTACCAACACATAATCTTTGATGAATCAGAGGCATTAACTTCTCATTTCATTATCTTATACAATTAACAACTTATTTATTTTCTTTGGAATACTTACTCTGTCATACAACGGCTACCGTCCCTGGGATTGCTGTCATGTTCGCTGGCCGGCAGGAAAGAAACTTCACCCAGGTACGATTTGTTGCCCATCAATTTCTTAAAACCTGATTGAAAAATGAGAATGCAATGATATAAATGAAAGTGAATGAGTTAAGGTTTGCAAAAGATTACATTAAAAAAAAAAAAATGTCATAAATGGTAAAGATGTGGTTTTTGTCCAGAATTTACCCTCTGTTAAAAAAACAAAAATGAAGAAAAATCTGTATGCATGTACCTGTGACAAAACAAATCATATTCCAAAAATCACATAAATTGATCAAGTAGTTTTATTTTTATAAAGAAAATCATTTTTAATAGTGGGCGAGACAGCCGTTCTTTGGTTACTCATAAAATTTGATTTTGTTATCTATATAAATAAAACAGTAGATGTATGTATTTGTATGAAAATATTTAATTGATAAACTCTTAAACTACTGGTCACATGACACGGAAATTAACAGGAAATAATAATCATACACCAAGGATGGTTTATAACGGGTAACATCTTTGTTTGGATGGATGAACAACAATATGTCGGCAAGTTGAAATGCAAAATTTTCATTTCAATTTACCAACATATTTCTATTAGTTTTGCGCAAATTCATTTATAACTTGAAGTGGTTCAATTAAAATATTTTCTTATTTATCTGTTGATAGCTCAAACGGCAGGGAACATGGTTTAAGCCCCAAAAATTTTGGTTTTGATTTTAGCTGATGACAATATTTTCCAGTTTTTATACCGATTCCAATACCCCCAAAAGTTCTGATATTTTTGGATTCTCGGTTTTGATTAATTGTCCCAATACTAATAGATATAGATATTCACTTCTATGACTTCAAATGCATGCGTTAAGTTTTTTTTATAGGAAGAGTTAATGAATACATCATTTTTAGGGCTAATGAGAACATTAAAAAACAGAATTTTTGGTAAATGTCGAAGGTTGCGTCCAGAAAAGAACAGAATAAAAAGTTCTTTATCGGCTAGAGACGGTTTTATGTTGTTGCTTTTATTATATATTATTAAATAAGCAATCATTTCCATTTAAAATCCAGTTAGTATCATGCTTGTAAAATTGAGAAAAGCATGCTTTAAATGTGTCAACCTTATGTGAATGAGCTAAATCAAAACAAAATGGCTACCGAATTTGACCGGATGTCATGTTTATCAAAAAATGAAACTCAAATTTTAACTCTAAACGATACCTCATTAAATAAAAATATAAATTCATATTTAAGAAAGATAACATAAAACCGTTTTTAATGAATATGCAGAATTTTTCTGGCATTTACCTAACCACAACCTTTGATGTTTATCAAATTTTATTATTAATGTTAAGCTTAAAGTGAATGTAAATATAGAGTTACTTTGAAAAAAGAAAATGTTTTAAAGTTTGGGTTTTTTTTTTTTTAAACTAACTCCTAAATTTCTAAACAAAAGAATCCGATAAAAGAAAACTAAAGTATTTCTGCATCATGACTCTTTAGTGCAGTGGTTCCCAACTAATGTGCCATGGAATTATTACTTTCTTAATCATGATGACAACACTCAAATTCTCAACTTCGTACCTGGGAATGTCTTAACATGAAAGACTCATAAATAAAATAAAAACTGGAAAATCCTTAATAAGGAAGATTGAGCACATTCAAAATATAAAAATTCAGATTTCAGATTTGATATTAAAGAAAAAACTTTTTAAAATGAGTACTATAGAGATGTATCAGGTTCTTAACTATGATGATGAAAATACTGTACAGATTTTGATGGAATACATGAAAAAAAAAAAAAAGAAAAAAAAAAGAAAAAAAAAAAAAGAAAAAAAAGAAAAAAAAAAAAAGAAAAAAAAAAAGAAAAAAAAAAAAAGAAAAAAAATGGACATAGAAGAACAGCAAACCAAAACTCAAAATGTAATTTCTATATTATAACTAATCTTTTCATTTCTGTTTTTAGTGCTATACGAGTCATTTAAATATTTCAATGCAATTAAATTCATATATGAACAGATAATCCTTAAGGTTAATTATTCCAGTGAAACGATGTTTTCGTCCTAATTATATAACTGATCCCTTAGAGCAGTGGTTCCCAACCACAGTAATGTGCTGTGGAATGATTATTGGTGTTCTGTGAAGAGATAATAATTAGAAGCCATTTAATTTTATTTTGTTTAATTAAACAACTCTAAGTAATGTACTTCTCTGTAATTCTCAACTTCATATATATATATATATATATGTGTGTGTGAACTGGGAATGTCTTACCTAAAAAACATTAAAATAAAAACAAAAAAGAATATTGAAAAAGAGTTGTGTCTCTCTCCTACATTCACCCACAGATTGCAGCAGTAGTTAAAAAAACACCAGGCACAACTGTCTCACTGACATTCACCATTATTATTTTATACCAGCTATTGAATACAGGATACGTTAAGTATGTGAATAAAAATTCTTATATAATCTTCGTTTTTTTTTTTTTTTTTGTTTTTTTTGTTTTTTTACTTTATTGCAAGAAGGTTTGGGAGAAGAAAAACTCATGATGGGTGTGCCACAAAAATTTAAATAAACTCAATAGTGTGCCGCCACTGCTTTAGTGCAGCTAAACATTAATTAGGGCTTCAAACTAAGATTTGAAACCCAACCGCTTGCACAGTAGTCAGCAATCTTTCCCCTCCACCATCCTACATCAGTACGAAAAAGAAATTACATTTTTGAATTTGTTATTCAAGTGCCAAAAACAATGGATGCTGATGCAATAATACGTACCAGCCCAATGGTAACGTGTTGTCCCCATCCATCGTAACTTCTCACTGTCAGCAAGCACGTCTCCATAATAACCATAACCAATAAGAGAGACGCTGTAGCGCAACAATTGGTCCCGCTGTGAAATGGAACAGCAGTCTATACACATTGAGTCACCTGTGGAAAATAAAACCAGACATTATTTAATACTGGAAAAGAAAAAAGAGTATTTGTTTACATTGGTGATTTTGTAAATGCATTTCCGGTGAAAACATTATTTCATACTTCCATGTCATAGCGAAATTGGTATAAATTCCAAAAATTATAAAAAAAAAAAATGATCCAGTAGATGATGTGCTAAGTATTTTAAGTAAGTCAGTCAATTACCTCCTCAAATAATGTTTAAAAATGGTGAACTTTTCATTTAAAAATCAAGGATTATCTCCCTTGCCTGCCGGAGAATTATTCACACAACTTTTTCACCTTAAAAAATGTAAGACAATTAGCGAAAATTATGTTTTGCTAAATTGGCCAAAGATTTTCAGTTTTCAGAAAATATTTACCTCCCTTTTGTTACAATTATAATTATCTGGTTTTTTTTTCTTTGCAAAACTCAATTTACTCTAATTGTCGTCAAAAAATAATTTTCATTAATTATTTTTCTACCTTATTGCTTTTCATAATTTTTGGATATGTTCATTAGTGCGACATGACAATTCAATAGATACCATCGGTTTCACTTGAAATTCAATATTTCAATTTTCGAATTTCACTACAATAACAAAGAAGAATCAAAATATCTTCATGATGTTCATAACAGTGACAGAAAGAAAATATACACCAAAAGCGACCATGCTGTAATTGGTTTGGGAAGCAGTCCCACAGACATTTCTTGGAAAGAAATGTTTATGGAAGTTCCATTTGATTTAAGTACACAGGAGAAGAAAGGAAAATTCTTTGCAATAAATTATATCAAAAGACAAATGTGTCAGCACATAAGCTAATAAGCAGAGGAGGGTGCATGTTTAGATTAGGTTTTACACTGTTCAGTAAGAGTTTCATCTTCATAGCTTTGTCAGTCAAAAACTCACAATACTTACGGAAAGCAAACGGTTGACCTTAACACCCCCTTCTCCATATTTTGTCCTTTAGTCCTCGAATTCCATGAGAAATATTTCTGATGAAGGTGGAAAAATTACTATTTTCTGGGTCGGCTGTGTTTTGAGCGAGTAATATTTGAAGATTTTGGATCTCCTCGTGGTATTTATTCATCATTCAACTATTAATCTATTAATCTTTATCTTTAAATGGTCTTTGACCATAGTAAGTGCTGACTCAGTATGTATATATGTGTGTGTGTGTGTGTGTGTGTATATATATATATATAATAAAATAAAAGTTACAATAAGTTTACTAAGGTAATCAAAATGGTAAACTTAAAATATATTATAAATATTAAAGAGTTAATATTTACAAGTAAAATAAACTCAGCCAGATATAAAAAGCTCAATAAAACCGAAAAGGAAATAGAGCTTATAATATGAACAAATGATTAATAAAATATGTTAAAAGACATCTTGAAAAAGAGTTAAAAACATATTTAATTTTAAAAAAGGAAGCACAAGATAAGTGGATAAGGACTATCCACTTATCTTGTGCTTCCTTTTTTAAAATTAAATATGTTTTTAACTCTTTTTCAAGATGTCTTTTAACATATTTTATTAATCATTTGTTCATATATATATATATATATATATTAGCAAGTTATGAAATAACTGTCGATTAAGCTATAGAGGATTTTGTTTCATCTTTGTGAGGATTTGTCAGACTATTGCATAAAATTGCTATTACCACGCTTTTTATATATTCACGTGGTGTTAAATTTGCTAGTTAGCTAATCACATTCTTGGTTATTCTCACTTATATATATAAAATACAATCTATATATCTATAAAAGTGAAAGTGCGTGGGTGGGTGGGTGTCTGTCTGCCTGTATACATTTCTTACACAATAACTGTCAATTTTCAATCTACAGACTCGAAATTTGATATACAGGGTATTGAGATTTGGGAAAATCTTTGTAATCCATTTTCGGCCAGAAATTTGGCTGTTAAGGGGTCAAAGTTCAACAATTTGACCTTTGAGAACTCTACTAAACTCTTCTGCCAATTTTGGGTATAAACGCTTGAAATTTTAGATATAGGTTACTTGGACATGGATCTAACCTAATAACTTGATTTGAGCCCAAAACAAATATTAAGGGGTCATAATAGGGGTCAAAATTTTTTTTAATTTGACCTCTGCAGTCTACCAAATTACTGACAATTTCTGGTCTAAATATTTGAAATTTTACATAAAGGGTATTCAGAGATAGAGCAAGCTTTTTAATCGGTTAGGGTCGAAAATTTGAGCAACCAATATATAAATGTATGTATGTATGTATGTTTGCATGTCTGCCTAAAACTTTCAACAGAGGCGATGGATTTTCACAAGATAAGTATAGTTTTGAAGCTCGACCCTTCAGACGACAAATACCGAAAAATTGGCTAAAAACATTCATTTCTTCACTCTCAACTGAGCACTTCTACAAGGAGGACTCGCTTTTTTCGCCAATATTTTCGAAAGTCATCCTCTCCATTTCGATTGTCTAGCCTTAATTTAAACCTACGTCACTTCTGGCTTGATGGTGGTCGTAACAGCAAGATGTCAGGGTTTTTTTCCCGTTCTTTTCCATCCTTCACAGTACAGGTTCGAGCCTGCCTTCCTAATAACACATTTTTTTTTTTTGCTCAACATACACCTCCAAACACCCAGGCAATGCCAGGCAGAAATGCTAGTTGTGTTTGAAACATCAAACTCTTTCATTGATAATATCTTGGATTAATGGATTACTGTTCTTATCTTGGATGTTATTGTCACACTGTTTCATCCAATGTCTGAACTAAAAAAAAAAAAAAAATTCAAAACATTTTTTTTTTCCACTAGTAAATAATAAATTACTGCATCAAATGCTTTGCTTAAATCCAAAGATAATACCATTCTATCTTATTATGATTCATGTACAGTTGCAAGGTAGAATTGTAAAAAAAAAAAAAAAAAAAATATTTTTAAATGAATAAAGTCTATTGCATTGTCAGGATTATAATAAATGCAATAAAAATATGGTTTTCACAAATGAGAGGTGGGTGAGTCGACTAATAGAAAATCTGTCTTTAGCTCTCCTAAATATTGCCAACTTCTGACCCCGAACAGCATTACCTGTTGCTGCACACTTACCTAATATGATATGTAGAGCAGATGTGACAGGGTCATTTGTACCCACAGTAGAAAATACCACAGTGTCAGTAGAGCCTGGAAATAAAATTATTAATACAATTATTCATTTAGCACAACAATCTTTTATGTTAGTGATGTGACGATTCATATATTTTTCCAATTCGGATACAATTACCGATTTTGTTCTTAATTCCAGATTCTGATACAATTACTGATTCCGATTCCCTTAAACTCTAAATATTAAGCTATAGATTGGTGGTGGTGGTGAGGCGTTAAAAAACATAATACGCGCACATATTTTCTGGAATGTAAGAATACACTTGTGGTGGAGGTGAGCTCTACATTTTAGTTTTACTTAAAGGCAATAAATATTTCATTAATTTATTGCAGACTATTATCTTCATCTTTTAGCTGCTGCTTCATGACGTTGCAGGTGGTAACCGCGACAGGATAGGAACTCCGAATCTCCTAACTGCATTCTCGGCAATTAGTGCCTTCCATAGTTGTTTTTCGTCTCACCACAGATGAATAGTTGGCTGAAACATCGTGAACCAACATCTAAAAGTGGGGGATAATAGTCCGCAATGAATAAATGAATAAATAATACTCATTTCAATAAACAATAAATTTTTTTTTTTTTTTTTTGGGAAATTATACTAGCAACTGAAAATTAAGTTTTAGATAAAAGCAAACCAACAATTAAAAGAATCATTTTTTTGGTATCGAAAGATAAGCTAAAATTTTTTTGATTCCGATACCTTAAATGTTCTGATTTTTTCAATTTCCGATTAATTACCCCAACACCAATATATATATAATTAAAAAATAATTATTCTTTTTTTACCTACAGACACTAGTGTTTCATACCTGTTCAATCATCAGTGTAAGATAACAATTTTTGCCAGTCAAGAGATTCGAATCCAGCCATGAAGCCATCTTTGGCTCCATTTGCTAAGCCTTTACCTCCATGCCACCAATCAATTGCCGCAAGAATGAAGGAAGTAAATAACTGATAAACGCTCAATTTGGTCGCAGACATTAGACAATCCAGAGTGTTTGAATGATAGAAGTTGTGAACATTACATAAATGCTAGTTGACTGCCTTTTAGTTTATACTTCTCAAGTAGTGCCCATCCTTAAGTATTCTTAAAGGAGCTTGATAATTATAATCTATATATTAATACAATAGTGTATGTGTTATTTTCCGCGTCACACTTACATCCGAGTTGTTTAATTATTATGGACTTCCATTTCTTGTAATAAATAATTTTACCAAGAATTCTTCATAAGTTTTGGTTTCGATTATAGCTGAGAGAACAAGTTATAATAAGTTTTGGTTTCGGTTTCAATTTAAGCTGATGCATCCAAGTCTCTCTCTCTCTCTATATATATATATATATATATATATATATATATTTTGAAATTGCAACTTTATAATATATCAAAATTGATAGAACATTAACTATAATAATATATACAAATCTGCAAGAATTAAAATATATTTAAGCGTACTCAGGCTATGCTGGGCATCCCTGCTAGCTTAGATAAATACTTTTAACAAACAAGACTACAATAATATCAGAGCATCTCCAATTACACTGAACATCTACAGAATGCCAACATCAATATGTGACATATGAATTAGTCTGCTGTGGAATTTCCACAGGTCCCGCTAGTTAAATTATTTTGCTTATACCTAACTTTATACATATGTACATACATAGAATACCCATTTATTGAAAAAAAAAAAGTTTCATACCACTTCTATATAAGGATTAAAATCAAGATATAATGATATGTCTAGAATCCTTGTTCAAATTTTGATCAAAATCCATTAAACGATTTTGATTGTCTAAAATTTAAGGCTTAAGTTTAAAAGATCTTAAAAAATTGAAATTCAGAAAGTCTTGATTGCTTGATTGATTTCTAATGATTAGATAAAATTTAATGCAAATTTGCAAAAGTAAAATTAGGTTTTAAAATAAATTGTACCCATATTATGCTCCTTTAAAACCCTTTCAATACTCCAAATAAACTGACATTTGAGAAACATTAATTGATGGCTAATAATTATCATTAAAATCTTACACAAAACAGATCTTCATAGAGACTCCCATACAATTTTTGCCCCCTTTTCATAAAATTAAATTAAATATAACCGATATTACAACTAGTATCCGTGTTGCAATATTAAAAATGAGGAGTTCATTAATTCAAGATTTATTCTGTATAACAAAATATATATAATCATCTAACTTTATATATGCATCCTCTAAATGTTAAACTTTACCAAAAAATACAAATAAGTAAATAACGTGCTCGTGTTACTTATATATAATGAATTACATAAAAAAATGTAAGCATGAAATGTAATATGGTTAAGATTTAACTTAGAAAAGTAAAAGGACTAGTTGTTAAAACTGGAAAAGAAAAGATATTCTAGTAAAAATATATAATAAATTTATAAAATTAAAATATTGCAGCATTAAGAATGTTCTTAAAAATTCAATTTAACATAATATATATATAAATCTAAATGCTGCAATATTTTAAGTTATAAATTTATTATATTTTTTACTAAAATATCTTGTCTTTTTCTTTTCCAGTTTTAGCAACTAGTCCTTTTACTTTTCTAAATTTAATCTTAACCATATTACTTTTCATGCTTGCATTTTTCTATGTAATCCATGATTTTTCCAGGCAGTGCTTTGAAATAATATTTTCTTTTTTGTGTTCAATATCATACACGTCGTCAACAATCCATAAAAAAAATTATTACCAACTTCTTAAATTGACTAAAAAAAAAAAAAAAAAAAAAAAAAAAAAAAAAAATCAAATCAAAGATATAAGTAAATAAACAGAAAGAAGGGGGCGGGGAAGAAAAAGAGAAACAGAATTACCGGACAATGTTGTAGCAAAATATAATCATCCCTAGCATGGCAAAGAGCATCACTTTTGTTAATTCTCTCTGTATAACCTAAATAAGATGGCATGCAAGCAACATTCCCGTTATGATTTATGAAGGTGTTGATGACGGAAAATCTAACTAACAGCCAATCAGAAGAAACCGTCTCATGTTCCTTACAAATTCTGAGGACTTTTAAACACCAGTAATTTTATTATAACTTTTGTTTAAATGAACGAAAATTGAAAATTTTTATTTCAAAATATAGCTGAGAAGGCGACTGATGAACTTCAAAAATTTTTTGAAATTTGGTTGCAAAATAAGTGAGCAGTGAAGCTTTAAAGCAGTTCCAAACGAGTAAAATTAACACTTAACCATATATTTAAACATTACCGTGTTTGAAGGATTATATTACTAGAATATATATCCTAAAATTCATTAGTATTGAAGATGAGCTAACACAATGACTAATCAATGATTGATTTCTGTCTACCCTTACTCCTCTGGTCAGATTTTTTTTTTTTTTTTTTTTTTTTTTACATGGAGGTCACCATTTATCAAGGCCCGGATAAGGGTTATTTGGTGTACAGTAATCAATGGGATAGTGTTGCAGTATTCATTAGTATTGGAGATTTGATAAAGTGTCATTACTTAAGGGGGCAGTTCATCAGGAATTTGTTTATGTTGGACTTGAAGACATCCATGTTGAAGTCAGGGGAGAAACAGGCAAGCAGTAGAGAGTTCCACAGGCATGCAGTTCTAAGAAAGAAGCTTTATTCATGGAATCTACGTTTTGATTTAGGCACAGATAAAGAGTGGGGAAAATTATTGACAGTGGTTTCAGCTAGACAGGTGTTTACCATGAAAGATTAGCGAGGGGGGGACCAGAGATTGGAGCTCAGACGAGCACCTGCCATGGAAATAACGATAAAACAAAGATAGGCTCGCAACATCTCTTCTGTGGGAGAGAAGTTGCAGGGAAGAGAAAAGGGCATCCCCCACTAAACCACAAAGTCTATTTTATACTCTGTCAAGGCAGGATAGGCTGTTTTTAGCAGCTCCTGCCCAGATGTGGTAGCAGTGATCAAACTAAGTAATTTTTCCATCAGTTTTGGGTTGATTTAGCCTTTTTGAAAGTGTAAATAATGCGTTTTGATTTTATGCAGCAAGCCCTAAGTCTGGAAGGGATCACAGATAGATTGCGTACAAGTTTGGTTGGGCTGTTTTGTGGCATATCAACCCTTTTTGGTTATTTAATGCTGAATCCAGTAATTCTGAAAAAAAGTTTTTATGCGTCAACTTGGTCATAAATTTAAATATTTATTCATGGTGTTCGTTTTGGTTGTTCCATTTTATGGCATCTCCATATTCTTTATATTCAAATTGCTGATTCCTGGTGCTTGGTTTGGTTGTTTTGTAGTGAAAAATTGTTACTTTTGTTTTTGGTTTTGCACAATATGATGTGTTTTACAAAGGAAAAAGGGGCAAAAAAAAACGATATTTAATGCATTTTAGGTCTAGAAGCCAGTATCTTCAGACAGTGTGATCTGGTTGCACCAGTTGCATACAAGAACAAACAGTTCAATAGATATGGATAATAATTGTTAACTTTGATGTGTGTTTTTTTTTAAGAATGGTGGCAACTTGGTTTTCTCCATGTATAAAACAGGGTTGAAATGCAACTGGCAGGGGAGGGGGGGGATAAAAAAGAAATGGTCGTACTTACCTGCTGGAATGATTCCTATTCGTAAGTCTGGTCGGATCGGACTTGTGTCATGCCTTGGATTGGGGATCCCATTGTCTTTCATCGTTCTCATCAGAAGTCCATTCAACAGTTCAGTGAACATGCCATCACCACCCACACAAACAATACTGGAAAGAGGAAAAGTTAAGCAAAGAAAAAATGAAAAAAAACCTAAAAAACAAAAAACAGATATACAAGCAGTTGTTGGACGTGTGTGTGTGTGTGTGTCGTTAAGATCTTGTAATTGGTATCTATGACCAAGCCAGCTTATCTTCTGCCTTCTAAATCTCAACCAAGACTCATTCAATTGTTTGCAACCCTTCCTCATCTCTCACCATGATTTTTCACTGTCAGCAGTGTTCACCCGGAAAGCCGATACATCTGGTTTTCCCTTAGCTGACCACTGGAGACTGATGTCATCCTTGTTTCTTCAGCTTACTTTCATAATTGTTATCTGACCACTCAAAGTTAAATTGTTATGGCGTCCACTGGTCTGCAGAATTCAATCGATTAGATGATCTTTTATTGTCATTTACTTTCCTAGCTAATCTCTCCTGATGGTTCTAGCCGTGGGGGAATATACAATAAACCATCAGCTCAACATACACAAAATCTTTGCCTACACAAGTTAATTTACAATTATCCACGTATAAATTAATCTCTCCTTTTCTATCCCTACACCCATGCATTAAATAGTAGGGTTGACTGGATTCAAATGTTTGATAGGTAAACTATTATACAACAGCTGTAACTAAGTATGTTTTTCGGGTGGCAGACATTACACCTCTTAACAGTTGTCACTTTCTTAGTGGAGAGAGTGGATCTTGTTTTCCATAGTGTATGATCGACTTAAATTCATGCATGTGATAATTTTATGCTCATGAGTGAGGGCTCAAATAGCACTCTTCTTGAGAACATGAGTATCCAATTATTAGATTGCAATCAATTGAATTTTGTTTAGAGTGAGTTTTGCCTTATAAAGAAGAATTCACTTTCTCTCTCTCGTGCAAGTGTATCATATGTCAGCAACCTAGAATAAAGTATCTGTTTAAATAGACTTTGTAGCCTAGTGGGGGATGGCCTTTTCTCTTCCCTGCAACCGCTTTCTCACAGAAGAGAGATTGCGAGCATGTCTGTTTTATCATTATTTTCATGGCAAGTGCTCGTCTGAGCTCCAATCTATGGTCCACCCTCCCCTCACCAAACATTCACGAGAAACACTTGTCTAGCTGAAAACACTATCAATAATTTCCCCCACTCTTTATCTGTGCCTAAACCAAAATGTAGATTCCATGAACAAAGCTTCTTTCTTAGAACTGCACACCTTTGGAACTCTCTTCCGTTTACCTGCTTTCCAGCTGACTACAGTATGGTCGTCTTCAAGTCAAACGTAAACAAGTTCTTAATGAGTCGTTCCCCTTTAGTAATCCAATTTACCAAATTCACACACTTCTAACGATTACTATGATAATGTCCTTTTGACCACTGTACACGCTTTAACCCTTATCCTCGAGTGGCCTCTGGGCCTTGATAAGTGGTGATTCCTTCGTAAAAAAAAAAAATAAATAAATAAAAAATATTTCACTGAAAAAGTTAAGACAAGATACTGAGACATTATTCATTACAAAAAATCTATAAAGGTATTTCTCCAAAATGGCATAACCGTTATTCATGTTTGGAAAAAAAATTTTTTTTTTTAAACATCCGTAAGTTATATCAGTTAAAACATTGTGAGAACAACAAAAGAATACTTGGAATAATCTGAAAAATTTGGAAAATGTGCAGATTGTAAATTCCTATGAACGTTAAAAACATGCTTACAAATTATAAATATTCTTAGTTTAGCAGCAAATCAGAGATTCCAAAGAATTTAAAAAAAAATATGTCAACAATGTTCTAAATTGTTTAGGATTGAGGCAATTTTTCTCAGCAATTTGATACCAGCCATGAGTGCTCATGTAATGTTCAGTAATGGCCATAGGCTAGAATAAATGTGGCCTTGTCTCACATCCAACTCTCATGGAAAAGCATTCTAGTTCTGTCTATCCGTGTAAAAAATCTGAACTCTAAAAGATACATTTACATAAAATTCAATTAAGTACAGTAAACAAATTAGTTTAAGAGGGAGGAATATATATTTAAAAAAATGCATTAGTATTGATAGTGGTTTGAAAAACAAAACTGAGACTAGGTCAAACAGTCAGCTGTTGATAACTTTTCTGTTTAGTCACATAATATTGAAGCATTAACAAAAGTTTGTGCGTGAATTAGATAAGAACATAGGAGAAAAATGTATATCAAGAGAGGTGGGTAAAGCTCTTAAAGTGAAGTTTTCTTCAAAATAAATCGTTACTCACCCATCATATTTGACAAGGTCTGCTTCCTGAAGATAGTCAAGGGCATAATTGGCCCTTTCTGTAGCTGAACAAATAAAAAAAAAAAAAAAAAAATTATTATAAGTATGGAGCAAGATTAGAAAAAAAATTGCAGAAATGTTTATTTAAAAAAAAAAAAAAAGTGAAAAAGAAAAAGAATAAAGAGAGGCAGAACAAAAAGAGGAAAAAGAATGAGAATGAGTAAGAAGTGGAAAAAGAAAAAAGAAAAAAAAAGAAAAATATATATAAATAGTAAACCAATTAAAAAGGAAACAAGTGAACAATTCAATACTTATAACAATACTTTATTTTTTTTTTTTTTAACATTTCTATAATAGTGTTATTGTTTATCATAAACAGACAGACAGAGACATTTTGTCTGTAACCGCACTTCCTATTGCTACAACAAAACTGACTAATTTGCAATAGTTCTCTAACATCATCATGCTTATCATATATACAACATATATAACACACACCGCCCAATCATAAAATACCTTAAACATATTTTAATTTATGCAGATTTCGTATTTATTATTATAGAGCCAATTCTCTATTGATTATTATATTGTACCCAATATATAGTAGTGATTTAAAAAATTTTAACATCTTAGCAATTATGTTTTATTTATTTCTTTTTTCAGCTAATAAAAAAAGAGGCCCACAGACAAACAAGGTTACTAGCAGGCCGCCTGGCATTGCCCGGTCGTAAAATATGCATAAATATTATATTTTGATTTATAAAGAAACTGAGACATGCGCATGCGAGTATTTTTTTTTTTTGTAAGCAGTTCACTTCTTTCAAGTAAAAAAACATACTCGAGCTGAGATCGAAGCCAAAACCTAAAAACAGCGAGATAAGTATGATAACCATTAGGCCAGCTTGACATGATCTTTAATGTTTTCGAACCTACTTATTCTTAACATAAGGAATCTGTCATATGAACAATTCATGCACACGTGGTCGTTAAACAGTTGATAAACAGATAAAAATCCGATGACCTCTACATACCAATTTTTCAATTTTGACCCCTTAGCAGCCCCCCCCCCCGATGAAAACTGATTAAAAAGTTTTTCACATGTCTGAATACTGTATATACCAAATTTCAAGTCTGCAGATCAAAAATTTGTTTAGAATATAGGTTGAGAAGTGTCCTCTCACACACATTCTCACTTTTATAGATATACTAGCAGGCCACCTGGCGTTGCCCAGTCGTAATATGCACATACATATATTTTAATTAATACAGAAACTGAAAAATGTGCATGCAAGTATTTTTTTTTTCTAAACAGTTCAATTTTTACAATTAAAAAAAAAAAAAAAAAAAAAAAAAAAAAAAAAAAAAAAAACGGATTCGAGCTGAGATTAATACCAAAACCTGAAGACAGTGAGGCAAGTACGATAACCATTAGACCAGCTTGACACGTTTTATAAAATGTTTTCAAACCTACTTATTAACATAAAGCTGTCATGTTTCATGGCCGCATATGTGCATTCGTGAAACAGCAAACAGATTAAAATATGATGACTCCCACATAACAATTTTTCAATTTTTACCCCTTAGCAGCCCTTTTTTGTGGATGAAAATCGATTAAAAAGTTTTCCACATGTTTGACTACCCTATATACCAAATCTCAAGTCTGTAGATAAAAATTTGTTAAGTATATATACTTAATTTTTATCTAGTTGAGGATTGTCCTCACAAGCACACACATTCTCACTTTTATAGATATAAAAGATTTTATTTATATATATATATATATATATATATATATATATATATATATATATATATATATGAGAGAGAGAGAGAAAGATACACACACATTTACAACAGAGGTCATAATTTGTATAAAGTTGTTTTTTTTAATCTTTAGCTTAAATGTTTGTAGTTTTGTTTTGAATTGGATTTAAAAAGAACAACAAAACGAGTGAAGCATGCATGTTCCCCGTGAGTGCACAGTGGACAAAGCATAAAAAAATGACTAAGTTCAGTATTGCCCCCCCCCCTTAACCAGAAAAGTCCTCAGGTGACGTCAAATCCTAGTGAAAATGAACAAACAGTGCAGTTTTAGGCCTTAACATATGTAAATTTGAGTTCTGCTCCATGCAAAAAAAGAAATGACTAAGTCCATCATATGCCCCCCCCCACCTCATTTAGTCCCAAAAGTTCCCAAGGTCTTAACATATTTAAATTTGAGTTCAGCACAATGCAAAACTGCTAAATAGACATACATAGAAAATTTTGGACAAATATGGTAAAATAGTCCCAAAAATGGAGTATTTTTAGTAGTTCTAAAAGAGCCCCTGGGGCACACTCAAGAGTTATCGCAAAGTATAGACAAACAAAATTATATAGAAATCAGTTACAACTTTTCAGAAAGTTTTATAAAAATCCAAGGCATTAATTTTTTTTTTTTTTTAATACACAGAAGTGTCAATTTTAGCCATTTTAACTTGAAAGGCACCCCCTAGGAGGCAACTGGAGTTTTCCCGGAAAATCTGTTCTGTCACTTTTTTTACTCATATCATGTTTAATGTTTGTGCAAAATTTCAAAAAAATTCCAAGGTGTAGTTATTGAGAAAAGTGTGACCAGACGAACGGACGGACAAGGGTGAATTTACAGTTCCACCCTCCTTTTGTCGGGGCACCAAAAGAAAAAAAATATACTAGCAGGACCCTGTGGAAATTGAGGAAATTAATTAAATTCTATGGCTGCTCACCTTTTTTACTTACATTAAAAATACTTTCTTTTTTTTAAATGAAAACAAACATTTTCAACACTTATTTATTCTAACAAGTCTTCAAAACAGCATCTTTTTTACCATAAAATTAATAAATAAAATGAATCTTAGTTTTTATTTTTTTCTTATCAGTCTGTTAGTGGGAATGGGATATCTTACCCATTGTCTCATATATTAAAACCAAGAGATCTTTTTAAGATTCTAACTGTGGCCTATTAAGCGTAATTCTTTTAATTCCTCTTGCACTTGATTCACCGGGTATATTTGTAAATAGTTTTGAAAATTCCTTTCTATGAGTCCAGTTTCTCTTATAATTACTGGAATGGTAGAGATATTTGTAAGATTCCAATTTCTTTTCATATCTTATAAAAAAAATTAAGTAGATGCTGGAGTTCTTTTTATTACTTCTTATTCGAAGTTAGAACAATTCATTATGAAATGGATAAAATGAAAAAAATTGGCACTCTGCGACAAATTTTTTTTGCATTTCATAATTGTTGATTTCATCATTTCCGTTTTTCCTGTTTTTAAATGTGTGAGCTGAAAATGTACAATTTTTTTTTTTTTTTTTTTTTTTTTTGCTTTTAATATGCACATATACAGAAATAACTTCAATCTGTATTTTCTGGATTTAATCATATTCATAACTTATCGAAACAATATTTAAAGACAAAAAAAAAAAATCATTTTTGATAATTTTTTTTTTTTTTTTTTTTTTTTTTTAAGAACAATCTTCCAAAACTAAAAGGACCTCAAATGATTGGACTTTTATGGACCGTTCTTTTATGGGTCTTTAGCCGGTTAAAATAGTTTTTAAGAGGTGAAAATAGGGTAAAAACTGAAGAAAAAAAATCGTTATACATTTTGTACATTTATTTTAGTTTATTTTTAATCAGTTCATATGTGTGTCACGTTGGTACAGTGTAATGGTCAGTTTTGCTTTCGATTTCAATTCTAGTGATGGCACCCCAATACTTTTTTGTTTTTTACTTTTGAAATCACAACTCTATAATAATATATATACGAAATCTGGACATATTAAAATATATTTAAGTGTATTTTAACTGAACAAAGCGCCCCCCCCACTAGTGTGTGTGTGTATATATATATATATTATAGTTCACATAAATAAATTTAAGAGATTCATTTATATCCACTCCAAGCATTCAACAACAACAAGAGTTATGTGTACAATCGTTTCAGAGATATCAAATATATATTAGCACAGGACATAGACACCAAAAGTTTGAAGTCAAAGCAGCAAAATTTACAGTATTGTATATCCTCAATTACGCAACAATTGGAGAAGTGGGAAGGTAAGGATATGATAATTTCAATCCCTCTTCTAAAAAAAAAAAAAAAAAAGGGATACATGTATATATACGCTCTTTAGAAGACGAGTGAAATTGTCACATCCCTATGCTTCAACTAGGATTGGGCCGCTTTAAGAGATTTACAATAAGTTGTCAACCGTAACAATGCAATGCTCCAGAAAAACAATTTAACTGTCCAAACTTACACACACAATCTTTTATACTTTGTAAGTTTGTAACTATAGAAATGTTTTGTTCTGTTATTCCCTTCTATTCATACATTTTCATTTTAATATGAGTTAAATTTATGCAGTTTCTTTCCAAAATATTTTTTGCTTATTGCAAATCAAAGAAATGGACGAATATGGAGCGACATCTACTTTTTTTTCTTCTTTTAGTTGGTAAATTATACAGAAGAAAAATAATTCCGATCCAAACAAAGTATTTTCTGAAAGGAGTTAAACCACATTACATTTTATTAACATGCTACAGCAATGATAAAAATCTTATGAAGAGAAAGAATCAAATAATGATTTTCTAAGAAGAAAGCTATCGGAACAATAAAGAAACTTACTTTACTTTATATACAAGATCCACGCAACTCATGGTACACAAGGGCAAAGTACCCTTGTCTATCTTATCTATTCCACAACTAATGCGAAAAGGTCATAATTTACTTTGGAATGTTAACAGAGGGAGGAGTGATTGGCATAATGAATACTGCCACAGATTATAGAATGAGCCATACAGAGTTTGAATCCAACTAGATATGTTATGGATATATACATTTTTTAATGAAAAATCATCCCAGACAAGTCATGAAGCCACTTGATGTAAAAAAAGAACTTCTACATCAAAAAATAGCCAACAATAAGTTTAAGATGTATATTTCGACCCAGAAATCAACAATACTTCTCCCTTTATCAGCTCATAGAATGTGAGGAAAAAATAAGGTAAGTGAAAGTTACAAGATTGCCAAAGGTAAACGCACTTACACACTAATACTGCTGAGAAAGGTATGAACCTGCAAATTCTCTCCAGCTATGGGTAAGATAACAGGTCTTCAACTGATTGTATACAACAAATTACTTAGAATCTGTTTTGGTATTAAATGATCAAAAAATGGTTGATATGCTATATAAAAAAAAAAATTTTTTTAATTGAAAAGGTGATGACAAAAAGCATTGCAGAAGAACTATTCAAAGAATTCTTGGAATGGTAATGACTTTTCTCAAAAATGAGAATTTTAGTCGAAATAGTTCATTAAATGTTAAACAGCTGTTAATCTTGAAATGTGTGGAACTGAATAAAAAGTCCTGTGTGACAGGTGGCCACAGTGGGGGACAGTTACAATCCATTGCAAAAGATTGTGAAACAGATTAAGAACTTTTTTTTAATGACTTATACTCCACACCCAAGGAAATTACATTTAAAAAAAAATCTGATATATATATATATATATATATATATATATATATATATACACACACACACACAGCTACTCATCTCAGGATGAGTAAAATTAATTCCCAAAAAAGAACAATTTTACAACATTTTTATGTTACTTTACAAAGATTATGTTCAAGATATAATCCAACTAAACTCCATGCCGAGAATCCTTATTTCAATTTTAATCAAAATCCATTACATGAATTTTGATTCTAAAAAATGTATCAAATTTATGGCTTAAGGTTAAGGAATCTTAAGAAATTAAAAAAATTCAGAGAATTCAGAGACTCTTGCTTAATTGGTGTTTAATGACGATAAATGCAAATCTGATTTATTTGAATTTTTAAATGAGGTTTTGGTCAGATTATACTCCCTAAAAATCCTATAACACACCCCTCCAAACCCCGAAATTAGAGGGATCTTTAATGATGTTTTAATACTGTAAAAATTATAAAAGTTTCACAAAAATCGGAGGTATCATTTTTCACAAATATAAAAATTTGCATAAAACTATATTAAACTAAATATATCCTTCATTACAGCTCTATACTCTTGCCATGTTCCAAAATTCATAATGAGTGGTTAATGATTAGTTTAGGAGTGAATTCTTTTCATACAAACATATAAAGATATACACATATCTAACACACATGCAGGTTACTAGTAGAATATGCAGCCTAGCAATGTGCACAAAATATATTAAACAGAATAGGGAGGAAAAAAATGATGCTCATAACTTTAGTGATGTAAGCGCTATTTTAACAATTATAGAACGTTTTTGATCATTTTAAAGGTTGATTACTTGCAAGTATTAAAAACGGTCTCATTATCATGAAACTTTCATGGGACGAGTATTCCAACTAGTAATGGATCACTTTATCAAGGCCTGAAAGCCACTCAGGGATAGGAGTTAGCGAGATTGTCAGTTGGTTATTTATAACATTTTTTAGAGAATTAAGAACCATGAATTAAATGATTAGAATTTGATTGTTTTAATAGGTGGCTCAACAAGAAATCGTTAACATTGGTTACGAAAATGACCATGCTGCAGTTAGCTGGGAAACAACCCTGCAATATCGCATGCCAACGACGAGAAGTTCTCTGAAAAGAAACTTTGTCCATGATAGTTCTGTTTAATTTTAGATATGCAGAGGGAGTTTTTTTTGCTTTTTGCAGTGGCTTAATGCTAGATAAGTTGTTTTGAAGGTTTTATAGGAAGGGAAAAAAAAATCAATGATTGGAGCGTGGTCGAGCACTTACCATGAAAGTAATGATAGAGCAGAGAAAAGGTAGCTACGTCTCTTCTGCAAGAAAACAGGTGAAGAGAAGTGCTTACTCACCTCCTTCCCCCACAAGATTTTGAATCCAGTTCTTTATTCTGTTGAGACAGAAGGGAGTGCTTTGAGTGGCACTTCCTCAGATGTGGCAACAGTATTTGATTAGAATATAACTAACTCTTGTACAGATAAAGGATTGCATATCAAGAAGGAGACACTTTCAGGAATATTAGAAAGATCCGACCATTTTTCCTGCTAGATTAGCAATGGATCTAATGCAAGAGTTTAATTTTAGGTAATAAAAATAATGTTTTGTTAAAATAATTTATTTCATGTATTAAATCATTAACGTATTTAGCATTTTATAATAATGATAATAAAACATTTAAAAAACAAATACAAGAATTTCTCTCCACAAAAACCTTACATACATAAAAAAAACATGTACACTTATGAAAAAAAGTAAAAAAAAAAAAAAAATGTCATGCACAGATATACTAAAACAATAAAAAAAAAACTCACTAATTATTCACTGATGAATACAGACATAAATTTCTTTTGAAAACAAACATTGTCCTTTATGTTTATTTAAACAGGAAATATAGTTTAAATTTAAAGAATAAAAATACCAGCTCAGATTAATGTTGTTTGAAATGCACAATATATCTTTTTATCAAAGATGAAATGTTTCTATTTATGTATGTATATTTAACACTTAAACACATGGATAAAGTTTATTTTCCGTTTTATTTACTTAATGATTTATTACTTTTTTTTTATTATCATGTGGATATGCGTTTTCATAATGTTGTTTGGAAGTTGATATTTTGTTGGAATTCTTTTTGTGATGTTATCGAGTTGTGACATATTGGAATTAATAAAATAATTTCCTTAGATAGTATGCCAGAAAATTTTGCTAATGTTGAATTCATGGAATTGATATAAATAATCCCATATATAATATTTTTATTGCAGAAAATTTTCCTCTACACCAAATTGCTGTAGTTTTTCAATAACACATGCCACATACAAATTTATTATGTCTAAACATTAAATCCTCATCTTATGTAATTTTACGTCATTTTATACATATTCATTCGTTATGATTAAATCTTATATATTTTATCCTAGGAGAAGTATCATTGTGATTGTCACATCTACAGAGGAAGAAATTCCTATTTTTCTCTCTACCACTGTGTTTTCCTATGCTGTTCGTATTTCACCGCTCTTAACTGCTTATGGCATATAGACTAAACATAACCTTCTCTTCTCCCTATACATAATTACTAATGCCTCCTGAGTCATCGTCTGTCCAGTTTTATTGGCTGTGCTGGAAGATTCCATTATTCTTAGAATCCCATTCTTGCCTACATTTCTGAACGCTTTATCATATTGAAATATGCTACTCTATACACACCTTTCATAATATTAGTATGATACCAGTTCTCGGTTGACAAATATTTTACTGAAACAAAAATTATTTATTACATATATTTACTATATACATATATCGCATTATACATTTTCTTTTCTTTTTTTCTTAGCCCCCCCCCCCTCCTCAGTCGCATGATGCTATCTTTGGTTTCCTGTGGCTTGCTGAAGATAATGTCGAAAACACAGTTTTCTTTTGGGTTCAAAAGCAAACTACACTGCAGTCACATGGAAAGCACGCGCGTGCATGTTTTTGTGTATATATGTACGCAATTGCGCATGCGTTTTTGTGTGTGTATATAGATATATATATATATCTATATACACACACATGCACTCTGCGTGTTCAAGCAGCGGGCACTCACTCACACACTCATACGCCATTGTGCGAGCATGCATACTCAGACACGCACTAAAATGCACGCATGAAAATAAATTAACACCAACAATTTTTTTTATTGCAAGATTGAGTTTTTTAAAAATACATTACTTGATTCGATTTAAAAACCGTGTTTTCTACATTATCTTTTGAACTAAGAAATCATCATATTATTACTTGGAACATTAAATTCAGTTCATTGTACATTGCTGCACCACCCTACCAAAACAGGTGGCCATAAAGTGGGTGCTCATTGTATGTAAAATTTTTACAAGAAAGTGATCACCCACTTTTTTAAAACTAACATTTTCTCATATATTAGAAACTACATGTTGTCGGTAATTGTGAACGTTATTTTCGTTTACAGCATTTTCCTCCATGGAAATGTCCACTTGCCCCCTCCTACCAATAAAAAAAAATAAATAAATAAATAAAATACCCTCATAAATAAAATTAAAAAAACAAAAAAAAAAAAAACAATTATTTTTAGGATTGGAAACTATTGGTCGAAAACCTTACACACGTGTGTGTGTGTGTAGGGGGACGGTGTTCGGTCGACCACACTTACATGTGTGTGTGAGTGCATGTGCGTGCACACACGCATATATATATATATATATATATATATGTTATTTATTTGCTTTTGTGATATGTTTTGAATGAATTCAATTACTTATACGAAAGTGCATTTTTACTTAAATATGAGTTGGGAATAATTTTCCCTTTAACCATTAGATAATTATATTTGAAAAAGAATATATGTATTATATATATAATTGTTTTATTAAAAAAAACTTTTTTTGACATTCTATTAATAATCAAAAAAGTAAAAAGGTTTTTTTAAATTTTGCATAAAATAAAAAAAAAAATTTAAAAAAAAAAAAATCATCTGGGCCGCCACCTCCTGCAAATGTAAACAGCTAATATTTTTTTTTTTTTTTTTTGGGGGGGGGGGATGCTCAATTTACATTAAATGTAGTTCATTGTATGTACCCATCCCCTCCAAAAAAAAACACCATAATAATAAAAAAAAGAAATACCAATTAATTAAGCTTTAATTTGAACATAAATTACATTGGCTACAGAAAGTTGTATTTCTATCACCTTTGCTAGACTGCACACACATTAACTTTGTATTTTATTTAGAAGTAGAAAGCTCTCTTACATCTAGGGATCTCTACTGTGTAGGGGTGGGATTTAGCTGCTTGTCGGGTTTGTCGAGGGTATTTATGTCGCGGGGCCACAACATAATAATAATACTTACTTATTGCATGCACATGCACCTCAGCCAATTCAAATAACGGTGCAATCTTTTCAGCATAAATCTTTGGTCCTTTTCTTTTCCCTCCGATCGGGTTGATAAACACAAGCAACGACTTTGGACGACCCAATTCTGGAAAATACAAAAAACGTTTGTCTTAGGTTATGAAAAAAAAAAAAAAAAAAATGTATATATGATAATAAAAAATTTTTAAGGAATTCAAATTTCTCACTACATTAAAAAGTAAATAAAAAAAAAAACATATGTTGGTCAAAGAAACTGTTTTCATCTTTTTTTTTTTCTTTTTTTTTTTTAAATCTAATCCTTTCCAGATATGGAAAAGGAGGGGAAAATAAGACTTTTGCATGCTCAATTTGATTTATGAATTTAAAATGTGAGAAAGATTTCAAATTAATTAATAAAATAGACATGTGGGAAAAACGAATGTACACAAATCCAAGACAATGACAGAACCTTAGAAAATGACCTTCAATCTAGTGGAATAGGACCATAAATAAATGGTAAGATTTAATGCTTTTTTTTTCCTTTCACAATTACAAGAAACCTTCAACCAATTTTGTGAGATTACATTTGTTTAGTATTTTTGCGATTTGTAAAAAAAAACAAAAAACCATACCAGATGACTTTGCAAGATGAAGACATACTTTGTTATATTCAAATCATTTTATTTTTTAATCTAATCAATTCACAGATAAGTTACAAACGATTTTAATTTAAAATTTGAATTTGCTTGCTTTAAATAACTTTTATGAAAAGGAAATCGCTCCAAAACATGATCGGGGCACCTCAGACGATTAGCAATAAACTAACTCCTTCTGAAAGAGAGAAGACAAAGCCTGGGAAGGTGAACCTCCTAGAACTGAACAGTACTAACAACATACCATAGTCAATATGAAAGAGACCATAAAAAAAAATAAATAAATAAATAAAGCCTATTGGCTTTGGCACCTAAGGGGGGAAAAAAAAAAAGCTAAAAGAACTCACTTGGGTTAGACAACACCTCTTTGATACATTCCACCCATGTCTGGCACATGGTGCTGTCTCGGCAACGAAAAGTCACTTTACGCTCCCTCCATTTGTGATGGCCGACCCGTCGAATGTGAAACACGGAGAACACATGTGGTTTCATTGTCTGCATCTCGAGGCAGAGATGAGTTCCAGAGTCCTTCGAGTACATCCCATTGCCACTGGCCTCATACTTCTCAGCTGTCACACCAACTATCTCATTCAGTTCGATGATATGTTTGTTTTGCGCTAAAAGAAAAGAAAAAGTTTAATATCATTGGAGAATTGGTGCATTAAAGTTAGGTCACAGCATCAGAATTGATATTAAGATGTTTGGGCCACTCCAAAAACAAAAAAAGATGCTATTGTAAAGGTTTTAGCTGTTGTGGATACAAATGGATAAATGATGAGATCTTCAAAAAGTTTAATACAATTCGATAAAAGATATCTCTATTATATAAAAAGAAAATTTGTATGTCTGTGAGAGTTTGTTCCCTATGGACTCTAAAACATCTCGGCTGATTTTTATGAAAGGTACTTTATGTGCCTAGCAGTGTTTTCAGATAGGTTTTTGTATTGGAATGTCTTCGATGAGGATTGATAATCGAAATAATCTTACAAAAGAAGTAACAGTCGATTTTGACAAAAGTTAATACTTCACAGCCTCACATCACAAGTGCATTTGAAAAGTTTAATTACTGCACAAGCTGAAAGGCCCGATATATAAAACCAGCAGTAGGTTCTTTGATATAACAGGGGTGCGTTTGAAATAAATGTTTCTGTTTAAAGCATAATTGCACCATGATACTTGACTTTCATTTTAAATTGTAATTCAGATCATTATATATAAAAAAATAACTTTATAAAATCAACATTAGATTCCCTACAGTGCAATGTAGACTACAATGTACTAAGTCACTGTGGGGAGACATGAAGCTTCCTTCTAGTGCACCACACTGGATCCCCAACTAGAGCAGACAATCTATTTGATTGAAAAAAAATGGGCGATTTCACAGATTTTGATGACAATAAAAATATGTGAGTGTAAAACATTTATCATTCAATCCTGGGCAACATTGGGTCTCCCTGCTAGTTTATATATACAAAGCTTATGATATAATTAACGCTTTGGAATTAAAATCAATTTAGTAATGCATACTACTAAGGAGGAGAAAAGATGCTTTAACACTTTGTTAATCTAGAGCGATTAATAAAAAAAAATTTTTTTTTAAATAGAATCCATGTGCAACGAAAAAACACTTCCGGTTTAGTAAGACTATTTTGTTAAAACCTTGACTATTCTAGTATATTAACACATTTTGAAAACTTTTTTTTTTTCAGATTACATTTTTAATACTAACTAGAAAAAAAAATATATATATATATTTGTCGCCTATATATTTTTTAATTGCAGTCTGTTTGGGCCATTAATCTCAACATTTACCTGCAAAGTGCATGTTCAGTGAATAAAACGGCTATAAATAAAAATAACAAAAAACATTCACATGGGAAGAAACTTTCAGACGAGCAACTAACCAATACATTGTGGTATTTATCAGGAGATGCAATTACAAGAATAGCTTGATATCTAAATCTAATTCTAATTTGGTAAGTGGAATTTTACAAGGAATGTATTAAATGCTATCGATTTTATATCAAGAGTTTTACAATACTATTGTGGCGTCTTCATTCGCATCAACAACTAAGTTTTACTTCATTCTATTTATAACAAAGCCCTGTAATAAGATCAAACATCTTTTCTAAGCAAAGATTTCCACTCGAAACATTGAATTTTCACCATTAGATGCACTTAAAGGTCAAATAACATTGCACAATTGTGAACATAGCTCATTATTTCCCTGCATGTTGTGCTAGGTCAAAGTTGTCTGTCGATCCATCCATTCAAAGCTGCAACAAAGAATTTGCATCCCAAGCAAAACAATGCAAATCCAATTCATAAACAATTTTTATTATTTTGGATAAGTGGCACTAGCTTCACCAACATTGAATGGGAGAGCTTTGCTTGACCAAACCGACGTACATAAGACAAACCCACTTAGCAACAAAATCACACCCCTTCACTGCTGAGGTCCCTAAATGCCAGATAGATTTCTACTTAAATATTTTCTGCCCTACAACAGCAAGACTTCCTGCTATCTGCTTCCCTGACCATGCTGATATGCAGAAGTTTAAATGTAATGTAAACCAACATCTTGTTGATCTTTCCTAAGCATGGCCCCAAATAGTAGCCCCTTGCGTCTAGGTGGCGATATGCCTTGTTAGGGGTGAATGCGAGTAAAACAAAAATAAAATAAAAGACCCATTAATGAGTCCTTTGGCTAAGAGCCCTCAAACGACCAACCTGGGCCCCTGAGAAGCACACTGACTTAACTGTTCAGTCACTCACACCAAAACCAATTCCCTCTTTTCAACGTTCGACTCCATCTCTTCCTCTTCCGGGAGATGGGTGGCAGGAGTCTTGCTGCCCCCCCCCTCCTCCCGTTTCCATTCTCCAGGGATCTTTTCATTTTTGAATGCTTCTGGCCCTTTGCTAGTGGTCATTGTTGGGAGGTTGGCTGCTCAAGACATCTACTTAAGAGGTCATCTAAAATCTTTCCCCATTCCTGAGGCTTCCCTGAAAATAACCTTAGATATTGTATTTCTTACAAAGGCGATCTCAGCAAGACTTTCCTCCCCATTTATTGAGGTTCTTGTTTTCCAAAAAAAAGAATATCTCTTGGATGGTCTGACTCTGGCCAGAGATATTTTCAGTTCTGTGCCCACCTCCCCTCTTTTCAAGCATCTGACAACGGCTATGTCTGCCATTCATATGCACTAACAAAACATGCTGCACACACATTTACACAATTATTTTGTGACACAAAAATCCCAGTATCGTTAGGATTACACTTAACTTTTGTACGTCTTGTGAGACTACACACATTTTTCATGTCTTTGGGTGTTTACCTGAACTAGAATTTAAAAATTAGTTACTTTTTATGCTTTAGCATACCTGCTTATCAGCAATAACTGATTTCTTTCTGTACATCTAACATATAAAATTATCTTGTTGGATTTTCTAAGTAAATTCAAAGTGAAAACTAAATCCAAACGTAGATTCCATGAGCAAAGCTTCTTTCTTAGAACTGCACGCCAGTGGAACTCTGTCGCTTGCCTGTTTCCCACCTGACTACAACTTGGACGTCTTCAAGTCCAACATAAACAAACTCCTGACAAACCACCCCCTTAAGAAAGACACTATCAAAACCCCCAATACTAATGATTACTACAATACTATCTCATTGATTACTGTACACGCAATAACCCTTATCCCTGAGTGGCCTTCGGGCCTTGATAAGTGGTGACCTCCATGTAAAAAAAAAAAAAAAATAGCATTTAAGCTGACAAATCAAACTTTGCATTGTACTAACCAATTTTCATTTGTTACTGTTGCACTGTGTTATTAGCAATATAACGGATTTCGCTAACATTTATTTAAAAAATTTCTATGTCCGGTTATAACGATCTGATAAAACATTTAAAGAAAAAAAAAAGAAAAAAAAAGTGGAATAATTTATTCTTGATTGAAGAATATAAAAAGTTATCGCACTTACAACTAAAATTTCATTTCTTTTTCTGTAGTTTAAAAAGTGTGCAAATAAATACACTAAAAACTAAAACGACTTCACTGTATCCCGGGTAATGCCAGATAGGTACACCTGGTGATTTACATTTTTTTGCATTAACTTGCGTAACTACTATTACATTGCATTATTGATTGCCGCTATGTCAACTTTAACTGACGTCATTTGGCAACTCAAGGTTATCCAAGTATTTACCCAGAAGCTGCAGATTTTAAGACTACCCTGTAAAAATAAACGAATCCTATTCTAAAGACACACAAGCACAGAGGATGAAGGAGTTGCAATCTTTGATTCCTCCCCCACCCTTTTAAAACATTCATAGCGAAAGCTCGTCTAGCTACAATCACTGTAGATAATTTTCCTTTCTCCTGCTGTGTACTTAAAACTAAACAGAATTTCCATGAACAAAGTTTCTTTCCAAAGCTAGCTCGTCTGCAAAACATAATACTATGAGACCGCTTCCCAGCTGGTTACTACATGGTCATTTTCAAGTTCAAATAATTAAATTATGCCCAGTTTCACCTACCATCTTCAATCCACTCAAACTGTTAACGTGTCATCCACCTGATAAATTCAGAAACGCCTATCCTTGAGTAGCCTTTGGGCCTCGACAAGAAGGAATTTCTTAATACAAAAAAAAAAAATGCACAGCATGAAACTTAACTGTTTGTACCTATTTACAATGCCTCCCCACAAGACAGAGTTAGACACCAAGGTCGTTTTTTAACATGGAGAAAAGGTAAAAAATAAAAATTGTCTCAGTCGTGAAGGATTTCTCCTCCACTGAAAGAGAACGAGAAATGGAAGTGCCGATACTACACTTCGATCTTGGCCAAAAGACTGGCAAAGCCAAGATCGTCAATTTAAAAAAAATTTTTTTATTCCATACCATAAACCGGTAAAAACTCAAGAAAATTTGAAAATACCTTTTTATAAAATACTGATAGCCATTAAATTAAAGAACGCTGTTTAAAACTGTCATTGAATAGCTAGATATGAAACTACTATTGCTGCCCGGGATTAAATGATGATTAACGAATGTTTCACACTCCCATATTTTTTATTGTCATCGAAATCGGTGAAATCGATCATTTTTCAATCAAATCGATTGATTGCCTACTCTAGTTGGGAACCCATGGTGGTACACAGAGAGGAAGCTTCAAATTACTCTCGCAGTGACTTAATCTGCATTGCATTGTAGAGAACCTGCTGTTGATTTAAAAAAAATATTTTTTGCATAGAATGGCTTCAATTAAAGCTTAAAAAAAAAAAAAATCAAGTATCATGGTGCAATTGTGCTTTAAACAGAAATATTCATTCTGAATGCACCCCTGTCATATCAAAGAACCTACTGTTGATTTTATCTGTTAATGTAAGAATACATCATCTCCATATATTCATGTTATTCTTTTGTTATTCTATTGCAGACTGATTGGCTTTGCACTATCAACTGATCCTATGAGTTGTTGATCTCGCTTGCTCTACATGATTCTATAGTCGGGCCTTTCGGCTTGTGTGGTAATCAAACTTCTTAAATGCACTTCTAATTTTAGGTGTTAACTTTGATCAAAATCACTTATTCTTTTATCGGATTATTTTTGTTATCAATACTTATTGAAGACATTCTGATACAAAACCTATCTAAGAACACTGCCAGACACATAAGGTACTTTCGTGTACAATTTCATTAAAATCAGCCCAGTCATTTTAGAGTCTATAGGGAACAAACTCACACATAGGTACACAAATTTCCTAGATATATAATATACTAATGGTGGGGGGAGGACACCTGGCTTTGCCCGGGCATAAAATTTGTTCAGATTTTGTATATATTAATATAGAGTCGTGATTTCAAAAGTTAAAAAAAAAAGTATTCAAGTGCCATAAGCTAGAATCGAAACCGAAACTGTAGCATTCAAAGCTGGTGATGCTACCATTGTATCAACGTGACAGGCATATGAACTGATTAAAAATTAGGAATAAACTAAGATGAATGTACAAAATGTATAACGATTTTTTTTTTAATTTTGACTCCTTAAAAACTATTTTAACTGGTTAAAGACCCATAAAATAACGGCCCAAAAATCCAAAATTTTGAGGCGCCGCCGCCGCTCTGTGAACTTTTCGTTTCAGAAGAGAGAAAGAGAGAGAAAGAAAGAGAGAGAAAGAGAGAGAAAGAGAGAAAGAAAAATATGGAGGCAGACTGACGGCTGTGTAATATATATATATATATATATATATATATATATATATATGCACACACACACACATGCACGCATCTGAATATATTACATTTCCTCCTTTATGCTGTATAATGTTGTCTATGATTTATGATTGGTTTAATAACAGCAACAGATGGTTTTAAATTGATACAAGTACTGAGTAACTAAAAGCTGGGTTTGTTGGAGAAAATGGATGACAAAAACGCTTAGCTCAGTGAGACAAAAGTTTATGTAGAAATGCATAACAAAATTTTTTTTTTCTATTAAATGAAATATTTTTTTTTAACCAAAACATAAAATTACAAATAACTTTATTCAAAATAAAATCTAAAATTCATATTTTATTCGTAATTCTATATTAATCAAAATTATTAGTGGGACCCATGGAAATTCCACAGCTGTATCTTTCATCTGTTGTAGATGGCTGTAATGCATTCGATGGACATCCGACCCGAATACAGATCCCTGATATTATTATAGAATCTTTGTGGAAACTAAAACGGTCTTATCCAAGCACTCTGGTTAATGTAGTCCCAAAATATTCCTGGTAATGAGGGTCTATCTCTTAAACCATTGCAGGAGTTTGTGACATATTTCCATTTATTCAAGAAAATGTATTTTAGTTAGAGTTTCATGTTTAACACAAATTATTATTTTTTGCATCTTCGTTAATCTCATTTTTCATTTTTTTTTTTTAATCTAAAAGAGAGGAGGGTGATAACGTATATACTAATATGAAAGGCATCTATTATGTAAAGGGTAGTTGTTTCCAGCTGAAAGTCCAAAAATATAAAACAAACACCCACAAAGCTGGTACATTGACTTGAGTTCTTTTTTGTTGTTTTTTTTTTTAATTTTCTCATTGGTTTGTTTAAGCTGAGGATAAGGTATTCTACCAGATGTGAAACATTCATCCGTCATCTCATATTCTAACCAGAGATTCTAACTTTAAGTGCAATTGTTTGAATCTCTTGCGCTTTGTTCACCAGGTAGTTTTTGAATTTCTTTTCCATGAGACCAGTGGCTCCTATAATTACTGAAATGATAGAAATCTTCCTAAGATTCCTGTTTCTTTTCATGTCATACACAAGACCTTAGTATTTCATAATCTTTTCCCTCTCAGTTCTGTTTAAGCCAGCATAACTTCTAAAGTTGCTTCTTTATCCTTGTCCCATATCAGGTTTAATAGCTCCGTTTTCTAGTTACGTAGTTGTAGGAATTGCATAGTCATAGTGGATGGTGTATGACTTATTTCCAACTGTTCTTACTGGTATATGTTCACAGGGCTTGCTGATGCATTCAATATTAAAATTTCCTGTTGGAGAATAGGAGAGAGGGGGGGGGGAGCTTGAGAATAGGAGAAGGGAGAGGCCGAGCGTAGAAGGAAGGGGATGAAGAGGGGAAGGGGAGAAAAAAGTTTTTGATTTATTGTACATCAGCCAACTATAGGTTATTTAATGTCAAATAAAAGTGTTAAATGGAATCCTACAGCTAGGATAATTAGTTTATTTTCTCAGAAAGCATTACTTTGGTAATTTTCTTTGTTCTCAACATGATTTACTCTCAGCCATCATATTCTAGTATCTATTTGGGAGGAAAATTAAAAGAAGTCAGGTCTTTTTTTAGAAGATGAATCAAACTGAATTAGATTGTTACATGAACACAGATACCAAAGCATGACATGACCAGCAAATTGATTGGATCACATCTAAGTGAAGTGTTACAAATCACACAACCATTTATGCAACCAGACTATGGACTGCTTAGCCACCGGGATCTTGTCCTAAAGCATCACGGGTCGCTGTCACTCATGACCTACAGGTGGCCCTGTTTTGGAGAGGTGGGTTATTTCTCTGCATGTGGTCTGCAATCTGTGATTTGTGACCCTGCCATTCCCCCCCCCCACTCCACCCCCATCAACATGAGAAAATGAGATAAGAGTGGAAGGGGAGAGCAAGGGGAGGAGGAGGGGGTAAGAAGAAGGAAAAAAAGAAAGATGAGAGAAGAAAGGGGGGGGGGAGGACAAGAGAAGAAAAAAAAAATGGAATAGAATGCAGTCTTCAGTAAAATCACTTTAAAATGTTCTGCTTAATATATCTTCATAAGAATAGATAAATTTGTTTCATTTTAGAAAAATGTTATCCTGTGCATATATACATTCAATGTTTAAAAAATTTAAAAAAAAATCATTTTACAAACTAGAATCACACTCAGAATGTATACCTAATTAATGTTAAACAACAAAAAATAATTACAAAGTTAAATAAAAAGATAAACCATCCCAAATATAATGGATCAAATGCTGACCAATGGACAGCACGAAAAACAATACCTTCAGAGATTATGGTCACCGCGAGAAAATGTTATCTACACAGATCAACCAATAGCGGTCATAACAACAAATGACATTTTCAGTGACTGAATAATAATGATGTCTAGCAGGAATAAACATTCGTAGCAACTTTAACAATGCTTCCCTTGTCTCGTTTCTCACTGTAACAAGGTTAGAGATGAAGTCAGTTTAATGGGAGAGTTTAATACAGTTCCTCTGATGAGGCACTCTGGAACGGTACAACCCCCCCCCCCCCGAGAACAGACCCATTGCTATTCCCTTGTAGGGCGCTTCAGGCGACTAGCAATAAATCAACTCCTTTTCCAATTTCGAAAGTAATTCATTATTTTCATGGCAAGTGCTCATCTGAGCTTCAATCTATGGTCCGCCCCCCCCCTCTCGCCATACTTTCGCGAAAAACACTTGTCCAACCAAAACCACTACCAATTATTTCCCACACTCTTTATCTGTGTCTAAACCTAAATATAGATTCCATGAACAAACTTCTTTCTTAGAACTGCACACCTGTGGAACTCTCTTCTGATTGCCTGCTTTCCAACTGACTACAATCGGATTATCTTCAAGTCCAACATAAACAAGTTCTTGATGAACCCTCCATCTAAGTAATCCAATTTACAAAATTCCCACAACTTATGTTATAATGTTATGTTACGCTATAATCACATTGACTAATGTATACCCATTAACCCTTATCCTTGAGTGGCCTCCGGGCCTTGATAAGTGGTGATTCCTGCGTGTAAAAAAAAAAAAGAAAGAAAATTCCTGGGAGTATAGCCTCCTAGATTCCAACAAAGTTCTGATGAAAATAACATTCTGTTCCCTAGGATGTCAGAATCTGCCAACGACCCCACTCCAGCCCCACCACAGGTTGCTATAATGTTTAAGTTTATCAGATTCAAATTGGTCCTGGTCAAGTTTCTAAGAGATTAATGTTGGTAGTTTTTAGAAGACAAAGAAATATCAAGCGTTTTTTTTTATTAAAAAGGTCAAGTAGCAGATACAAAAAAAAACAAACAAACCATGTGTCTCTAAGAAACACAGTCGATCGATCATTCTATTAAAAGTAGAGTTAAATCAATGTTTATTTCCATAAGGGCAATTCATATACATCTTAATCACACAAAATATTTCTCAGTTTTGGGATGAGTTTTGTTTGTGGAGATGGGGGAGGAGAAAGAAAAAAGGAGGATCCATCATGCTGGTTCCTTGCTTAATCCATACATTACGCATTGCAAAAGGTCAAATAAAATTTTTGGAAACCAAACTTCTTAAAAAAAAAAAAAAAAAAAAAAGGGCTGATTTCATGAAATCTGGCTTTATAAAAAGGACAATTTGGTATCCTGGACCAGATATAGCCTCATTTTCGAATATCATTATTATGATCATTGTTTTAATGGTGTGAGAAAGGAACTTGTAATTTCGACTTGCAGCAGTTCTCCACCGAAGAAAAAAAATCAGCGAAAATTACGTAAAAAAAGGGAAGATTTGAAAGAAACAGGGCAACAAAAAGGAACATTGTTTGCCAAGAGGAGCTGGACTGAAAGAGTAAATTAAAGACTGTCTCTTACAATGTGATTTCATTATTTGTATTGAACTATGTAACACAATATTACTTTCTGAGTATTTATTAGTACTTATTAAGATATCTCATATCGGTCAGTTCTTTATTTAAAATACGATGGATGGTATTTCCATAGAAATGTCAATAAATTCATATTTTCTGCGTTTTATTGGTTTTTCTGTGTAGAAAACTAATTTTTGGCACTATCCAAAAAAAAAAAAAAAAAAAAAAAACATCAGATGTTGATTTAATATATTTAATTCTGTGGAATTTCCACGGATCCTGCTCATTTTAATTATTCTAATCAACCACACTTTACTATTTACTCACCAAATTACTTATTCTATGTTTCTGTCTATTGGTCTCACCCTCTCTCCATATGTAGTTGCCCCTCCCCCCTCCAGTTCTTCACTTTCTCTCTAGATATATTAACAACTAACTATAAAAACAGATTGGAATAGTTCATTATAAACCTAATATCATCGTTAATACTATTTAACCTATAACTAAAGAGACAGAAGGAGGAAAAAAAAAAAAAAAAAATTTAAGTGAATTCGCAAACCCAGTTAAATTATTTTTTCATACCAGCTAAGGGAATTCATGGTATTCTGACAATCTAGAGACTTTCGTCAGATCCTTCTTTGTCAGAATGGGGTATAGTTAGATTTGTTCTGAAAGAGGCCATCCCTTCATGATATACCTCCTCTTCCGGGTGGGTGGGGGGTGTAGTGCCTGTCGTTTGAGGTTCCACTATTAAGAATACTGACGGGGGTGGGGGCCATTCACATCTATTTTTATATTCTTACAGAGCAAGGAAACTTCCGTCTCCCCCAACACTAAAATCTTCTCGTCCCATCTTGCTGCCATGAGAGGTTATGCAAGTAAAATAAACTTTTTTCCAACACTTTTCATAGCAGCCAGATAATCCTGGGTACATTCTGATTCCGAGGTGTGATTAATAAGAGGTCTGACCATTTGATCTGAATTAGGTGTGGTTTAGTCCTGGGAAACCATCCTCACAGGCATTAGCTCCTCCTTCAAAAGACGTTGGTTTATCACAAGTTGCTTTCATTCAGATTCAAGCAATCTACACTAAGCTTAATGGGCGACCCTACAGGTCACACCTTTCTAGTATCGTTATGTTAAAAACGAAGCTTCTGTTACCAATGTCTGTTAGTCCACCCTATCAGATGGTGCTTGTTTGCAACCAACTTCAGATTTGCTATGATTGCCACCAAGAGTGTGCAGAATAATTTCAGGTAATTTTTAAAGGTTGTATCTATGTAGAATGTCTTACATTTTGATAAATGGTGATACTTTTACATTTCGAGCCTTATTATTTATCTTTTTTGACCCCATATTACCACTTGAATTCTATTTATTATTGTGTCTAACTGGGGACTGTGGGGAGTTGAGCAGTGAGATATCTGTTCCCATTACATTTAAACTTTTTCAGGCTAATTCAGTCAGGGAAGCAGGAAACGGGGGAGAGAATTCCAAAGTCTAGCAATCAGAGGGAAGAAGCTATTAAAGTAGGAGGCTTTCCGACATCTAAAAACCTCAACAGTGAAGGTGTGGGATTTTGCTGCTTGCCAGGTTAGTCAAGAGCATCTTAGTGTTAGGAGTTCAGAACACATTCCATTAAAGTACTTGTAAAACAGGCACAGGGATGTAACATTGCAGTGATGGGACAGATGTTAAAGCTTGGCAGATAATGCGAGACCTATTAGATTTGAGATTCTTTTTTGGACTCTACAAAGTTTCTAGTCTTTCACACTTAGGCAGATGAAAAATCAAACGACTTCTA
>NC_136483.1:100744810-100872310 GCF_053919585.1 Euprymna scolopes | reverse complement strand
TCAAATGATCTGAAATAACAGCAAGGGGAGACTTGTTTCCAAATATTTCTCATACGTTATATCTCCCCTCTTTTGGAAATAGGGTTCGATTATGAATATCTCCAGTATCAAGTAATCCTTATACACTGTGAAATTTACTTTATATATGAAAACCAAATCAATTGTAACTTTGAAAAATAGAACTGGAGTGTTAAATTCTTTATCTTTTAGGGGAGGGGGAAATCCTTCTGATCCAAAACTGAATGAGACCACGTGATTGACACTATGATCAGTATCAGAATCGAGCACTGACTTCAGATAAGTAGATAATCACAGCCCGTACCGTGAATACGCATATATGCATGTTCACATATCAACGTTTTACACAAAGAAATAGTAGTTTTGTCTGTAACAAGAAATTAAACAGACGTGTTTATTTCGGCTATTGCCAAGTGATGATTGTGCATGATAATGTGCAAGTTTAGTAAACTAGGTAGTATTGTGTGCATACGCATGCTTGCTTTTTTTTTATTAATCCATGTGTGTTTGGAATTGTGTGCAACTGAATTTGTGCAGGTCTCTAATGTCATCTACTAAAATGCTGGTAGCATATAGCAGTCAAGACTAGTGAGAGTTGGTTTGGTCCACAAGGTTTTTAGTAACAATTGATGGTTATCTGGTTTGACTAACAAAGGTCCGTGCGGCAGGTTGAATCTTCCACTATTGATTCATGTAGCCAGTATAAAAAATGGTGGACCAAAAGCTGACCAATCGCTCCCCCCCTCCCTGATTTATTAAAGTCTTATTTTGCTAACCACAAAGAAATTTAAAAAAAAAAAAAAAAAAAAAAAAATTGGGGGGGGGGGTCACTACTAGCAAGGCCTGAAGGCCACTTGAGGATAAGCGTCAATGAATGTAAGGTGGTAGTGTAGTAATCGTTAATGGTGTAGTTTGGGTAGAATTTGATTATTTATAGGGACGGCTCAACAAGAACTTGTTTACATTAGATTTGAAAGCTACCAAATTGTATTCAACTGGAAAGCAGGACAGTGGAACAGTGTTCTGCAGGCAGGCAGTTCTGGGAAAGAAAATTTGTTCATGGAATTTGTTTTTAGATTTTGGCACAGATCGTCTAGCTGTAAACACTATCAATAATTCCCCCCACTCTTTATCTGTGCCTAAACCTAAACGTAGATTCCATGAACAAAGCTTTTTTATTAGAACTGCACGCCTGTGGAATTGTCTTCCGTTTTCCTGCTTTCCGGCTGACTACAATATGGTTGTCTTCAAGTCTAACGTAAATAAGTTCTTGATGAGCCGTTCCATATAAGTTATCAAATTTACCAAATTTTCATTACTAATGATTATTATATTGTCCAATTTCTACTGTACACTCTTTAACCCTTATCCTTGAGTGACCTCTTAGCCTTGATAATGAGTTGATACCTATGAAAAAAAAAAAAAAAAAAATCCAATGTGAACAAGTTCTAATTGAATCGTTCCCCTAAGTAATCCAAGTTTCAAAATTCCCACTGTTTACTATGCTAAAATCACAATGACTAATGTATACCTATTAACCCTTATCCTCGAGTGGCCTCTGGGCCTTGATAAGTGGTGACACCCTTGTAAAAAAAAAAAAAAAAAAAAAAAAAAAAAAAAAAAAAAAAAAAAATCATTTATAGTGGTTGTAGCTAGTTGGGTGTTTTTTGTGAAAGTTTTGCAAGGAAGACCATAGATTGAAGAAAATAACGATAGAGCAGAGAGAGGTTTGCAACATCTATTCTCGGGGAAGAGGTTGCAAGGAAGAGAAAAGGGCATCACCTACTAGGTTTTGAAGACGGTTTTGAACTATCAAGGCTGGATAGGGTTTCACTGATGCTGATGCTATGCAAGTAGTGTTTCTACATGCTTGAAAGAAGTTACTTTCATGAGTAGAGAGACATGAAATGAGAGCCCTATAATAAATTGAAGATCATAATGTTTATCTATACTGTTGACATGGACATGGTTTCAGTTCAATAGACGTCATTGGTAACACAATAATTTCAACAGTGTAAATTGGTAAATAAACAAATACAAAATTAAAAATACGCTTATTTGCAGTAGTAAAAGCAAATAGGAAAGCCTTTTATAAATCAACCTAAGTTTGATAGAAAAGATAAAACCTTATAAAATTGCACTGCACTTGAAGGTTTTTAAGCTGATTATGTCCTATCTTTTCTTGATGAGCTAGCGAGAGAGACGGAGAGAGGGTGAGACACATAGCAAAGAAGTGAGAGAAAAAGACGTACACACATAGAACAAGAGAGACACACAAACACACACAGAATGAGAGAGAAAGACAGGTAAAAAAAAGAAAAAAAAAAGGGACACAAAGTAGAAAGAAAAAAAAAAAGACTTCCTATTTAGTATATATATCTTTTATCATTTACAAATCATCTTCATCAGATGATTCTGCTACGAAATTTACAACTTCATCATTGTCAAGGCAGATTTATTTTTCTTGTAATTCTACACAATTGAAATGAATAATGGCCAAGCAGCAGATCAGCGTTTCCTTTAATCTTCTTAAAATGATAAGAGAATTTCAAAAGATCCGGAAATTAGAAAAAAAAAAATATTACGTATCAGCAAGTTGATTGGATTCATGAGAAATGATTACAACAAAACAGACTGCAATTTGGGTTAGGCATAACAGGGTGTCTCCAAGTATCTGATGAACTAAGCTAGCTTATTATCAGAGAACATTAGGTAAGAAAAAGAAATGAATACAGAAGGGGGGGGGACGCACAAGTAAATATTAAACTAAATTTTTTTTTTTTCAGAATAGTTCCATAACGGATGCAGCAACCATCTTGAAGGCCATTTTTGAAACTGTCAAAGTGGAAACTTTAGAACTTAATACGTTATGTTTTGAAATTTGCGAGACGAGAATTGATAATTTGCAATATTCAGACTACTGCTCTCATTTCGGATGTTACTCTCACGTTTCGGTCAATGTAATTCGAAGAAGGTTAAAGGTTATATTGGTTAAAAAATTTTGAGATTAACATTCAAGATGAGAACAGTAGTCCGAATAATAAATTTTTTATGTTATTTCTCACTATATAAGGAAAGTATATTCTTAAGTTGTTACATAAATTTAGAGGTAGCTAAATGTAGGAGACTGAAATAAAGTGGTCTTTGTGAATGGTAAAACATGAATGAATTGGATGAAAACGCTTCTATATAGATCAACAAATAGAATTATATAATTACATCTGAAAACAAATTACTTTATAATGATAACAATTATAATCACTGAGTGACATGTCCAATGAATGTTGTTCTCCAAATGTCGATCAGTTGACTAAGGTCAATAACTGCTTTCATAAAATGCTGTTAGTCTGAAGGGAGATAACAAATGGCAAAGAGTTATTTTCCTTTTTAGATAAATTTTATTTTCAGATGGAATCTGTTTCTATCTAAGAGAGTACAAAAGCAAAATAGTATTGTTCTCCCAATTGATTTAATATTGATGTAATAAGTGACTTGCAACAGTTTTTGTCACCGAAATGGCCAACATTGTGTAGAATCAGCTGTTTGTCTTCCAGACATGAGAGTATTTGGTTCATTAAATAATACATAGAGTTGTAAAAGTAGCTGTAGTGGTGATGTAGCAGCTGAAGTTTCTACATCTTGCTATATCTCTTTGTAGATTTAATAATGTAATGAAATAAAAAAAAAATTAAATGCCAACATCTTTGCTCAATAATATCAAGCTCTTTGATGTTTTTATTCTTTCACACATTATGTTAACTTACCTTTGCCAACTTTCTGGAAGAAAGAAGGGAATACAAAGTTTGAAAAAAAAAAAAAAAAAAAAAAAAAAAAAAAATGTTCAAATACTGTCAGCTCAGGACAAGAGAAGATCCCTCTTTGCCAGGTTTCATTTCAAATTTCCTGTGCATGACGTCATATCCTATCTTTTACCATCTAATGGAATTTTCCATTTCTCTACCTAATTTACCCTAATGTGGAAAATACAGATTTTAACATTTGTACACACGCACGCTTCAATATGGCTACACTGAGATGTAGATGTTATTTATAATTTTTGGACAAGTTTCCTTATCTGTGTTATTATAGCCATGACTCTAAGTTCAATGGTTTAGGAAGGTGTCAAAGGTAAAACTAGATATATTACTTGTCTCCCCATGAATACGAAGTAAGACAAGATCGGTTTTTAATGTGGTAGAAATGGAAATCCCCAAAATGGAGTACTCTAGATCGGGACAAAAATCGAAAATTGTTTCAGTCTTAGAAAGAGTTTTTCTGCACTAATTAATAATCAAAGACAGGAAAGATAGTATCCCTTCTGTTAGTAGACTAACACCGAAAAGTGTAGAATTTTTACTTAAAAAAGAGAAAGGGGAAAAGAGAAAGAGGAGAAAAGAGGAAAGAAAACGAGAAGAGATAAAGGGAAAAAGAGTAGAGGAGAAGAGGAGAAGAGGAGAAGAGGAAAAGAGGAAAAGAGGAAAAGAGAAGAGGAAAAGAGGAGAAGAGGAAAAGAGGAGAAGAGGAAAAGAGAAGAGGAAAAGAGGAAAAGAGGAAAAGAGGAAAAGAGGAGAAGAGGAGAAGAGGAGAAGAGGAAAAGAGGAGAAGAGGAGAAGAGGAGAAGAGGAGAAGAGGAGAAGAGGAGAAGAGGAGAAGAGGAAAAGAGGAGAAGAGGAAAAGAGGAGAAGAGGAGAAGAAAGAAGAAAGAAAAAGACAAAGAAAGAAAAAGACAAAGAAAGAAAAAGACAAAGAAAGAAAAAGAGGAGAAGAAAGAAAAAGGCAAAGAAAGAAAGAAAATAAAAAATTTGGAGAAAAAAATTAAAGAAAATCAACAGTCTGAATATTAGAAAACTTTAAAATAATGAGTTTGATATTTAGCAATTCTAACAGTTGAACCTTACACCTTACCCCACAACCTTATTTAGAATAACGTTTTTCTCTCTTCAGCTCTCTTTAATAGCCTTGTGTCAAATTCATCTCAGAACAACACGACCAAGACAAATAGGAGGTTGGTTAAAATATCTAGATTATCAATCTTGAGCAAAAGCAGCAAAACTATTTAACAAGTTAACTGAAGAATATCATAAGGCTCAGAGAATGAAATATGAATGGTGAACCCTTAGAAATGCTAAAAGGCCTGGGTTCAAATTGCATGACGTCTCTAGAGTTCGATATAAAGCATCTGAAGAAGGCCAGGGAGAAAAACTGTTGAAACATTGTAAAAAAGATGAGGAAAGCATCCCAAAAATTATAAAGAAAAGAAACTTATTCTTCTCTCAAATTTATAGACAAGATTGAGATGCAAATAAATATTTAATTCTCAAATCTATTATTCCGCAATCATCTTTCACCCTACACTGCTTCCGACAAATGCCACATATTGGCGGCTTTCCCTTTAGACTGATTATAATTGGTTAATCAATTAAGTGCCGATGTAAATTAGCGAGTGTGTCCATTACAATGGACACATTATTAGCAGCGCCATCTATGGTAGGAAATTTTTCCTATCAACCAATATTTGAAGAGGAGATAACTAATGGAACAAATTAGCAGACAGTCCAACCTCAGAACAACTTGTTTCTAGACTACATATGAAAACATAATAAAACTGACAATCATATTTGCTTGGTTGATTGTTTGCACAATGAATGTTTTAGATAGTGGGAGAAAGAGCAATTGCAACACAAAGTGATGGGAAGAGTAGATTAAAGAGAGTAGTAGCAGCATAAAAGGAGAACAAGATGATCGCATAAATACAGGGTCGATGTGTAAAATACTTGGCGGAGGTGAATAAGTAAATAACATATATTACTATATGAATATATAGGTTGATCATTTACTTGAACCGTTAATCAGTTTGTATATATCAATTGTAAGGGATTAAACATTTTTTTTCCTACTTAAAAATTTTTTATGTTCAAAAATTTTTTTTTATAAAGTTGAAAAAAAAAAAAGTTGTTCAAAATAATGTTTTTCCTATGTTTTTTTTTTTTTTAAGGTGAACATCTGATGAGATAAGTGACTAAAAATGCAGCAAAGACATAATTTTGCCAACTTGTTGATCGCGAATGAAACGATATTGTAAAGGTTACCTTTTGTAAAGCAATAAATTAGCAACTGAGAAAACTTTACCTTTGTTCCTTTGAAAACTATTATATTACACTATATATAAGTTTCAGAATGTGAGAGAATGTATAATTATTTCCACAGCCAGACAACGTCGTAGCTCACAAGAGCCATGAAAGCCAACAAACCGGAAGTCCTGGACTTCCGGTTTGTTGGCTTTCATGGCTTTAGTGAACTGCAACGTTGTCTGGCTGTGGAAATAATATATATATATATATATATATATATATACATACACACACACACACACATAAATGAACACATTGCATACTATCTTCAAAGAGCTTCGGTACATGATTGAGAATAGAACTTGCACCAAGAGAGTGATCCCCCCCCCCCCCGTCAAAATGGATAAAGTAGCAGATTACACTGAAGTACTTTCTAAAGGTACTTTCAGGGCTACATATTTTTGTAGAGATATTTTGCCGTCTTCCAACATACAGCATCTGATATTTCCAAATATCCACCCATTTGCTGATCCAGTGAACTAGTGTGTTAACGGTGTGACTGTGCTATATATTAACAGGTAAATGTAGATACAGGTAAACTAAAACAGGACCAAAGATAAAACTGTCACAGACAATTCAAGAGGTTCATAATGAGATTGCTAAATCGGAGTACAGAAGTGGATTTAAAAAAAAAAAAAGATAAGTGACATTGTGAAAATGGAGTTTGGTTTTTTGGTATTAGACAAAAAAAAAAAAAACTGTCTAGAAGAAACGAGCAAGTACTAAAGATGCTAAAAATCAGTTTGCGTCTTAATAAATCCTGGCTAGACTGAAGACAAAATAGATATTCCTGTGCTAGTAATTCACAACTTGCCATCAACCTCGAAATGGCATATAATACCATAATTCAAATATTGGTGCTTCTACAAAATTTGGATGAGATTTTCGGAAATCGTAATACTGAATTTCACATGGAAACATTGGTATCTACATATTCCTTATATTTTTAAGATGGTTATATCCAAAAATTACGAAAATCGATAAGATAGAAAATTTTTTTATTAAAGAAAAAAGAAAAAAAAAAAATAGAATTTGATGAAAATGATCGTAAAACACAGGAGGTTCAACTGGAAGGTAATTGTCCATTCATATTAAACAAAGATGGCGGCAATTTTCACCTGCTAACATGATTAAAGTTGTATTTTTTTAAATAATAATTCAGTAATAGAAATAATTTGAGACGATTGAATATAAAAGGCTAAGAATTTAATCAAAACTTTAGTTGTTTTTAAATTTCATTTAGAAATAATAATATTCTAGAAAGTGGAATAAAAATCAGTTAGCGATTGAAGCAGCAAAAATAAAAAAAAAATCATGCTGGAATAAAAATGTATACAAGTCAGTTTTCAGTAAGAAAATTAATTTGTGAAGCAGTATACCTTTTGTACATATTAAATTGTGAACAGACAGACAGGAATATGACTATTATAATATATATATATATATATATATATATATATATTATATGCACATAATCGAAAATTACGATATGGCAGCTATTAATCTTGTCCTAAATATTTTTTTGGAAAGTATAACTGAGCTTTATACTCCAGATATGTAATCGATAGTATAAATCTCACCTGTATTTAAATGTATGCATCTGTTTTTGCCTAAAACTTTTGACAGAGGCGACGAATTTTCACGAGATCAGTATCATTTTGAAGCTCGACATCTCAGATGACAAATATTCAAAAATTAGCCAAAAATATTAATTCTTTCACCCTAAACTCGGCCGTTTTGTACAAGGAGGGGTCTATTTTTTTGCCGATATTTTAGCAAGTCATCGTTAGATTGACTCTGGTTAATTTCAACACTTTTGACTTCCGGTTGCGTCATGGAGTCACCGGCTAAGACCTCAGATTTTCTTTTACTTTTTTTTTGCCTTCGCGGCACGGATTCGAGCCTGCCTGCTACCACTTGTTTATTTTTTTATTTTTTTTTTTTGCTCAACAGGCACCTCCAAACACTAAGGTAATGCTGGGCACCCAGGCTAGTTAATTATAATTTTAAAAAACTTTTTATTTAAATTACTTTCCTTGAAAATTTATCGGCATTTTAAGAAAAAGGTTTTGGTAATATTTTTTATATATATTTTTTTTAATAAAAAAAATGTTACTGCCGATATCAACAAAACTATTACTTTGTATATGTGCCTGGCGTTGCCCGGGTGTTTGTCAGTGTGTGCATAAGGGGAAAAAAAAGGTTTTGGTAGGTAGGTAGGCTCGAACCCAAAGCCTTGAGGCAAAGGTGGAAAAGAAAGTGAGAAAAAAAAAAAAAAAAAAAAAAAATCGGACATATTACCACTCGGCCACGACAGGACAGGAACTGAAAAGCACTTTAATTTAATTAAAAAGTTAAGTGACAGGTGTGCAAAATTTAATGAGGTCAAGCATCACACGAGGGGGGAAATTTAACTTTGGCTGCAAGCCAGTTTTCCCAAGATGTTGGGGAAAACCAGCTCCCCTTAAAAAGGGGACTGTCCAAATGAATATCAATTGTTTGATATAAGGGGTTTCCCCTTGCATTGATCAAAGCTGATTGCTTTTCTAGACCCCCCGGCATGAGTGACAAGGAGACTCCTTTGTAAACAGATTTAGTTTCCCTTATATAAGGAGAATGAGAAATACTGCTAAAATAGCGCATAAAAGTTGATCAAATAAAAGATAGACACAACCTCCCTTTGTAAATCGTAGATATTATAATCTAGGGAACATATAAAAAGTTTTAAGAACAAGTGACCCCATCGAGCCCCCCCCCTTCCCAAAGCCTTTGCCAGACATACACAAAAAATGCACACATACACTAGCACACATTTTGCCTAATATATATATAAACAAGACAAACTAAATTACAAATGAATAACACCAGACATTAATTTATTATAAACTGTTAATAAAGAAAAACATACTTATGCAAATTAAGTATACAAATAGTTGTGTCTAGGTCTTTCCTCTCTACTATATACATAATGGGAGGCGATGGTGATCTTGTAGTTAACGATACAAACTGACGACCTGGGTGTCCCAAATCTGAATCGAGTTCGTTCCACAAAAATTGCTTTCACTTAGGATGTTGGCAACCTTTATATGGTTCCTCTCGTAAGCACTTTATGTCTTTCCAGAAATAATTCTGACTAGAAAAACATAAGGGAAACCAATGCCAACAATAGAATATTCAGATTCATACGATGATGATGATGAGGAACACAGCATTTTGAAATTTGGATTCAAGTAATAGTAAGCTGTTTTGATAGTAATACAAGTGTGACAGATCGAAAGAACTTTTACATACATACACGGTGTTCAAAGTAACTGGGCAGTCAATGTACACATGAAGAAAATAAGACTGAAAATGTATAATACAATATAGAAAGGTAGTTTGCTTGAAGCATTACTGGTAAATAGATACAGGAGTATAAGAAGGCTATAAGCAATGCAGGAAACCGGCAGTAAAATTTGTGTGGTGTATGAACAAAAATGGGCAAAGAAAAGTTTTGTTCAATCCTCTATTTGCATACCGATTTATTTTCCAAAAACAATCACAAACAGAAATCAGTAAATATGGACTGTTTGAGATAACCGGGATGGTGGAATATCAATGCATCAATAAGTTTTATTATTTGAAGTAAAAATGTTTCGACTGCCTGGTTACTTCTAACTCACCCTGCATATTACATACAGGCTTTGAACGTAGTCTTTAACAAGTGAGAGCATTCGGTGCAAACGTAAAAGAGTGTAATAGCTGTAGGGTGAACCACAAAGTTGGTCAAGCACCTCTGATTAGTCATAAGGAACAGACAACATGTAACGAGAAGTTTTGATAATAAGCAGTAATGTTCTTTACTACATCGACTTGGCTTTTGTTCTAATATCTATACTATATTCCTCTGTTTCAGTTTTTCTCAGAAACTACTGGGCTTCTCTGGCTGAAAATTTTGCATGACTTGTTATCAGCGAACCAAGTATTATGATATCTATTCAACACAGATTAGTTACGACAATACCACATTTACTCTAAAAACTTGGCATAAAACACTCATTCTAAGTAAAACAGCTTATAACTTTTGCCAGTTTTTAACGGTCTAGAAAGTCCAGTGATTGAAATAAAGCACAAACATTTGATGATGTGTCTGCAGGTTTTGATATCGATTATCTGCGATTCATTAATTGATTTGGTTTGTGTTTTATGGCTTATGAACTTTTTTGATGGTAATTAAATATCAAAACGATCTAATCCTCAAAAAAGGAACCATGATCTCTCAGAACGTATGATAATTGCTATTAAAAGACATGTTAATGGATTGATAATGCGTGTAGAATTAATAACAACTGCCTCTGTGGCACTTTTTCTGTATTGTCACTAGTTAGTGACTTGCCAAAGTTAGTTGAAAACATAGAAACCTTGAGCTTGAAAAATAATGAAAACATTCCAGAATAAAAAAATCAACAGAGATTGGACCATTCCTGTAATGATTCGGTCCCTCTTGGTGGGAGTTTAGTTCTGTGCAGTTCTAGGTCTACCCTCCCAGGCCTCAGCTTCTCTCTTTGAGAAAGGATTAGTTTATTACTAATCGCCTGAGGCACGCTTACTAAGGAATGCAAACAGGGCTGCCCAAGCATTTTTGCAGGTCAGAGTGCCTCTCCTCTGGGACATCTGTTGACTTCTCAATTCCCACTTTCCGACCCTGGTGTAAGAGTTTTGCAGTGGGAGAGAACTAAAACCCAAATCACTTTTATTTGTATACTAGCAGAGGAGAGGTGGCGGGGAGGTCGCTCAGCCTTGCCTGGTTGTAGAGCCAATCCTCTATTGAATATATACATATATAGAGTACCGATTTCAAAAGCTGAAAAAAAAAAAAAAAAAAAGTCTTGGGTGCCATCAGCTAGAAACAAAACCAAAACATTACAAGCCATATTCCCTACTGTGCTATTTTGAGCTATCAACAGCTAGATAAGAAAGGTTCAAAATCAAATCACTTTAAACTATGAATGAATTTGCGCATGTGTAAAAGTAATAGAAATATGTCAGCAAGTTGAAATGAACATTTTGCATTTCGACTTGCCGACATTTCTATACACATAATTCATCCATCCAAACAAGGATTTAACTCGTTATAAACCATCCGTGGTGTATGGTTACTGTTTCCAGTTAATTTCAGTGTTATGTGACCAGTAGTTTAAGAGTTGACACACCACATAATCAAGTTGACACATCGGTTCTCGTCAGATCACCAAAGTTAAGCAATGTCAAACCTGGCTAGTACCAGATGGGTGACTATTTGAGAATTCTAGGCCCTTTATGTGCTTTCCGCTTATCTCGGCATTGTTTCTAGTCCTCCTGAACCACCACTTGCCACTGGTATTTAACAATGTTGACTCAGGAGAGGTGTGGTTGGAGATTGTGCAACTCTTGCCACAAAAATTTCACGCGCAGGCACCCTTACAGTGGGTATCCATAGTCTGTCAAGACTGATGGAAGCCACTCCTACAGTTTAATAGTTTATCGGTTAAATATTTTCACACACATACCTGTTTTATTTATATAAATAATGATCACAATCATCATTAAAATAGATGGATGACATGTAGCATTAACGGTAGCTAACAACTGAAGGGACCCAAAAGAGATGAAGTCAACAGAAAGATGAACAAAACTCTAGAATCTTTGCTCAGCGTTATTTCATCACCAACCAACCTCCACCACACCATCCTGATAAACAGCTTAAAAAAAAATTAAAAGTAAAAATAAGGAAATACTTGTAGTGGATAACCAAAGCAATATTTTCCACTACATGCAATCCGAGACTTAACTAGAGAGAGAGAGAGAGGGTGTTTGTCCAGAATTTCCCCTATATTGAAAAACAAAAATATATCTGTGATATACATATTCGTAATGGAAAGAAAATGTATTCCAAAAGTCATAAACTGACGAAGTAATTTTATTTTTATAATGAAAATCATTTTTAAGCAAATTGGAGGCTTCCCGATCTCTATAAGAATGGCTTTCTCAAAATCTCGCAAATTTGAATTATTTGGAGATATTTCCTTTGTTGCTTCAGCCTGCTTTCAAAATTGTGCCCAGAGACAGTCGCCTCTTGGTTAACCATGAAATTTGATTTTCTTAAAAAAAACTTTATTTTCGATTTTAATATAGGGAGAATTCTAGACAAGGCTCAAATATTAATATGAAAATAAGCATATTTTTTTATGTAAAAACACCGTTTCAAACACATTTCTATGACAACTGCACAGTTGCAGAGGAGGAGAGGTCATTCACTAGCTGAACATGGCGTCAGCTTTTATAAGTGGATGTAAATGACCCGCTATTCATTAACACACACACACAGTAATGATGAGTCAATAAATGTGAAAGCTGTCAAGAACACGAACAATTAATGATCTCATTTTCAGATTATTATTCAAGAGGCTAATTTGCCAGGTTTATATTTAGCAGCTCAAAGCTACAGAATGTGCAGCGGTGTTTTTTGTTTTTTTATTTACTTTGACTCTTAAGCCAACAGAGTACAGGCCATTTTTTAAATGACCATTATCCAATTGCGATGTTCTGTAGTCTTTTGAGATCCACCCTCCTTAGCCTATACCTTCTCTCTTTCAGAGAGCAGTAAGTTTATTGCTTACTGTTCGAGACCCCCCTCTACCGGAGAATGCTCATGGGGCTGCCCAGAGTGCATCTCCTTTAGGGGCGCTTGCTTCACTTTCCTCGCCTTCCTGAACTTGTCACATCTTCTTGCGGTGGGAAGGAAGTCAATTATTTTAGCACCGAGGTTTTCTTCTTTTTTTTTTTTTTTTTACAACAAATTTATACAAGCAAAAACGATCCTAGCATGATCGCACCCGACATGAAACTGACAGTAACTAGAGAAATCTGTTTTCATGCATCCACAAATTAAATGTGAATTTGTCAGAATGTGTTTCCCCTACAAGTTTGTATACTAGCAGGCAGCCTAACGTTGCCCGGTTCTAAAATAAACTTAAATATATTTTAACTTAATGCTGATTTTCGTATTTATTATTATAAAGCAAATTCTCTATTCTTTATTATATTGTACCCAATATAGAGTAGAGATTTCAAAAGTTTTAAAACTATATATATATATATGACTTCAGTGTCATCAGCTAAATCAAATCTAATTTGTCCCACACGTCCAAATCATCTATATAAATCAAGTTTGTAGACCAAAAATTGGCAGAGTAGTTTCTGCACGGAGACAAGGTCACTTTTCCAAAAATGAATATAAGTTTATGGTCGGTTTCATACATCCACTAACCACCAAGATATATATTATACTAGCGAGGGTGCCTGGCGTTGCTCAGGTGTTTGGAGGCATTTAGAAAAAAAAAAAAAAAAAAAAAAAAGGCTGGAACCCATACTGCAAAGGAGAAAAAGAAGGTGAAAAGAATTGGTAATTTTTTTTTTTTTTTTTTTTTGCTCAACATACACATCTAAACACTCGGGCAACGCCGGGCTGAAATGCTAGTATATCTATAAAAGTGAACGTGTCTATATCTGTCTGTGTGTGTACATTTCCCTACGCAATAACTGTCAATTTTAAGTCTACAGACTCGAAATTTGATATACAGGGTACTGAGATTTGGGAAAATCGATGTGATCAGTTTTCGGCCAGAAATTTGGCGATTAAAGGGTCAAAGTTCAACGATTTGACCTTTGAGAACTCTACCAAACTCCTCCGACAATTTTGGGTCTACGCACTTGAAATTTTAGATATAGGTTCCTTGGACCTGGATCTAACTTAATAACTTGATTTGGGCCCAAAACAATAAATTTTAAGGGGTCATAATAGGGGTCAAAGTTTAAAAAATTGACCGCTTTTTTTTTTTTTTTTTTTGCTCAACATACACCTCCAACATACAACGCCGGGCACCCATGCTAGTATCCAATAATACACTTTTGACAATTAGGCCTACTGTGAAACTGCAATAAAGCATTAAGTCCGCATTATGTATTCTTGTTATAAAGCTCTGAAAGCCTTTTGTGTGTGTAAGACTTGCAGTCATGATTCGGCTCTGACAGCGAAGAGCTGTAATATCTCAAACTCTTTGTGGATTGAACACTGGTCACTAGCTATTAGCATATAATGCAAAGTTCTCCATAAAAACAAATTAAGCACTCTTCAGTGCTAAGTGTTCATATCAACATTAAGAATTCTTTTACTCTTGATACGTTATCAATAGTCAGTGCTTCTAACCATGAGGCTGTCAAAAACAGTTGAATTTCAATCCTGGCTTTTGCTTGTCTAACCACACTCAATATCACCAAATGTAATGAGATTGTTTAAACTGATACAGAAAAAGAGAAAAGAGAAAAAAGAAAAAGAGAAAAGAGAAAAAAGAAAAAGAGAAAAGAGAAAAAGAGAAAAGAGAAAAGAGAAAAAGAGAAAAGAGAAAAGAGAAAAAAGAAAAAGAGAAAAGAGAAAAGAAAGAGAAAAGAGAAAAGAAAGAGAAAAGAGAAAAGAAAGAGAAAAGAGAAAAGAAAGAGAAAGAAAAAGAAAGAGAAAGAAAAAGAAAGAGAAAGAAAAAGAAAGAGAAAGAAAAAGAAAGAGAAAGAAAAAGAAAGAGAAAGAAAAAGAAAGAGAAAGAAAAAGAAAAAAGAGAAAGAAAAAGAAAAAAGAGAAAGAAAAAGAAAAAAGAAAAAGAAAAAAAAGAAAAAAAGAAAAAAGAAAAAAAAGAAAAAAAAAAGAAAGAAAAAAGAAAGAAAAAAGAAAGAAAAAAGAAAAAAGAAAAAAGAGAAGAGAAAAAAGAGAAGAGAAAAAAGAGAAAAGAGAAAAAAGAGAAAAGAGAGAAAAGAGAAAAGAGAGAAAAGAGAAAAAGAGAAAAGAGAAAAGAGAGAAAAGAGAAAAAGAGAAAAGAAAAAAAGAGAAAAGAAAAAAAGAGAAAAGAGAAAAGAAAAGAGAAAAGAAAAGAGAAAAGAAAAAAGAAAATAAAAAAAGAGAAAAGAAAAAAGAGAAAAGAAAAAAGAGAAAAGAAAAAAGAGAAAAGAAAAAAAAGAGAAAAGAAAAAAAAGAGAAAAGAAAAAAAAGAGAAAAGAAAAAAAAGAGAAAAGAAAAAAAAGAGAAAAGAAAAAAAAGAGAAAAGAAAAAAAAGAGAAAAGAAAAAAAAGAGAAAAGAAAAAAAAGAGAAGAAAAAAAAAAAAAAGAGAAAAGAAAAAAAAAGAGAAAAGAAAAGAGAAAAGAAAAAAAGAGAAAAGAAAAGAGAAAAGAAAAAAAAGAGAAAAGAAAAAAAAGAGAAAAGAAAAAAAAGAAAAAAAAGAGAAAAGAAAAAAAAGAGAAAAGAAAAAAAAAGAGAAAAGAAAAAAAGAGAAAAGAAAAAAAGAGAAAAGAAAAAAAGAAAAAGGAAAATAGAAAAAAGAAAAGAAAATAGAAAAAAGAAAAGAAAATAGAAAAAAGAAAAGAAAATAGAAAAAAAGAAAAGAAAATAGAAAAAAGAAAAGAAAATAGAAAAAAAGAAAAGAAAATAGAAAAAAAGAAAAGAAAATAGAGAAAAAAGGAAAAAGAAGAGCGATATGGTGGGTAGAAAGAGACCAACGTCCTTCCAATTCAAACAATTTGACCTGAGCTCAAAAGGTGACCCTATGGGCCACATTTTGTCTATTATATCTATGTAAATACAGTCACATGCAATCACACGCTTACCCACACGCATTTGGAGAAAGAAAAAAAATAACCTGTTGCTGTCTGTGAGAGTCAGAATTAATTAATCTCTCTCTCTCTCTCATCCACATGGAGAGAGAGAGAGAGAGAGAGAGAGAGAGAGAGAGAAAGAGACAGACAAACAGAAATTAGGTCAACGCAGACATTTTGCATGCCTAACTGATTTCCGTAACAAAAAAAGACGAAACTGGTATTTTATCCGGAAAACAGATGATAGCTTTCCAAACAATGAACACGAAATAGAACTGATACGGCTAAGCGGTTACGCATTAATAGGATAAAAATAAATAAAATGGAACATTTCAACTTTTGAAAAGAAACACAACATGACGGAAAAATATGCACGCCATTGTCCAGATGTCACAATGATGATGATGTTAACAAAAGCATACATGTCGGCTCAGAAAAAAATGTGTTATTAAAATGCATAGTCTACAATTTTTTTTATGTCTTTTGTCGGAGTAGATCACAAAAGACAGCACTTTTTTTTTCTTCATCAACATATGAATGACATAAAAACGACTCTAATAGCCACGAAAGAGAAGAGTAATTATAAAAGGTTGCGGTACAAGGTACGAGAATGATAGATATTGTAATAAATAAATAAATAAATGAATAAAATAAATTCTAAATATTTTTTGCAAAACTCCAATTGACATTTTAACACAAACAGAAACCTTTACTTATTACAAGCAAAAATATGAAAGTACACCGTTCCATCCTAGAGGAGGAGATAATGCCTGGTAGGATAGTCAGAATATATGCTCAATTACTCCCTCACCCCAAAAAGGAACAAGCAATGCCTGGGAGGATGACATCATTAATACAAAAGAACTACACTGTCTGTCAAAGGAAGAGCTAATGCTTGGGAAGAGGCAGTGGCGTAACTAAAGGGGGTGGAAGGGGTCCACCCCGGGTGACAGCTAAAGCAGGGTGACAAAATTTTACAGCCAGGCTAAGGTGCGAAAATAGTTTGAAATAAAATTTATCATATATTATGTAATTGTTAAGTTTTTAATTAAAAAAAAATCTTTTCTAAAAAATAGCAAATTCTTAAAAAAAAAAATTAATTAGTCATTGAAGAATCTTTTTTGCCGATTTTTATTGAAAGCTCTAAAACCTGTATTTTTGCAGTTTTTTTTTTACAATACATTTTAAATCATTTGATGACACTCAATTTATCTTTCTAGCTGAAAAAAAAAAAAAAATTAGAAAGGATTGACATTTACTCTAGCTACGCCACTGGGAAGAAGTTCTCATGATATAACAAAATGTGAGGAACCCGCAGAGAATTAAGGGTGATATAAAGAAAAACAAAATCGCTAGATTGTCTTTTGAAAACCATGTTTGGAGAATTAAAGCAATCTTAACATAAGTAATGAGAATCGTTTGTCATTAAAAGAGACTGTTTATATTTCTAAGCCTGGTGACGCATGGTTCCGACTGGTTTGCAGATGTTACACCCATGGGAGGTCAAGAGTCAGCTCAAATATTATAGTTGTCATAAACTGATAAATGTTGAGGCCAAGAGAAAAATAAGTACAAGAGACATCTGAGCCACATGAGAACGAAGCATGTGACTAACATACAAAATCCAGCTCCCAAGGTGGGTCGATGTAAGCATAATTCATCCAGATGCTGCCAAATGAACTTGCCTAAATATATAAAGCACTGTGGGACGCAAATTTATCAAGCAGAGAAATTAAAAATGATTGCCGAAATTAGTAACATGTCTAAGAATTATGAAAAATGATGAAATGTGAGTTAATTGATTGGTGTGTTTGTAATCAAATAATCAGCCCAGATAATATATCAAAGTTATTATCTTAGCAAGGGGGAGGGCGATAATGTGAGTTTAAATTATGAAAAAGGATTGTTGAAATTAGTAACATATCCAAGAATTATGAAAAATTATGAAATGCGAGTTAATTGATTGGTGTGTTTGTTATGAAATAATCAGCTCAGACAATACATCAAAGTTATTTTAGCAGGCGGGGGGGGGGGATACAGTTTTAATAAAAGGGCTAGAATAATATGATGGTACCTTCATTCATGCTGAACGCCTACAGAATGCCCAGCAGCAATATATTACATATGAAAGATGCCGCTGTGGAATTTCCACAGATCCAGCTAGTAGATATATAAATATTATATACTAGATCACCTGTGCCCCGTTGAGTTTGTATTTGTTATATTCTATTAAATATCTCTCTTCAGACTAGAGAAAGCTTTAGGCAACTACCATTCATCCTTAATGACACCATCCTTTATAAAACAAATTTCTTTTTTGATGAGTATGAAGTGTGTCTGGCAACAAGCAAAATGTTGGCTTTTGATACCATGCTAAAAATCAATCAATTTTTGAAAAACTATTACAAATCAACATCTTTTATTTTTCATTTTAGAATCTAACTTTATCCTTTTGAATAAGCTGATAGATTTTTTTTTTAATGTGGAATTAATATTATGTATTTTTTTTTTTTGCAAACATTATTTGGCTAAACATTTGCAAAACATGTTTCAGTCACTAAAACTGAGGGAAAGTTCAAATCTTACCAGTCACAACCAAACAAAATACACAAGTTGATATTAATGCAATCATAAATCAATAACACAATTTTCTACTCTTTGCATGGCCAGGGTTCCTGTAATTAATGTTTCACAACATGAAAAAAATCATTAAGTTGAAGAACCATTTATTGAGATGTTGGAATTGCCTTCTCTTCTGCCAACGACGAAGCAGGAGGGTCCTAAGCTAGGATATTTGGTTCTTTAATTTATTGATCTTAAGTCATTTCTACCTCTCCAGTTCACAGACAGGATTCTAACCGATTGCTTACCTCTCATTTCCTCCCTCTTTGAGCTTTTTTTTTTTTTTTTTTTTTTTTTTTTTTACAAGGTGGTCACCACTTATCAAGGCCCGGAAGCCACTCAGGGATAAGGGTTATTACATGTACAGTACGTTAGTGTGGATATTTAATAAAGTGTCTACTTAAGGGGGCGGTTCATCAGGAATTTGTTTACATTGGACTTGAAGACATCCAAGTTGTATTCAGGAGGGAAGTAGGCAAACGGAACAGAGTTCCACAGGCGTGCAGTTCTAAGAAAGAAGCTTTGTTCATGGAATCTACATTTTGATTTAGGCATAGATAAAGAGTGGGGAAAGTTTTTGACAGTGGATTCAGCTAGACGGGTGTTTTTCGTAAAAGATTGGCAAGGGGGGGACCAGAGATTGGAGTTCAGGTGACATTTGAGTACATACTCGTTGAATCCATGATCCTGATATCCTGTGTATATGTGAACACCTCCCTGGGAACCCAAATAAGATATATACCTATTACTATGCAACACTTGTCTTGATAAAGTCTAGCTGTCCTGAAGCTATGGCCGAAACATGGTTTTCAAATGTGTAGCCAAAATTTTGTATGAAAAATGTTCTTATATCTATTAAAAAAGCCCTATTTATTATTGATTACTTTTATGAGAATTCTTTGGATATAAACTTTATCTGGATTGCTTTCACACACATGAGAGAGAGAGAGAGAACGAGCAAGAGGTTTCCAACACGGAGGGGTCTTTTTTCTGGACAGAACGTCAGATTCAGAGTATGCAGTCTGGACAGAAGCCTGGATTAAAAAACTTCTCACCCACATCTAAATTTTGAAAAACCCATCAACAACAAACGAATACTTGAATAGCTAAAAAACAGGAACTACAAATTTTTGCAACCTTCATAAAAATTTTAAAAAGCTGCTTTTAATAAAAACAAGTGAAGCATGCATGGTCCCCTGTGAGTGCACAGTGAACGAGGCATAAAAAAATGACCAAGTTCAGCATTTGCCCTCCCTCCTCCCCTATTTAGCCCCAAAAGTCCCCAAGGCCCTAACATATTTAAATTTTAGTTCAGCACCATGGAAAACTGCTAAATAGACATACACAGAAAATTTTGGACAAATATGATAAAATAGTCCCAAAAATGGAGGGTTTTTATTAGCCCTAAAAGAGCCCCTGGGGCACACCTAAGAGTTATCGTGAAATATAGACAAACAAAATTATATAGAAATCAGTTAGTTACAACTTTTCAGAAAGGTTTATAAAAATCCAAGGCATCAATTTTTTTTTTAATAAGCACAAAATTGTATGCTTCGAGTTTTTTTTTTTTTTTTCAATGCTGAATCCAAGCATTTTTTTTAAAACGTTTTTATGCTTCAAGTTCTTTATATCTTCAAATATTTATCCATGGTGTTTGGTTTGGTTGTTTTGTAGAGGAAAATTGTTTTTGTTTTTTGCTTTGTTGAACATGATTGAATTTTGCAAAGGCACCCCTAGGGGGGTAACCAGAGTTTTACTGGAAAATTAGTTCCGTTTTTTTTTTTTTTTTTTTACTCATATCATGCTATATGTTTGTGCAAATTTTCAAAAATTTCCAAAGCGTAGTTATTGAGGAAAAGTGTGGACAGACGAACGGACGGACAAGGGTGAATTTACAGTTCCACCCTCCTTTTGTCAGGGAGACTAAAAATTTATATAATTTATTAATATACTAAAAGGTCTATTCCCACTTAAAATAAAAACTTCTCAGGAAACTTTAACAGATGTCTAATAAATTTTATTGTTCAAAGTATGTCGAATGAATATAGTATAAAAGTAAAAAAAAAAAAAAAAAAAAAAAAAAAAATGGAGTACACAAAGGGAAATTGCTGAGAGACTAAACAGAGTCGGTTGTTCTGCTCGCATCAGGAATCTGGCCAGTACGAAAATTTTTGACAACAATGCTTTATCATGTGACCACGCATCAATTCACTGGTATGTTATTTTATTTTAGCTACTAGATGAAGCTATCTGAAGACACTAGATTCCTAACCCAAAATGCATCAACCATTGTTATTGTTTTTTTTTTCTTTCTCTTTGCAAAATTCAATCATGTTCAACAAAGCAAAAAACAAAAACAATTTTCCTCTACAAAACAACCAAACCAAACACCATGAATAAATATTTGAAGATATAAAGAACTTGAAGCATAAAAACGTTTTAAAAAAAATGCTTGGATTCAGCATTGAAAAAAAAAAAAAAAACTCGAAGCATACAATCTTTTACAAAAATGACCAAATTCAATAACCCAAAAAGAGTTGATATGCCGTAAAACAAACCAAACACCATGAATAACTATTTGAAGATATAAAGAACTTTAAGCATAAAACTTTTTTACAAAAATGACTGGATTCAACATTAAATAACTCAAAGAGTTGAGATGCCATTAAAAAAAATAAAAAGTAAATAAATAAAACAAACCTGTTCAATTTGTATTATTCATCAGACTACTGTTCTCATCTTGAGTGATTTCCACAACGTTTCGGTCGATATAACCTCCGACTTTCTCCGATGAATACAAATAACCAATCCTCATCTCAAAAATTCAAAAACGTCAAACCTGTTCAAATCCAATTAAGTGTAAAAACCTTACTCTAAAAAAAATATTCTTTATAGTCACGATATGACTAAATGATTAAAAATCTTTAATAAAATTATCTTGCTGGATTTCTATATTGAATCTAATCAGGTGTGAATGACAAATTGATATTAAGTTCTGCATAGTAATTTCTTATTCCTTTTTAGCTTTGCAGCATGTTCTATACACGAAAAAGAAAATGCTAATTCACTTCAGTTTTTCTGAAAGTAATTAGTCCAGCAAAGAAGACAGGGCCTTGATAAGTGGTGACTCCTATGTAGTAAAAAAAAAAAAAAAAAAAAAAAGAGTGGATAAAACAAAATTCTTATAATTTGAATGCTGCAAGTTCAATCCTTATTATATGGGGTAGTACATTAATTAACAATGTGATATCTTGATTTTAATCAAATACGCTAAAAACTTATAACGTTAAGAAATTTAGTTTTCTTCCATTCCAAGAACTTAAAAAGTGCCTGGGCAGCCTAGTTGGCATTCCTTGATGAGGGCGCCTTAGGCGATTAGCTATAAACTAACTCCTTCTCAAAGAGAGGAGGCAAGGCCTGAGAGGGTGGATCTCCAAGAACTGCACAGAACTAAAATCTGTTTCCTACCCTTCAATAACTTCCAGCAAAAATCTAACAGCCAGCTGTGGTTTTCTCCAGAATGTGCTGCTGCCCTAGCGCACAGAAATCACTTTTTCCATTGCTTCCAACATAACAGATATTTTAAGACTAAAGCTGCCTTCAGGACTGCCAGCAACCACTGTAAAAGAGTAATAAAGAATGCGAGAGAGTTGTATGCTCAGTCTGTCAAGTCCATATTAGCTGAGCAGCGGCTTGGTTCCCATCAATTTTGGCAAATAAGAGTCCTGAACAGAAGCGTGCTCTATTCCAACCATCATCAATGAGATGATCTCGTCAGTATCATACAAAGCCAAACTCTTTACCAAGAACTTTGCAACTAATTCTACCCTACACAATCAGGGCCGCCAACCCCCCTGTATCTGAAAACATAATATCCGACTGTGCATGATGTTGCCAAGCTAATGAAAAACCTGGAAAAACAACTGGCCCCGACAATTATAGTGCTGAAAAAAGCTTCAACCAGAACTAGCTCCCAATATACAAAGCTGTTTACACATTATCTGAAGGAGAATTGCTTCTCAACACTTTGAAAAACCTCACCAGTATATTTAAGAATTCCACAGGTGACTGGTCATTTCCCTTTCAGTACAGACCAGCAAGTCTCCTGTGCATCAAGAGTAAGTTGCTGGAATCTGTGTTAGATAAAGTAGTCAACCACCTCAGCAAAAATAACCTCCTTAGTGACATGCAATATGGTTTCCGTTCTGCTAGATCTACAGCAAATGTGCTCACAATTATATCTAATAGGATTAACAAATCTCTCGACGGAGGTTTCCTTTCTGGGGCAATTGCTTTTGACATATCAAAGGCCTTTGATAGGGTATGGCATAAAGGTCTACTCCACAAAATCTCCAGCTACGGTATAGCTGGAAATGTCTTCTCAATCATTAAATCATTTCTCTCTCATAAGTTTATAAGAGTAGTGGTTGATGGGCAGAAATAAGAAGCTCACAGTATTAATGTCTCTCAGGGTTTCATCCAGGACCCAATTCTCTTCCTGATCTACACCAATGATATCCCAAACCATTCGTAGACATTTATACTGACAACACTATCATCTATGGCAACACATCAAAGGTCGTAAGTTCTTTCTGATTCTCTCTTGTCTGATCTTGAGCATGTGGTACAATGGGGAAAGAGGTGGTTGGTTAATTTTAATGCATCTAAAACCAAGTTTCTATCTTTACATCATTAATGCTCTGATCTACATCTGGCATCAATTTAAATGAATGGCTCTCATCTCGGGGGAGGCTCCATGTTTTGACAAGCTTCTGGATCCGACCTTTACTCCTGATCTGAAATGGAACATGTACATCAAATCCATTGCCAAGGTCACTGGAAAAATGTTGGGATGTCCAGTCATAAAATATGCTTAGATATATTTTAATTTATGCAGATTTCATAGAACCAATTGTCTATTGATTATTATATTGTACCCAATATGTTGTAGTGATTTCAAAAGTTATAAAAAAAAAAAAAAAAAAAAAAAAAATATGACTTGGGTGCCATCAGCTAGAATCGAAAACAATATTTAGCACTCCAGCATCATTCGTTGCCATCTGTCCAAATGCAAAACTTTCAAAATTAAAGTAGTTAAACGTGTAAATGTATGTTTGTGTATACAATGTACACATTTAGTCGACTTCCGCATGCCAAGTTCCAATTTTATCAATTTTGACCACTTAGCAGCTGTTTTTACCTGCTAAAAAACAAATCGAATTTGTTTCATAGGTTCAAATCTCAAATATATGCAGTTTCAAGTCTTTAGACTAAGCAATGACAAAGCAGTTTGGTAGACACATAGATAAGGCCACTTCATATATATATATATATATATATATATATATACATACACACTAGCAGGCTGCCTGGTATTGCCCAGACATTAAAATATGCATAAATATATTTTAATTAATGCAGATTTCTTATCTATTATGAACAGAAATAATGTAAATATTAAATGGAACATTAAATTCCTTTAAATAAAAAAATAAAAAAATTTTAAATTAAAAGAAAAAAAAAAACCCCGAAAGAAACAAAGACATGCATGCGAATATATATATATATTTTTTTCTAAACAGTTCACTTCTTGTAGGTAAAAAAATCCTTGAGCTGAGATCAAAACCAAAACCTAAAGATAAAGAGTCGAATATGATAACCATTAGGCCAGCTTGACATGATATCTACAAAGTGTTTTAAAACCTACTTATTCTTAACATATGAAATCTGTCATTCATGAAACAGTTGACAGATAAACATTTGATCACCCCACCCAACCACCAATTTTTCAATTTTGACCCCTTAACAGCCCTTTTTCTGAATGAATACACATAAAAGTGTTCCACGTGTCTGATTATGCTATATACCAAATTTCAAGTCTGTAGATCAAAAATTCGTTTAGTATATAGGTTGAGAAGTGTCCACACACACACGCATTCTCCCTTTTATAATTGATTATATATATATATATATATATATATATATATATATATATATATATATATATATATGCATATGCAATATCAGTTGCAAGGTTAACCAATTTGCATATTGATTTGGAAAAGGAACATGTTATTAACAGTATATTTTTTTTTTTAATTCAAGGATTTGTTTCGATTTTAACAAATAGTTCTGTTCTTCAATATTATATTGTCTTATTTCTTGGACAGATATTTAGCATTTGTGTTCTTTGAAGGGACCAGCTTAATTTTTAACAAGATAGGCTCCATTTCTAAATGGCAAGTGAAAAGGAACATCGGTTTTTCTTTTCCTTTCTTTACGGCCATAGTAAAAAGACAAATCCGTATTGAAATTACCAAAATTCAAATGCTTATCAATACGAACAAATGAGGAAGACTTTTGTGTTTGGAACAAAGCATGTCTGAAATGTTTATTTTAAATAATTGTTTCAAGTGGTTCAAGTAGTGAACTTTGCAGTGTGATGCAATTCAGCTAGTACTTAATAAAGTTGATTAAGTGTGCATGTCAGGGCTGTGAAGTCGGAAGCAATTAAGGCATCACTGGAGTTGGTGAAACTATAATGACTCAGACACCAGTTGAATTTCCACTTTGCATGGCTCTAGTTTTTCTATTTTTTTTTTTTTAATCTAAACTAGCTATAATAATACAGGCCTACACAATTTAGGCATATATGCATAGGTTTTATGGTGATACCATCTGTAGTGTGTAGCAACCATATCCCATCTGTAATTCCCCGAGCAGCAGACTGAAGAACAGCTTTCAGATTGCCAGCTGTGAATAACCAATAAGTATTCTAAAAGGATGACAGATTCTAGAAAGTGGTGTGGGATTCGTCCTTGTCAGATACGTCTATGAAATACAAAAGAATAGACTTGAACAAACCACTAACACCCAAAGTTGAAATATGCTTAGAATCATCTCGTTTCTATATAGATGGGATTTAGAAATTTGCTTGTTTTGTTTTACAGCATATCAACCCTTTTCAGGTTATTTAATGCTGAATCCAGTTATTTTGGAAATAGTATTCGTGTTGTATCCACTTATTTTGTTGAAGTTTTTTTTTTTTATTCTTCAAGCTCTTTATATAATCAATCGCTAGTTTGTAGTGTTTGATTTGGCTGTTTTATAGTGGATTTTATCGTTTTTGTTCTCTGCTCTACACAACATGAATGAGTTTTGCAATGGGAGAGGGAAAAGGGTAACAGTATTAATGTTTGGTACATTTTAACGAAATTGGTCAGGAAGCGGGGGAGATAGAAAGAGAAAGGGGAAATGGGAAGAAGGAAAAGGGGGAAAACGTGGGTTGTTTTTTGTTTTTTGCTGAACATAATAAAGTTTTGCAAAAGTAGAAAAACAAAAAAAGCATCAATGTTAAGTGCATTTCATCTCAGGAAGCTAATATCTTCAGACAGCCTGATCTAGTAGCACTAGGGCATTTAGAGGGTGCTCCCAACACAATGTGTTAACAAAATTAGATCTGGCTATCTATTTTTGCTGTGATTTTTGAAGTGATGCACAGGACACTTCTTATTCAGAGATTTTTTTTCAAACATCTGATACATGGAAATGAAACCTGGCCAGCAAGAGTTTAGGACAAGCGTTACATAAAGAAAAATGATACGAGAAAGATATGGTGAATGTGTAATGTGAATCGTAAAGACAGGATTAGTCTTGAGGACCTCGTAGGAAGATTAAATCTGGACAGTGTAGAGAGATACGTGCAGAAGAGTAGGTTTCCATGGTGTGGGCATGCTGAAAGAATGGATCAAAGTTCTTGGATTAGTAAATGTAGAACAGTGGAGGTAGCAAGTTTAATTCAAGAAGGTCAAGGAAAACATGGAAGAAGCGAGAAAAAGTGGACTTAAGAGAAAGAAGGATAAAGAAAGACCTGACCAGAGATAGCTTACTTTGGAAATCAATTTCTTAAGGCTGTCCAATGCATGCCGGTATGTATGATGCTAAAATCCATTTAACTCAGATTTATCCGTTAATCTATAGCTCTATAAAAGTTTCTCTCTGTCGCACAAGGATACTTCTCAATCTATATACTCAATGAATTTTATCTACAGACTTAAAATTTGGTATCAACAGACTTGAAATTTGATAATCACATGTGTGGAAAACTTTTTAATTGGTTTTCATACAGAAAAAAAAACAAAAAAAAAAAAAAACGTCAAAATTAAAAAATCAGTACTTGAGAGTTATCGGATTTTTATGTTTTTCAACAGTTTTACGAATGCACATGCGTCCATGAAACATGATAGCTTCTTTATGTTAAGAATAAGTAGGTTTGAAAATACTTTGTAAACATTGTGTCAAGCTGGTCTAATGGTTATCATACTTGACTCACTTTTAGGTTTTTAGTTTCGATCTTAGCTTAAGTATTTCTTTTTTTTTTTTTTTTTTTTTTTTAACCAGTGAACCGGTTAGAAAAAAAAAAAAAAAAAAGACATAATACCCGCATAAACATGTCTCAGTTTCTGTATTAATTAAAATATAATATTTATGCGTATTTTATGAGAAACGCCGGGCAGCCTACTAGTAATAATCTAAATAGTTCAGAATTATCAATGGGAGGAGACATTATCAAATGTACGATTGTTGCATTCCAAATAATTCTTCAGATTTTCAAATTGCAAGTGTTATTTACTTAAAAAAGTTTTTTTTTTTTTTTTAGGATAACGTGTCACAAAACGATTATTATTTGTGTTTTTTTTTTTTTTTTAAGATAAAAAGATTTATTTCTAATCATAAATATATTTGCCTTACCATTTCTTTACAGTCCATTTTTTTTTTTTTTTTTTTTTTTTTTACTAGTTCGTTTAACTTGTATTATTCAGACTACTGTTTTTTTTTATCTTGGATGTTATTCCCACAATGTTTCGGCCGATGCAACCTCTAACTTTCTCCAGGTGAATCTCGTCAAACTCAGGAATTTGTATGGAATTTCGAACAGAAAACTTTATTTAACCGACGGATCCATAACTGAGTAGAAGTCTTTCGTAATTTGTGACTGTATTTTTAGTATCACCTGTACAGAGAACTGAACCTTCAACATCCAAAAGATAGTCACTTACAATTGATTGCAATTAGTACTTTTATCCATTGTACATTGGATCCTTGCAGGTTGCATTGGCTGGATGATTGTACAAATAACATTGTCAATCATCATTTAAAAAAAAAAAATTTGACATTCAATTCAAGTTTTATTTTGAACACTAATTTTAAGTTATCTTTCCATCTGGACAACGCCTGTAAGCCTTGCTAGTTGATTACTAATATGAAAAAAAAAAAATTTAAATATTTAAATCTTTCAATTATATAAATTTCTTGCAAGATTTTCTTGAGGCTTAATTTCAAAGTACTTTTTGATAAGTATTTTTTTTTTATTTATTAAATAAATTTTTATTTTTTTTTACAAAATTGTTAAATTTTCTTTTTGACATTTAAGACCAGCAGAGAGAGAGAGAGAGAGAGAGAGAGTGAGAGTGCAACAGAAATTATTGGACCATTTCGCTTACGATGTCAGTGTTCATTTTGCTTTGTCGCACATGTAGCTATAGGATATGACCCTCACTCCCGTTTTTTCTCTATCTCAAAGCACTGCCAAAATGTCTAATCAAAGTAGAATTGTTTTTAATTACAAAAACAGAGTAAGAAAAGGAAAATTATAACAGTAGAACCCCGGGATACAGCATGAATCCGTTCCGTGGTTGGGATCGTAAGGTGAAATCACCGTATGGCGGGACCTAAGCAAAATTTTATACACTAATGTACTTTACATATTAAAAATTAGTAACAAAATACAATAAAGTATATAATATACCCGTATATACTCAAATAACATAAATAAAAAAATATATACAGGGTACAGCACAGTAATAACTTTACAGTTGTTAGTACAGTACCTGTAAATAAAAAATATATTTTTTTTTTATTACATGGTACTGGTAGTCACCACTGATCAAGGCCTGGAGGCCACTCGGGGATAAAGGTTATTGCGTGTACAGTAATCTATGGAATAATATCGTAGCAATCATTAGTAATGGAGATTTGATAAGGTGTCTTACTTAAGGAGGCGGTTTATCAGGAATTTGTTTGTGTTGGACTTGAAGACATCCCAGTTGTAGTCAGGTGAGAAACGGGCAAACGGAAGAGAGTTCCGCAGGCATGCACTTCTAAGAAAAAAGCTTTGTTCATGGAATCTACGCTTTGATTTAGGCACAGATAAAGAGTGGGGAAAATTATTGACCGGGGTTTCAGCTAGACTGGTGTTTTTCGTGAAAGATTGGCGAGGAGGAACCAGAGATTGGAGCTCAGACGAGCATATAAAGGAAAAATATACCCATGGAAAAACATTATAAAACTGTAAATAAAAAATATATAAAGTACATGTAAAGAAAAACTATAGTGTAAACATTATAAATAAAAAATATAGTAAAGGAAAAATTAAATTTTATTCACTTTTGGAGTGACTAGACTTGAGCTGGTAGTGGGTGGAGGCAGAGGTGTGAGGAGACGGCAAATATAAAAACGTATATATGTGCTAATTATGTTACTGTACACTTTATAAATTTAATTTATTAAACACTTAAAATTAAAAATGCTATTTTTTTATTATTTTTTCTTTTGGAATTTTTTGGTCACACTGTAAGGCAGGACAAATACCGTAATCAGGGGCCGGAAAAACATTGTATTCCACATCGTAACCTGAAAAAAAAAAACTGTATTCCTAGGGCCACCGTATCCCGGGGTTCTACTGTACTTTTTATTTTATTTTTTTTTTTTATATATAAAAAAAGACATAGAACCCGAACAAAGAATGCCCCCACCCTCCCAAACCTAAAAAAAAAAAAAAAAAAAAATAGTGAAACATTTCAGTTACAGGGAAAGATCTGAAAATAGGATTAACTACTTTACTAAAGTGACCTTAACAAAAACTTAAAAAATTAATAAGAATCATTCCTAACTATAGCGGACATTTTCATGGTAGTTTTAATAAACTAAATTTATTTAAATTTTTTTTCTTGCTAACAGAGTAATATATTTCTGGAATAAGGTGCTGCTCAGATTAATATCAATAATGGTCGAACATTTTAAGATAGACTACTTCGTTTGGTCATATGTTAAGAATATCACCAACATGACCTCCCACAACACCAAAGACAGCCTGATCACCTCCATCTGCCGAGTATTCGCTGAGCTCCCACCGAAGCTTGTGGAAACGGCATGCTCCCAGTTCCAGACTATCACCATCTACTTAAGCATCATCCTAAGCTTCTGCCGATTAGAATCAGTTAATATGCCGGATTGCTTGAAAACCATACTTATCAAATGAACATTACTTTTATTAATAATTTGATCAAATGTAAATCTTATCTTTTGTACAACACAATCGCGTTGACACATCGGTTCTCGCCAGATCACCAAAATTAAGCAACGTTGAGCCTGGCCAGTACCAGCTGGGTGACCATATGGGAAGGCTAAGTGCTGTATGTACCTTCTGGGAAGGTTGGGCATAGAGCCAGTACCCTCACCCCGGTACAAAAAAAAAAAAAAATTGTTACAAAAGCATCTACAAAGTTGTGGATGACCTATGCCCCTCCTGGGGCTCAAGGCTATGGGATGAAAATTTTAGGAATTTTTTTTTTTTTTTACAAATAATTCATAGACTATTTTGAGTGTCACCCATACTAAAGATTGAACCTTCAACCTTCAGAAGAGTAACTATACAACTGAATTCCACCAAGTACTTTATCCACTACATTACAATAAAGATACACATTAAGATGGTCAGTTCCTTCTTGTTCTTGACATAAGAACCCCAGGTTGCTTGAATGACGCATCTAGATATCACACGGATAGAGAATCAGCAGGAGTAGTTGCCGTGCCTTATTTGTACATTTGTCGTACATAATTAGTAAAATCAACGCAGATGAGCTATTCAACTTCCTGATGCCATTTTGATGACTTACAGTAGGGCCTGTTATACCTTCCCTTCTCCCTTTGCTCCATTTTGTTTTTACTTCATTCCTTGGTACAATTCTCAACTCACTGAAACACACTATCATAAGCACACTTACAAAAGGCAACACACACACACACACACACACACACACTTAATCCCTTTGATGTCTGCTGAATTATGCTGATTGGAAACAAATGTGTATAAGCTTATTAATTTTAATGCTTATAACATTTCTCATTGAATTTCTCTACAATGAAAAACCATACTCACCAAATGAATATTACTTTTATTAATAACTGCATTAAATGTAAATTTTATATTTTAGTGGAGAATTTTTTATTATGAATTCACAGCCTTCAAATAACTGACCCAGACTTCCTGATTATCTCAATGCATGATTACTCTTGGCTCTGCAAAGAGTCTCAAACTACCAACTAACATCCTTTGTTTATATATTTACTAGCGGGGGGGGGGGGGTACCCAGCGTTGCCCGGATGTTTGGAGGTGTAAAAGAAAAAAAAAGAAAAAATAAGTGTTAGTAGTCAAGCAGGCTCGAACCCGTGATATGAAGGTGGAAAAGAAAGTGAAAGGAAACATGACACCTTACCGCTACGCTATAGGAAGTGAAAAGCGTTCAAATTTAGCGATGTCAATCCAAAAGTTGACTTGCTAAGTGAATACGCAGGTGTAGAAATGAAGGTTGGCTGAAGGCCAGTTCAGCTTTCTGCCGTTTCATTTATTTGTTTCCCCACGATGTTGGGGAAACCAAGCTCCCCTGAAAAAGGGCGAGCTCTCAAATGAATAGCAGTTGTCTGATATGAAGGGTATTCCTCACATTGATCAAAGCTGATTGCCTTAAAGATGTGCCGCCCATGAAGACCAGCGAACTGATTTGATTTAATTCAGTTTCGCTTTATTTATATGAAAAAGACAAACAAACAATGGAAATTAGGGTTTTTTTTTTTTAAACTCGTTGAAAATAAATGTAGAGATAATGACCGTTTGCAAATCGTAGATATTACAATCTAGGGAGTATATAAAAATTTCTAAAATATAGTAACCTCCCCCCCCCACCCAAGAAAAAAGCCTTTGCTGAACATACAAAAATGCGCGCAGCCGTTTTGCCTTTTATATATATATATATATATATATATATATATATATATATATATATAAGTTCAATCTTTAAATGTGTATAAAGAAAATGTTTTGTGAATTAATGTCTTTTTTACTCCTTATTTTGTTTGTGTTTATCACATAACATTTCTATTACTTTCCCACTTAAGTATTACCTAAAATCTATTTCCCTTAAAAATGTTTCTTTAAAACTGTATTCCCCAAAGATCGACCTCGAAAAGCAGAACCTTAAAACGGGACCTCTAAATATCTACAATGTTAAATGGCTTGTCTAGTCTAATGAAACTGATGATGAAGGAAGGTTTTGTTCTGACTTTTCCCTTTTTTTGTGAGTCGACTCAGATTGTCAATAATAAACGTACGTGCATATGCGATGCTGATAGACATTTCGCAAACTTTCTTGATAACTTGCTCTCAGAAATGCTCATTTACCGTTTAATTATTCTGGAACCTTCTAATTATTCTATTGCCCCTCATCAGGATAAAATCTAGGTTCTGGGAGACCAATGTCTCTTTCTTTGGCAGTGTATAAATAAAAGGACAGATTGGGGGTAGATCTTTTATCTCAGAAATTTCTCTACATTCATTAAAAAAAAAAAAAAAAAAATTCCCTGGATCAACTCTGACATATCAAACTGGTACAGAATGTTATATCTCCTCTAAAAAACTTCCGATAGAAACCAAAATATTCAACCATAGTTCACTCCTGAGTATACTGCTGTCATAGCCCATAGAAACCTATTTTAATCTTTATCAACAACAGAGATTCCTTTAAAACTAAACCACTTCTACAACTGTTGCGGATGAGCTATTGAAAATAGGAACGACATCTATACGCAATCTGTTAAAGCCAGAATTATTGCACCAGAGGCTAGACTCAAATAAGTTTTGGAAAACAGCAAACCAGGTACTAAACCGATATAAAACCTCCATTCCAACCATCAACTCCACCTTACCGAGGTGATCTGTTCTGAAGACAAAACGTTTCACAAGAAACTTTGCTACAAACTCCACCCTTTGTAGTCAGAGCTACTGTTTGACACTATAGTCTAATTGTGGCACCCTGGTTGTTCTGATCTATCTTAGGCACCATTGTAGTACTCTTGTGATTTGCTGGAGTTTAAAGCCAACAGAGTTTAGATTGGTGCGTCAGTGTTGTAGGGACATCTCTTAGAAGGAATCTTTTTGTCCTAGTACAGCACTATCTGCTGTCCATTTGTAAACAATGGGAATATCCCCTTCAGATCAAGGAGTTAATCTCCTCTAAAAGCTTAACAGGTCTTTGGTTGGGCTTTAGGTGTCATTAATTCACCAACTTCTAGAACTCTACCCTATAACTGTAGATACGTTCTAAGACATTGCCAAATTTATCAAAAACCTTGATACAATCAAGGTAACTGATCCTGACAATATTCTCATCATAGGTGAGAATATGTTGCCTGCAAATATTTCCATGGTTCTTGACCTACCTCAGTGTCTCATGCAGTTGAACAGACCAAACCTGCAACAGTAGACATTCACATTAGACCCACTGCATAATCACACTAGTGTTTACTCACAGATGTACTCACAATCTCATTCTGCAGTTCTAAACACATTACCTCAGAATTGTGTGAGTGAACATGTATCATTCACATTTTTGGAGTCCTCTATTGGCTAACTATTGTGATGTTCCCAAGTTTTATGCATTCCTTAATTAGTTTAGTAGCCTCTGTTTATTGCTAACGGTTTTATGATCATGGATGGCTTAATAAGGGTGCGGGGATAGGTCTTTAAGATGTTACTGCTGGAACTTGTTTCTATTCTAACAAAATTATAAAACTGATGGTTAAATAAGACACTTTCCATCCATTTGAAAAAAGAAAAAAAAAAAAAAAACTTTGCTGACCTACCCAGTATATAAAAATACTGGGTCTCAGTACAGATTAATCACTCTGATGTGTTATGAGTAAACTACTTAAATTTGTAATAAATCATGCAATTATAAACAACTTCAGAAAAAAAAATCTACTTAATGACAAGCAATACGGATTTCATCCTCCAATATACTAAATGTAATATCACATAGAATCAGGAAATCTCCTAATGAGCGATTTGTTTCTAGAGCAATAGCTCTTAATAGAATCCGACAATAGGATGGTTCACAAACTTATCAGCTATGGAATTATGCAATGTCTTCACATTGGTTGAAAGAGATCAGAAGCCCATAAAAAAAATCAACACTGACATGTCTCGAGGATCTACTCTAAAACCAACACTCTTCATTAATGATCTACCAAATCATATTCAGAAATAATCCTTGACATCTTTGCAGCTTTAAGAGCACTGGTGTTCAAGATCTTGCAGATTCCTTCTCTTCAGATCCAGAGCATTTAGTGCACTGGAGGAAAAATAGCTTGTTACTTTTAACACCTTTTAAACTAAGCTTCTTTTTTTTTTTTTTTTTTTTTTTTTTTTTTTTTCACCACTAGTGCTCGAATCCCTGTTTATTCCAGTCAATGGTTGGATCATTCTACTGCTCCAGAAAGTACCTAACCACAGATAAAATCTACCGCCAAAACCAACTGAGTAAGAGTCATTTTTAAAATGGCCTTTTCCCTGTTGACGGAGGAACAGTTGATTCCTGTGCAGTTCTAGGAGGTCCACCCTCTTATGCCTTTCTCCTGTCTTTCAGGTGGAGTAAATTTATTGCTGTCTGGGGCACCCTTACTGGAGAAGGCCAACAGGCCGCCCAAACAATTTTTAATAAGCCAGAGTGCTCCTACTTGCAGGGGAACTGGCTTAACTCTTCATCATTTTTCTGACCTTGTGTCACAATTTCCTGGAGGTGGAAAGGACGTAAATACCTTCTCTACAATCAGACGTGTCCAAAGACGGCATACTGCTGCCACATCTGAGGAGGTGCCACATATAGAGCATTTTTCATGCCTTGATAGAGTACAAAACCGACTAGTGGGAAGGGGTAGTGATCTCATCTCTCCCCATACAACCCTTTTCTCACAGAAGAGATGTTGCTAGTTTCTATACCATTATTTCTATGGATGATGCTTGATAAAGTTCTCGTCTTTGGTTTCTTCTTGTAATGCAATCACAGCAAGAATTTGTCTCTTTTCCAAAATTATATTTTTTTTCTTTTCATGTGCCTCCTGTTAGCCAGAATTTCCATGGATAGAGCTTCTTTCAATCTACAGAACAGCTTCCCTCATGATTACATGCGATAGTATTCAAATCCAATGTAAACAAATTCCTGTCATGGACCCATGGACTGTCCAAAAGTAATCAAACATTAGCATTCCCAATGTTCTTTCAGCTGATAATCATTCACATCTCATTTAATCCTCGAGTAGCTCTTGCCTTGATAAATGGTGAGCATAATGAAATATTAATCTAAAAAGTTTTTAAATTTTTTCTTTTTGTACTCTAATAGTAAGAAAAAAAAAATTTAATTAAGAACCACCCTCAATATGTAAATGCCCTCTCTAGTAGCATATTTTTGCTAGTAACACATATTTCTAGTTTGCTACCCAACAATTGTATTGTAACAATTTCTTGCTGACGAACTTTCAGGTAAGTAATGCCTGGGAGGGTGTTATTAAAGTGATTAAACAAATACGACACTGTTACTTTTTAACTTAAGAAGAAAAAAAAATGTTTTAATTTTTTAAAAATGGTGCAATAGTCTGAAAAAGTATAGTGCATTGAATTGAACATTTAAAGGGTTTGCTGTTCTCCCTGCCATTTCAGACGATTGCACGTTAAAAAAGTAACGTCTCGGCTTCATACAGACAGATACCAAATCTCCATTATTAGACAATGCTGCTAAAATAAGTTTTCTGTGCTTTTTCTTTCTCTTTTTACCAAGAACAAAGGATTTAAAAATAAACAAAAGCGATTCTTTCTAGTTTATTTTGGGGAAAAAATAAAAATAACAGTAGAAACAGTTGTTTACTGTTCACCTACTTCTCTACTAGGGTAAAGTTTGACCATCACCACCGCTGTCTCATTGTCAGGGTTTGACACGGGGGAGAGGGTGGGGGGTCAGTTTAAAGTGGGAATCCAGCTTTCTCAAAAAAAAAAATGAGGGGGGGGGCGTTCTTATGAGAGTGTCAGAATTAACGTGGTTGGTCGATCGCGTTGGTTCTCCTCACCTCACAAATGAAGCAGCCTCCAATCACCGTTTTGAAAGAAGACGGTTATGCCTGGGAGGACATCTTCCTGAAACGGGTTTGTATTACTACACATAGATTCGAAAAAGTTGTCAAAAAACAAATATATAACAAATAAATGTTATCAAAGGCAAGATAAGTTACTTTTCTGCCAAACTGGATATATTTTTTGTGTTTTTATTCAATGTAACATATTTATTCAGCTCGAAAAACATAGTGTTTACCGATGTATCCGAAAATTCAAGATGGCGTCTCACACCCTCTTTAACACCGTAAGTATGGAAAAAGGTGTTATAAATAAAAAACTATACAAAATACTATTAAAAACCCGCCGTATATATGTCAACCTATGTCACGGTAACATATATTGAGTGAGTTTTTAACAGTATTTTATCCGGTTTTTTTATTTATAACATCTTTTCCCACACTTACCGTGTTAAAGAGAGAATAAAACGCCATCTTGAATGTTCCAATACATCGGTAAACACTGTATGGTTTTCGAGCTGAATAAACATGTTACATTGAATAAAAACACGAAAAATATATCCAGTTTGGTAGAAAAGTAACTTATCTTGCCTTTGATAACATTTATTTGTTATATATTTGTTTTTTGACAACTTTTTCGAATCTTATGTGTACAGTAATACAAACCCCAAAGTTTTTAATGAGGGGAGAAAAAAGATTAAGCTCTCATAAAAGAAGTGTCACTTTGGATTAGGTACAAAAATAAAAATTGCTTCAGTAGACAATGATTTTTTTTTCTGTTTTTTGTTGAATAGTTTTACGTTTAAATTATTTATTTAGGTGCTTATTAAGATAGAATCGACATATCCATTTTTTTAATATGCAGTTTTAAGCAAAAACATTACATACTTAAATTGTCATGTCGAAAATAGTAATATATTCAAAGATTATGAAAATTCATCGAGAAAAACAATTACTATTGTGATTTTTATTAAAAAAAAAAAAAAGGTTTATCGCTATAGACTGTAAATGTCGGAAGCCATTACGCCGTAATCTAAGTTTTGCGTTCAGAGTTGTCTCCTGTGTGTGAACTCTTCACCGTCCACTATAACATCTAAGAAAAAAAATGCAATTTTACTCAATTTTCAGTAAATATTACTTCTAACAACCTACTCGTTGAATTTTCGTAATTTGGAGATATTACTATTTTCGACATGACAGTTAATTACGTAATATTGTTTTTGCTTATTTACAAAAATTGATCTGTCGACTATCCTAAAAAGTACCTTTATTTGTCACAAAAAAGTAATGAGCAAATTTTTAAAATTCGGCACAAGGCCCTCAAAACTACAAGGGAGTACTGTTCCCGTCATTCTTTCATCATTTGTGCGTTAATTTCACCTCAACAGTCGCCACAATACCACATTTACTTTTAGTTAGTTTGAACTGGATATTATTTACAAATCTCGGCCAAAGGTCGGTTCGGTTTAAAATTAACCACACATGCTCGCTCAAGCATTTCACGTTTGTGTTCGGACAGCAAACAATATATTGGTACTTATGCACTTATCGTACAGTGCTGAAATAACGTTATTTCGAAAGCCATTCTTAATATGGGAGGGGAGGGTGTTTCGCAACTATTCTCTACTTTCACCTAACAATGGGTAGTGTAAAACTTGAAAATACTATAGAAAAAAAAAATAGCGTGGTGGTGCATTGGTGCAATAAAATGCATAAACACCAATATAGTAACCACTTACGAAAGACGGCGGTAACGCTCGGAGGGGCGGGGGGTCCCCCCCCCCCTTAGTTTCAAGTTTTATCTTGAAACAAAACATCTAACAACAAAATCTTATTTTGTCCTAATCTAGAATGTCCCTTTTCAGGGGAGCTGACTTCCACCTACATTAAACTGATCTCGTGGGAAGACAGATAACTAAGGGAGAAAGAAAAAAAAAAACAGACTAGACATTAAGGATAGAACACTTAACAAGACTACTAGAGTGTCTGCTCCGTGTCGTCTCTCGTTTACACAATAAAATGATTATTGACCTCACAAACGTCCGTCTTGTTTAGATTATTTCCTACATAAATGGAATAAGAGTTTTTAACTTGCAGGGGCAACACCTACGTAGCTAAGCCAATGATGTAACTGCACTTGCAGTCCCATCAATATTACTCGGTAGTAGCGCCTCAGGCGAGTAGTAATAAACTAACCCCTTAGGTAGAAGGCAAAGCTTGTGAGGGTGAGGGTGAACCTGAACCTCTTGGACTACACAGGCGCAGCAAGATACTGCAGTAGACAGGGAGAGAGCCATTTCTGAAATGTCTTGACGGCTGATCTGGATTGGTTGGTTGGTTGTTTTTGTTTTACGGCATATCAATCCTTTTCGGGTTATTTAATGCCGAAGCCAAAGATTTTGAAGAAAATTTTTTTAATAGAATAGATTTGTTGTTTTCAAGTCGGTTTCTATTTAACCCATAGTTGAGACCCTAACAGGTACTACCACTCAGGGTCAGAGTGGACCTGGGAGCAATGGTAATTAAAGGGTGGCTCCACACTCCCCAAAGCCCGCAAGCTGAGGCATCACCACTGAGTATAGTTTAAGGTCATATCCAGGACCGGCTGGTCTGGAAGAATGGTATAATGAAATAACGTATATTACACTTCCAAAGAAGAGTAATACCTGGGAGGATTATCTCTTTACAACAGAACAGACCCCAACCCAATTTATTGAGCATTGAATCAAGTAGTATATAGCAAACTGGATTCACAATTAAAGAGTATAGTTTTGGCTTCAGACAGATGCCAAATCTCCATTAGTGATAGATGTTAAATCGTTGGCAGCCATGTTTTATCTTACACCTTTTTTTTTTTTTTTTTTTTTTTTACACGCAAAAAGAAAATTCAACAATACCTAACGAATTAACGGCTTAATTCCCATTTCAATAACCTTTTTTTTTTTTTTTTTTTTTTTACAGTGAAATGAGTTTCGGCATTAATACTAAATAGCTTGTATGTTTTAGTTTAAATAAAATAAAATTACATTGTACGTTGGAAACGCCGAAATGAGAACTAAGCCCGAAAATTATAGTCGCCATCTTGATAAACAAGTTGAGAAAGATACTAGGTAAGGAAGATCGATGAATCGTTAATATATATATATTTATATATATATTTGGTATTTTTTCAAATTAGGTCCACTTCCACAATTTTCTTTTAAATGACAACTTTTATAGGTTTTCGACTATGCTGAATACGAAAATCGTAATGGAAATCTTGCAGAAATAAGTAGTTATCGAAATATAAAAAGTTGTATTATGCATTGTATTCTTTGGCGGCCATCTTATTTACGCGTGTGCGCTATAAACAAATCTACTCATCTACGACTAACACTGCACGCGCGTAAAAAAGATGGCCGCCAAAGAATACAATGCATAATACAACTTTTTATATCTCGATAACTACTTATTTTTGCAAAATTTCAATGCTATTTTCGTTTTCAGCATAGTCGAAAACCTTCAAAAGTTGTCATTTAAAAGAAAATTGTTGAGGTGGGTGGACCTAATCTGAAAATTTACCATATATTTTTTTAAGGACAAAGTACGAATGCCACGAAAGGGTTATGGACTGGAGTTATCGTTGTTTCATAACTAGCCTTTTAACTTTTAGAAAGATAGTTTTCCGGTCATTTCGCCGTTTGACATATGCAATAAAATTGGCTTTGAGTATTTTGTTTTATTTTGTTATATTTTTAGAAATGTTCTTTTTTTTTTTTTTCATTTTAAATCAGGAAATAAAAAAAAAACAAAAAGAAAAAAAAAGAAACGATTTAATTGGTTTAGCCAACAACGCAGAGTTTACAGTTGGTTTGTTTTTTAGAGTGGTGGCGCCTCGCCTCAGATAAATAGTTCATTTTTTAAAGGGCACAAATAAACCAGAAAACTAGTCCTTTCCTTTGCTAAACAGGTGAAAGTCTCGTATTTTTTTCATTTTTTTTTAAATTTTTTATTTATTATTATTTAAAAAAAATTTTTTTTTTGTTCATTTGCGCTTATAAATCAAACAGAGAGAGGGGGGCTTTTCTAAAAAAACAAAGAATAGCAGTGGAATATAATTCACGCATAATTACTGATTTTCACGACATTAGACGAATCAAAAATAATTTAAATTAAATTGCAATAAAATTTAAGATCAATGAACGTTATACGAGTTGCCTTAAATAATAACGTTTTGGTGCAGGCATTTAAAATTCTCGTAGACTCTTGACAATTCAATACATACTATGAAAGGATTAGTCAATTTTTTATGATTTAAGGTTCAAATGAACAGCTACAGTAGGAATTGGAATACACCTTACTAAAGCCTGATTGTCACAGCTAGTGAATTTCAAAAATGCAATCTGAACGTGAGGATATTTTTTAAAAATATGCACTAAAATTTGGTACTTTTACAGTTTAAGTTCTTGGATGAGCCGTTCCATATAAGTTATCAAATTTAACAAATTTTCATTACTAATGATTATTATATTGTCCAATTTCTACTGTACACTCTTTAACCCTTATCCTTGAGTGGCCTCTTGGCCTTGATAATGAGTTGATACCTATGAAAAAAAAAAAAATGAAAAAGTCCAATGTGAACAAGTTCTAATTGAATCGTCCCCCTAAGTAATCCAAGTTACAAAATTCCCACTGTTTACTATGCTAAAATCACAATGACTAATGTATACATATTAACCCTTATCCTCGAGTCGCTTCTGGGCCTTGATAAGTAGTGACACCCTTGTAAAAAAAAAAAAAAAAAAAATCAAGACATTAAAAAATAAAAATATCGAAAAAAGGTTATATTGTACGGTATCCGTTTTGACATGAAGATCGAGAAAAAAAAAAAATTTCACTTAATTTGACAGAATTTTTTTTTTTTTTTTTTTTTTTCAGCGGAAAGACGTTTTTATGAGAGCGCGTTGAAGGCAGGCGTCTTGTTTTTGTTTAATTTTGTTTGGAGTTTATAAACCCCACGGGGAGATAACTCCATGTAAAGCGCCGACACTCCCTCCCCATCTTTAATAACTAGCTTTTCTTCCTAAAAATCGAACCTTTTGCTCGGTATCATAACAAATTGTTTTTTCGCTATAAAACAAAAACTACTTGATGAAATTAAGTGAAATTTTTTTCGGAGAACTTCATTCCATAACATACGTACAATTGAAACTTTTTTTCGATATTTTCATTTTTTAATGTCTTGATTAAACTGTACAAGTACCTAAAATTTTGATTCACACTTAGAAAAAATGCCACAGAAACGTATGGAATGCTTCAGACTGCTTTTGGACAATCTTGCATAAATTGAGCATCAGTTTTTGAGTGGTATAAGAGATTCAAGAAAGGGAGTCTGTGAGGGATGATGAGAGGTGTGGGGAGGAGTAAGGAAGTCAGAACATCAGAGTTGATTGGCCAAATAAAGAATTTCATGGGTAAGGACCGTCGTGTGTCTATAGAGACAATAAGTGCACATTTTGATATCAGTGTAGAAATTGTACACATTCGTGAAGAACTGAAGATGCGGAAGATTTGTGCAAAGTTTGTCCCAAGGCTGCTCAGAGAAGATCAGAACGAAAAACTTGACATGACAGCAGGAAGATGGTTGAGCTGATCAATTCACATCCTACAGTTCTTGATGCTCTGGTAACCTGCGATGAATGCTGAATCTACTGATATGACTCAGAGACCAAGAGACAGAGTTCCCAGTGGAAGAATGCTAACTCTCTTAGTCTTAGACCCAAGAAGGTCAGACGGAGCAAATCCACCCATCCGTTTTTTTTGACAACACAGGCATGATCTACATGCACTGGATTCCCACTGGACAGACAGTCAACAAGGACAAACCATGTTGCGGTTTTAAGGGAGTTCAGGAAGAGATTCCGTCGGAAGATGCCAGCACTCTTTAAATCGGGTCAGTGGCATTTCCACTAGGACAATGTACCAGTCCACCTCTCCATCCTTTTCACAGACTATTTGACCAAGATGGGCATCAAGACAGTTCCTCACCCTCCCTATAGTCAATACCTTGCTCCCTGTGACTTTTGGTTCTCCCTAAGTTCAAGGAAAACCTTAGAGATTGTCATTATGAGACAATTTAGATTAAAGAAGCTGTAATGAGGGTTATTAACATGCTCAAACAAGAGGACTTTCAGAAGTTGTTGGAATAGTGCATTGCAACTAAAGGAGATTACTTCAAAAGGGACTAGAATTTCATGTGCATAGTATATCAAGAAAAGTGCTCATACAAAAAACGTCTGGAAACTTATTGAAGACACCTTGTATGTTTGCAAAATGTTAATTTTGAGAAAAAAAGGGCATTTTGCAGTATAGACAAAATGAAAAAGGGGTTGAAAACAATGTTAACAAAGACAAGATGGCCTAGTTTTTGGTAGGAGTTGGGTAGAAACTGTACTATTTAAGGAGACGGGATAGCAAGAACTTGTTCACATTAGACTTGAAAACGAGTCTGTTGTAGCTAGTTGGGAAGCAGGTCAGTGAAACAGTTCTACAGGCGGGCAATTCTAGAAAAGAAGCTTTGTTCACAGAATTTGATTTGGGCACTTATAGAGAACAGGAGAAGTTGTTGACTGCGGTCATAGCTTGACCGGTGCTTTTTGTGAAAGTTATTTTTTTTTTTTTTTGTGGGAGTTACCATTGATTGAAACTCAGATGAGCACTTGCCGTGAAAATAACAGTAAAGCAAAGACAGGCTCACAATGTTTCTTCTGTGAGAAAGAAGAGGAGAAAAGGAAATTGTCTACCAAGTTTCAGAACTAGTTTTGAACTGTCAAGGCAGGATAGGGTATTCTGGGCAGCTTCTCCTCAGATGTGGAGACTGTATTATATTTTAGGGCATATTTATGTGATAGTCACCAAAGAAGCAAGAACCCACGTGTTTGTGCCTTGTGTGGCTGTACGTAAAAACAACAACGAACATACCTTCCGGTGCGATCTGAGAGAGAGGCGCCTTGAAGATTGACTGAGCTTTTATACCAAACCTAAGTCACATGTTTACAGGTCATGTGAGGGGGGGGGGATAGATAAAAAACGGTGTGAGAAATAGAAGAGAAGAAGGAAGGAAATGAAGTCAACAGGCATTTTGTTTAACCACTACCAGGAAGCAACTGTTGCAAGAACAAATTTATATTTTTTGGAAATTTATCCCTTAAACATGTAGAGGATTGCATTAGGAGTGAGATACCGTCTGGAGCAGTAGAATGACGTAACCATTTTTCCAATTACCATGGCAACTGATTTAGCGTATTTCATGCTAGGGGTGAAGGTTCCAAAAGCTTGTTGAAGCAAAGTGCTTCTTTCAGATAAGATTCATTCATATCAATTGTGACCAGGGGAGCGGGGGGGGGGGGTCAAAGCATTGGTGGTGTAAAGATAGAAGCTTGGTTTTAGATGCATTGAAATCAACTAACAACTTTTTGCACCATTGCACAACATGCTCAAGGTTGGAGGAGAGAGACTGCTGAAAAATCTTAATCATTGCTGGCCTTTGAAGTGTTACCATAGACAGTGGTGTCGTCTGTCTATATGTCGACGAATGACCTTAGAATGGGATTTGGAAGATTGTTGACGAAGATAAGCAAGGGAGTTGGGCCAAAGATGGAACCCTGAGGAAAACAAGTATTGATACTTTGAGCTTTGGACTTCTGACCATCAATGACTGTCGGAGAGGAAGGATTAGATAGTTGAGAAGACATTTCCAGATATTCCAATGCTAGAGATTTTGTGATGCAGACCTTTATATCAAACCTTGGCAAATGCCTTTGATATGTCAAGAGCTATTGCTCTAATGAGGATCATTGATCTTATGTGAAATTACAGTCAGTACATCAGCTGTAGATCTCTCAGGATGGAAATTATATTGCTTGCTGTTGAGCAAGTTATTTTTTGTCGAGATAGTTAAAAATTTCTCTATTTAGTTCAAATTCAAGTAACTTAGTCATAACGCACAGAAGACTAATCTGTACTGGGAAGCTGAAGACCGATCTTCAGTGCTTTTTTAAATACTGGGCAGACTAACGAGGTTTTCCAAGGTGTTCGAAAGCATTTCTCCTTTAGGTATTGCTCTTTGCGTTTTAACTTATTTACTTTAAAACACAAGTGGTGTTGAGTCTTAAATTAGAAAATGAAAAAATGTCCGACATCAGTCATTTGGGGAGTCTCGATAATCGCTCAAAAATCGAAAAATTAAAATACTGATAGATCATTACATTTTCGCACGATTGGTGACATTTATTGGATGGGTTTCTATCAGTGTTTTGTTATGAAAAATAAAATTGGTCGACCATAATGCATCAGTAAGCATGTAAACAAAACGCAACCATCTTGAAAAATGGCCTCTCATAGTTAAAGACCGATAGTAGTGGTTCTATTTTTACATTACGTATTTTTATAAAGGTGTTTTAATGTTGTGCTATTTGAGGGGGAGGGTAAGTTAATATTTTTGAAAAATGTAGTTAAGTAGTTTTTCTAAGACAGCTAATTAATAATTTCTGTAGTCAGTAAAGGTGAAATCCTTATAGACAAACGCAATTTTTATTTATTTATTTATTTTGTCCCAATCCACAGATCGAGGAAATGGACTCTCTCTCAAGAAGAAAAAAAAAAAAAAATTCTAAACGTCTCGCGGAGAGGCAAGTAAATAGGGATTTTGGGATAACAATAAATTAGATAAATGAAAATTCGTGTATTTTATTGTTAGAAATAAATGCCATAATAAAATATATCAGTAGATAAAAAAGTTAAACTTTTTTCTTTTTTTTTTTTTTTTAGCTATTTAGCTAGGATTTTCAACTACAAAGTGCATTAGTCACAAAAATAGCCACTTTCTTTCTCCTAAAATTTAATAATGAAGGATTTTTAGTTTCAATTGTAGTATAGGGAGTGTTGGAATATCTTCCCTGTTTTGCATGTCCCTGCAGTCCTGCTGCACTCCTGAACCTGCACACTTTTTTTTTTCTTTGATAAAGGAGATTTTTCGCCTTAAAATGTATTTCTCATGCTAAAATAAAATTCCAACTTACTTTTTCAAATGTTAAAAGAGGGGGGGGGTCAAACTTTAAAAATTTGGTATTTTAACATTTTTAGGAGAGTTGCGTCGTCCGCAGCAAGGAAGAGTCCACAAAGCCCCTGAAAATGACTTTCTAAATTTGTACGGAAATGTTAAACTGCACAAGTGCCCAAGATTTTAATTCGGAACGGCCAAGTCGCGTTTGCTTCTTTCGTTATTATCCCAAATTAAAAAAAGAAAAAAAAAAAAAAAAAGAATGTTTTAGTACTTCTACGGAATATGAAATTCAAGCACGTTATTTTCCAAACAATTTCCATCTTTTTAATGTTATTATTTTTTAAAAATTGGAAGGAAGGCAATCGAAATAGGCCAGTTATTCTGACGATCTCTATGCTAAAATTGACTCCACAGTCCACGTTCCTCAGTATACGCAATGCCAGAAAGGTTAGTTCGCACATTTTAAAAGCGAAGTTGGGGTTAAAAAAAAATTTTTTTTAAAGGTTTCAACCAAATTAGAAAATATTTCTCGAACTGATATATTTTGCATTTTATTTCTTTCATATTTCCAGCACGGACTTTGGGTTAGTGTTGGGAGTTTTAATGAAGGACATGTTTTTGCAGCTGAAGAAAATAAGAATTATGTCCATCGATCATTAACCAACACCAACGCAGAGTCCTATGTAACAATACAAATAAAAACATTAATATATCAGGGGGGGGGGGCAAAAACATAAATAAATGCGGAGAGAAACGATTCCTGCAAAGCGCCGCGTCCCGCGATTATAGATTCTTACGATTTAAAGAAAGTATTTGATTTTTTTAATAGTAATTTTCGTGCTTTGTACGGCACTTTTTTTTTTTAAATGGTATTTTCAAATTAAATTCAAGTTTTACGATATCTTTTTCTTATTAAATTGTTAGGTGAAAGTACAGAATAGTTACAAAACAATCTCCCCTCTCTATATTAAGAATGGATTTCTAAATAAAAACGTTATTATTTCAGCATGGCACAATAAGTACACGATACCGTAATTTTATATATTTATAAAATTATTTTTAAAATGAGTTTAAAAAAAAAAAAACTTGAGTATTTTTTCCCCCGTTTTTGTTATTTGAGAATGAATATTAAACAATAGGGCTTATTATTTATTAAATAAAAATGGACTTACATGAAATGATTTCGATTGATGGTGTGTCCGGGGTGCTAGCCTTTGAAGTTGCATCCCAGTAAAGTCGAGAAGCAGTGAGCAGGACGACATTGGGCCGACCATCAACATCTAAATTACCGTATAATAAAATGTTTTGATCAGAAGAGGCCATTGTTATTGTTAGATTTGGAGCCGTCGAAGTTCTTCTATATAACTCTGTTGAACGACACACGTGACCAATTTGAGAACAAAACGGCCTCAGACGAACCGATGACATTCACCGCGAAACATAACAATTTACTACTAAAGTACGGCTTATTTCATATTTTTTATTTCCCATTAACTTAAAAATTAATATTAAATTTATAAAACCCTAAAAAAATGCCACTCGCCACTATTTCAAAACGCTAATTATTGTATAATGCCATTACATTTATTTATTTTTTAAATACATGCAATAAAATTTATTAAAAACATGACTATTACTAGTTGAGAAACCCTGAGAAGCCATTTTTCAAAATGGCTGCAGATTGTTTACATGCTTATATGTCATATAATATATGGTTATAGTTTTTATATATTTGTCGTGAAGAGACAAGTATAAGTGAATTAAAAGACAATTACAATTTATTTCCAAATCTAATCCAAGTTTAAAAATAAAATCCAAAATTAAATTTTATTTAAAATATATTCATAGAGAAATGTATTTTTAGAAAAATTTAACACAAAAAATGACCATGATGCATCATGTAACCATGTAAACAAAACCCAGCAATGTTAAAAATAGCTTCTCACAGTAAATTATACAGAAATAGTAATGTAATTTTATTAAAGTGTATAATACATATTTTCTGGTAAAAATAATTAAATATAATACGTAGGGTTTTTTTCTCTCAGATAAAAGCGTTATGTTTAAATTCAAAATATACATTTAGTAAGCCAATTCAGCACAGATATTTAAAAAAAAAAAAAATAATCAAACATTTATTTGGTTATAAATTTCGACGTCATCACACCTTCTTCAGGATAGAAACAGATTTTTTTTCTTCCCCTTGTGGTATGATGCCACTAAGAAAAATAAGATCCGTGTAGTCTTTTTCAACAGATATGTGGGAATTGAAACTCCCAGGCTAACTTGATTGCCGCCCTTTAACTCTGATAACCGGAGAGCGACACAGCCACATGACTTCCTGTTTCTTATATTTCTTCCTCTTTTCCGCTGAACTCTCGACTAGTCAACATGTAACGAGAACTGCTCCGGTTGGGAATGGCCGTCCAACCAGCACTCCTGACTAATCGCAAGTAATGTTACTCCTTTCTCAACGAACTCTTATTCTTACTATGTATGTCTTTATTATTTCTCATGTAAATTTATGTAAATAAATCTACATCCTTTCACTAATATATATCGGTATGTTTCGTCATCGTTATGCGACCTTTTGCTTTGCAATCACTCTACCATTCAATTCATTAAACTACACATGGGGATGGGATCGTCTATAACGTAAGTAGACCATCCTGTCCCTTCGACAGATATTTTTAAAGCCAGGAGATACACAAGGTTTCATGGGATATGTAATATGAAGGGTTTTTTTTTCTATGTAATAAAAGCAAATTCAAAATGGATATTTTTAAAAATGTTTTATGCAATAACAATGTGTTTTGAAATAGTGTCAAGCCAAAATAGTTCTATTCAACAGATAACGATCCTGTCAGGCATTACCTCCTCCTTTGGTGGGAGGGATCTGCTGATAGATTTGATCGACGCTATTTTTGTATCTTTCTAGAAAGTTTCCTTGATGAAACTGGATTTTCGTCTCACGTTAAATGAAGTTATTTGAACAAATGCTAAACATCAAATGGGTCTAGTTTCTACCTTCTTTCTTTCTCTGCATCATTTGGATTTGCTTTCCTCAACACTTCCTAAAGCAAGTTAATTTTCACAGGAACGTTTTGACTCAAAGCATTTTCAATGAACGAAAACTTCAAAAGTAACAAGTCTATGTTAAGGTAAAAAGCCGATGCAAACTTAGAAACTCTTATAAAACATCGAAAAACTAGCCAAGAGAGAGAGAGAGAGAGAGAGAGAGAGAGAGAGAGAGAGAGAGAGATTTGTCCATCTGGCTACATCTCAAATAGGATCTAAGAACATATCTTTAACAAACTCCCTCTTCCCCCATGGCTTTGGCCAGGAGAGAAGAGTCAAAAAGGAATCTTCAATGACTCACATACAAGCCTTCATCAGCTCATGTACATCTATACACACACTAACAAGAACAAGATAAGCCAACACACTACCAAGTACGCACATATGTATATTACTTACACATAAATGAACATCCACTAACTGAAAATATAGAATTTTAGATGTAAAAATCTGTTGTTATAAAACTTCGCTTTTTCTCAATTCTTCATTTACAAAACTCAGTGCAACAACACTATAATAGCAAAATTCAAAAAATGAAAAAATCGACTAAAAAAAACGGGATCGACTGACTTTTTGTGCCAATTCCAACTAAAAGCAATATCTACTTAATTGGCATATCAGAAATACTTAATTATTACAGCATTATTTTAAAAAAACATGAGTTTTCGATCTTTATTATAAAAAAATGTCGCCATATTTCTTTGGAAAGATATGACAAGGGAAGTAATTCAGTTATACTTAAAAAAGACAAAACGCACAATTTATTAAAAAAAATTGGAAATAGTTATATGCTGGTTACATTCCTTTGGAACTCTCCAGGGTTTATTTAGTGAAATATTTTATTTTCGCTAATTTTTATCAAAAAATGTTTTCTTTAATAATTTTTTTCCTACCTTACAGTTTTTCGTAATTTTTTAGATATATTCAATATTGTAACATGATAATCAAGTAGAAAGCATTGGTTTACCTTGAAACTCAATATTAAAAATTTCGAATGTTGTTATTATAGTGTAGTTGCACCCAAAATTTATGTTAGCACTTTCTAACTGGTGACCTTTCTATTCTTTCAATGTTTTGTTTATTTCCATATTTATATATATGCATGTCCACCTGTATATATCCCTCGTTTTCCTTTTTGCTATAATATAATATTCATACACAATTTATATTAATTGTTGATGTGGTTCTTATAGCAAAATGTAGTAGGCAAAAATCAGGAACAAAGATAGGAAATAGTCAGTTTCGCCCTGCACCGCCCACCTCTAAAAGAGAAGGATTTCTTGGCTGTAATGACAAATAGAGAAAGAAGAAGAAGGAGACAGAAAAAAAAAAGGAAGAAGAAAACTTGCTCTTCACAGATTCGTGGTTTGTCACAAAGAACAATCCAACCGCCAGAACCACCTATGCACAATCTGCAAAACACAGCCTGACTGCTTCCCAGCGTCCTGCCTTTATAGCAGCCAGGAATTATATATTTGCATAATCGCGCGAGAGCACAAGCAATTCTGCAAGAATTGCATGGGGTCAAAGCCAATAAAAATCCATGGACGCCATCTTGGAACACTCTTCAGCTCGGCCCGCAACACAACAACAGACGTATCCGAGATAAACTCTTTATTTCCCCCCATTTCGGTTATTGCCAATTCTGCTACAGTTCTTGACAATACTCAAAGACGCTATTGTCATCTAAAATGGCTCTACCAAAGCCAGAGACCATGCCATAAACCGACTTCATGTTTAATTTTACTGCCGTGAAAAATAGATAAATACAGATCTTTTATCCAGTGCCAGCAAGTATAATGAGCATAAGATAGAAGCACTTGTGGCTCAAATTTGAGTATGGATGCACATATGCAAATGTATACAAGATGACGTTTGAAATCATGCGAAAGACGTGGATGTCTTTGAGAGCACTATCATGTGAGGGATACTAAAAAACTATTGTCATTGTAGCACCTAATGCTTCTAGAGTTTCTACATCAGAGAGGAGGGGGTTGGGATGCTCAAGGAGGACTAAAGGACAGTTATTTGTAAGAACAAAAAATTATGGAAGTCGTGCTTGTACAGTTTCCAGACTGCACTTTTTTGATGATAGGATTTTCGAGCTAAATTCAATTTTTATGGTATAAAAGCCCACCACCACCGCAAATGTTAAGAATGGCTTTCTAAATAATAACGTTATTATTTCAGCACAGGCCGTAAACAGCACAATATCTGGAAACTTCCTCCAGCTCTGTTTTCGGAAAATAAAACACTACTACCTCTTTAAAAATGGAATTTATTCAAATTTTCACAAATTCAAGGAAAAATGTCAGTCATCACTGTCCATTAACTTTAGATAACCTGTGTTAGGTATGAAGCCAGCTGAACTGTTTGTCAACAGAAATTCCTATTCACATGATGAGAAAAACAATTCTTTTCTTTTCCACTTAGTTTTGCTATTTTTTAAAAACTAAATTGCAAGTTTGCTTTGTTTGTTTGTTTCTTTTAGAAAAAAAAATATTCACATCAAACATTTTTGATTCATTAATATTGTTACGCAGATGCCAACCCAAAAAGACTGACTGAGTTTGAGAAAGGGATCATAGTAAAGCTCCTGTGGGACCTGATAATCCTAATGCAATAAGCAATGCAGAAGTCCACTAAGGTGTCAACATATTCACTTTCAGCTAGCAAAGTTCCAGCAAATGAGTAAGCCAAAAATGAAGTTTCAACTTCAGCTGTCAACTACAACAACAAAAACGGCTCTAGTGAAAAGAAAGCATTTGGTTCCTTCTTCAGAATCCGAAAGGGAGTTCAGAAGTGAAGAAGAAGGGAACCGAATACCTATTGAAATCTCCTGCTTAGCAGAAGCAGAAGCCAGTGAGAGTGAAAAGATGAAGACAAAAAGGAGGCTGAGCCCCATTCTCCTTCCGATGTCATCATGACAGAGAACTCTGCCCAGCCATCTGAACCTCAAATCCCAAACTTCAAATCGGTTGGGTAAACAACCCCCATAACAACCCTCGGCCATACTGTGATCTATCCTCAGAGAGAGGAAATGAGACAGAGGCAAAGCATACAAGATGCCAATCTGTATCAGTCACAAATAGAATAAAGATTTATTTTATCTCACAAAACAATATTAATGCTAAACGATTTAGCCACACATTGGGCCAATCATCTTGCAGAGCATATTGATTACATCTGTCCCCTAAGGAACTTTTTTAGCCCTTTGGTAACCAGAGAGAACGACAAAGAACTCTCTCTCTCTCCCTCTCTCTCTCTCTCTCTCTCTCTCTCTCTTTCTGTCTACTGAACGGTCCAGTGTAACATGGCCATTATGCTTAAACCGTGTTCATTACAGTTCAAACCTCTCTTGGATCCCCATGCCGTCCGGTACCATCAAAAAGGAACAAGCAAACAAAACTAAATAAATCCGATTTGGCTTTTCTTTCTTTTTTAGCACAAGACTAGCTGAATCCACTGTGAAAAATTTCTCCCACTCTATATCTGTACCTAAATCAAAACGCGGATTCCATGAACAAAGCTTCTTTCTTAGAACTGCACACCTGTGGAACTCTGTTCTGTCTGCCTGCTTCCCTCCAGACTACAACTTGGATGTCTTCAAGTCCAATGTTAACAAATTCCTAATGAATCGTCCCCTTAAGTAAACACTTCAGCAAATCTCCACACTAACGTAATGTACTTGCAATAACCCTTATCCCTGAGTGGCTTCCGGGCCTTGATAAGTGGTGATCACTGTGTAAAAAAAAAAGTTGTTTCTTACCATTTTTCTTTCTCCCTGTCTTAACACCAGCTTAAAGAGTATCTCTCTGCCACTGCAGGGCCACATGTCCATCTTCCCAGGTTCGTGTTTTTCTTTCTGCTCCACTACATGCCAGCCATAAGCAGCCATTTATCATCTTCGATTTTACATGTCCATCTTTTTCAATCATACTTTTTCTTTTCTCGGCCACGTGATGTCTTTTTTTTTTTCTTTTTCTGGTCGCACTAGCTCATGCACACTTCCTAATTTGCATATGTGCATTTTTTCGGCTACTGTTACTAATATCCTTGCAAGCCATCTATCTTACAGCTCCTGCTGAGATTTTCATATGCGCTCATATACACTCTGTTACACCAGTATAGACGATCTTCACCCAAAGATAACTGCTGGTCAACATTTGACAGCCACAAGAACTTTCAATTCTTTTTTTTTTTTTCTTTTTTTTTTCATCATTTGGATACTGTCTTACTTTCTGAAATAAACCTTTTTATGGTTTTGTTTTTTCATTCTGTGCTATGTGTTTGTTTATTATTAATTTAGGGTAATTCTGACTCCAGATCAGAAGTTTGCATGTTCAGATCACGACAGGTTCACCATTGTAGAGATGCAAGATGCACCTTTATAAATTACTATATTATTAATTTATAGAAGTCCATCTTGCATCTCTAAAAATCGACATCCTATCCATCACCAAGAATTGTGAGGATCCAGACATCCCCCTTCCTACCTGAGAACTGTATTTGTTAGGCAGACCCTCTAGACACAGCAATGGACTTGACAGTGTTAGGGGAAAAACCTCAGACTGTTGCAGCTTCTGAGCCAGATCTAAGGATCGGAAGTAGATAACCCCCAAAATTTCCCTAACTCCTTGTAACTGACAATCTTCTTAGAGTGTAAGGTTTTAGCTGCATCGAAGTAGCTCCAACTAATAACCAAGGTTTGATAGTCTGTTGTACAAATTAGTCTTGAGGTTATCACACATGTTTATATGCTTTCTGATTCTGACAGACGTGTCTAATCATTGGTTTGATATGGGGATCTATCCCTAGTCAGTTAACTAAGGGTGATCACATTGCTAAAGAAACTGGACAAGTGTGAAAGAACTAGAGTTATTGAATCGGATGCAGGAATTGATGAAACTTGAGCAAAATCATGTTCTGAAGGAGAAATCAATTTAGAACTTTTTGTATTTGATCCTTTGATCAGAAAAAGGAATAGAAGGCGATATAAAGGTCACATTGATCAATTTGGATCAGTTCAAAGATTTTGACAGGGTTTGTTTTGTTATTTGCTTTAGAGACCATCGGTTTTAAACTAGATCTTGTCAAATGGATCTTCATTATGTATTCTTAGCAGTGGTGCAAGTGAATGGAAAGCATTCACAGACATTTGTTGCGTCTGTGTCTTGGTCAATACATCTGTGTTGTTTGCTATTGCTCTACTTTATATTTCATGCGTTGGAGCTGCTATTTCACAGATGAAGGGATCAAGTCCTACACAGAATCGCCTTAGCTGGATAGACGTAAACTAGAGTTTCCACATCCACTAATTATATAACTGTTTTGCGTCATGCTTTAGAGTCAATAAAAGAGATGCTTGCATGTTATGAAACCACAGAGTGATCGAAAAAGCAGGAATTCTTAAAGCGTGTATTGCCAGACATGAGCAAATGACAACACTGCGAGATAGTAACCTTGAGCAAGTAGACATTTCGCCATTTTAGAAACCATGGATCACTGGTTACAACAGGATGAAGCAACATCACACACTATACAGCAATCATTGAAAGTTCTACAAGTGGGATTTCAGGATTCGGTGATGCTACCTGGCTCCTTAAGTCGCCAGACTTATCTGTTTGTAATTTTTTTTTCTTGTGGGTCTATCTCAAGAGTAAATCTTACACAACTCAACTAAAAACTGTGGATGAGTTGAAACAGAATCCACGATGATGCAGCAGTCGATAAGCAATCTCAATAGCAGATTTCTAAGAACCATTCGTACAGAGGAGGCAATCAACAGGAGATAAATTTTTGAAAATTAAAATTCCATCATTGTTGCTTAAGTTGCATGTTTTAAGGTTTCAATAAATAAATAAAATATTTTTTCTTCCATGATGCTTAGTTTTGTTGGATTGTTAACAAGTTCCCGTTTTTTTGGTCATCCTATATTATGGGGACTCACAGTCAATTTAAAGGAGTCAATTGTGATTAGGTGTGTAAAGCAGCAAAACTTTGCTTCCCAGATCTTTTCTGCTGGATGGATGGTTCAGTTCAAATCCTTGGTGTATGGCTGAGGCAGGATTTCCAAAGAGGAACTGGTCAAAAGTGCGGTTGAAGGTCAAAGCATTGGTTTAGACTGGTCTTCAAAGAAATCTTTTCTTAAAGAGTATAGCTGAAGTATACACCATGTACGTTTTCCCCTTATTTTTTTTACCAACTGGCTGTACTTCCTCCACCTCTGAGCCACGCACTTTCTGTTTTCACTTCTTTGGGTGAAAAGAAAGCTGTAGGTATGCAGGCATATCTGCATTCAATGTCACTCTAAGAAAGGCTTGGAGATACCTGACTTAGCAAGTCGTTGACCTGCTGATAGACTGACATTCCTTAGTCAAACCTTGATAAAGGGGTTTGTATGAGGCCTTACGTTTGAGATTGCCTTTCACTACTATTTGGTTGATGACCATCATAGATCAAAGAGTGATTCACAGTTCGTCACCAAGTGTGGAACCAGTGACTTTTCATGATCTAGAGCAGGAGTCTCCAAAGTTTTCGAACAAAGGGGCCATATCGCTGACTTTTTAGAGTTACACTGACCAAAATAAAAAAAAAAATGATCTGGATGTGTTTTATTCTGTTTTGATCATTAGCTTTTTAGTGAAACTGGTTTTTCAAAACCGTTTACTCATTTTCTGAACAAAATCCTAACCCTAACCCTAACCCTAATCCATCACACTATTTTCACTCATTTCTACTTTTTGATTTTTTCCTGAATATTTTTATTTTTTAAATAAAAGTTCCATGGACTGGATTAAAGACTTTGGCGAACTGCATCTGGCTCGTGAATTTCCATAGTTTGGAGGCCCCTGATTTAGAGAAGAGAGGGATTTAATAAAGGATTCTGCTTCAGATTCGCTTGAGAAGTGACTGAGATGATCGATGGACGAAAATCCATTCTCAATTGACTTTAGTTCTAAATACACTTTAACATGGCAATTAATCCAGAATGTGAAAGTTAATCCAGAATGTGCAAATAACGTTAAAGATGGTATTTTTAGCATAAGGTTAAAGTAGTGGAAAATTCCATAAGAAATCAAAAGTTTAGAATTAGGATTACATTTTAGGCTATTTCAACAAACGGAAAGTCAACATTGACATGTAAAAGATAAGCTGATAAATTCATTCTCTTTTATTCTGGACCAGGCACATAAGAGAGAGAGAGAAAGAGGGGGGGCTATACACTGGAACAGCTGCTCCCATCCTACCATATTCCCTCCAATTGCACACTTTTTTAGTTCAAGATTTGACAATTAATCCAGAATGTGAAAATTAATCCAGAATGTTCCATTGAGTACTTTTTAGTTCAAGCTCAGCAGATATTCCTAATTGTTTGCACTGTGACAGCACTGAAGAAGAAACAGCTAAACATACTCTTTTCAATTGTAGTAAATTTCGGCTGTTCTGTAAATATATCAATGAGGTGGCAACTGCCATCGATCCTAAACAGTTGATACTGCTGAATGTTTGCTGTATGGGCTACAAAGAAATGGATGGTGTTTCTTGTAGTCCTGGCCATAGCTAGAATATTGATATGGACACTGTGTCTGAAGTATTTTGTTAGTGGTAAGACATAAATGTGAAGAAGTAAATTGGATGAAAACGATCCTGCATAGATCAAGATTAATAATTCTTCTTGTATAAATATAACTGAAAACAAATTACTTTAAAATAAAGAAGTATTAAATTGCCTCTTGCTGAATGAATGTTGTTCCATTATCGTCTGACTTAAATCCAAAGGAAAATAGCTCTTCAAAAATTTTCTTGTGTAAGGGTGACAATTTTAATTCTTGAGTACAAAATTTCTTCTTTTTAATTATCTTTTAAATTAAAAAATATACAAAAGTATTATTATTATTATTTTTAGATGGTATGTAGCCACTTAACAATGGGAGGTGCATCTTTCCCTCATCAGAATCTGGTATTATTCTTAAAGCATCAGCTTAAGGTTAAAATTAAGTGTAATAGAAAAAAAATACATTCTATAGCATTCAGCAAAAGGTTGATAAAAGTTGTCAGCTTGTGCATACGAAAGGGGGGCAGGTATGAGCATATGTTTCCTGTCTGAGCATGGTGCATGTGATCTAGATCCTTTCAGAACCATTCTGGTTAAGGTAGCCTCTTAGCTAGTTGAGTTTAGTATTGGAATTAACTTTGCCCTGAAAAAAAAAAAAGCTTCAATTCTCACACATGAGAATGTGGTAACAATTCTGTGGATAAGCGCTGAAAACAGAAATGTGACGACAGCTTTTGTGAGAAGGAACACAACAATTATATAGAAAGTGGTAATCGTTCAGAAAGGAGGTAAGTTGCGTTAGGTCTGCAAAAAAGCGTACCTCACGAGATCTTGTCTAGCTGAAGAATTCAAGTAACAGGTTGCACATGTACATCCCTTGATTCTGGCTCTTTTTGTGTGGAAATGGAAGTAAGTTGAAATAAAGACTTTCCTGCCTGCACTGTCTTTTTTTTACATGGAGGTCACCACTTATCAAGGCCCAGAAACCACTCGGGGATAAGGGTTATTGTGTGTACAGTAATCAATGGGATAGTGTTGTAGTATTTGTTAGTAGTGGACATTTGGTAAAGTGTCAATACTTAAGGGGGCAGTTCATCAGGAATTTGTTTATGTTGGACTTGAAGACATCCATGTTGAAGTCAGGTGGAAAACAGGCAAGCGGTAGAGAGTTCCACAGGCGTGCAGTTCTAAGAAAGAAGCTTTGTTCATGGAATCTACGTTTTGATTTAGGCACAGATAAAGAGTGGGGAAAATTACTGAGAGTGGTTTCAGCTAGACGGGTGTTTATCGTGAAAGATTGGCGAGGGGGGACCAGAGATTGGAGCTCAGACGAACACTTGCCATGGAAATAATGATAAAACAAAGATAGACTTTTGTTGCAATGCAAATGGGTCGATAATAACCACGGTTAAAACTTTAGTAATGGTTAGCACTCACTCCCATCTATAGGTTTGTCATGATGTCCAAGATGATGAGTAATGGAGAAGAAGGGGCGGGGTGGCTGTCAGTGAATGTGGTTAAGGGCTTTTGTCCTGTCAGGACAGGATCGAAAAGAGGCCAGGGCATAACATGGTTTTTATAGGCTGGCTCACATGACCCCTAAAGGAGTAAAGCTTGAGATACCTGTTAGCCAATCCATGGATCTCTAAAAGGAAAGGCAGCAACCAAGAAATGAGGAGGGGGGGAGGCATAAATAAATTATAATATTAGTAAGTCTAATCCTGTTTTAATTTTTTTTTTTTTGTAATAAAGATCCCACAAGATGCCCATCTATCTTTTGACCTATTGTTTCACACACACACACACACACACACACACACACACACACACATATATATATATATATATATATATATATATATATATATATATATATATATATATTAAATCTTGGAAAGCCACTATCCACTTCCTAACTCCATCCCTATGCCGTTTGTTTACATTTAAGTTTCATTTCCATTTTGAGATTGACCAGTTTGTTTTCGGTCTTAAATAAACCGGAAAAACAGTGGACTTTTCTCTCATCTAAAAAAATTCCCAAAATATGATTCTGAATTATTTCCTATCTGTACAAGGTACATTAAATTGAATACCTAAAAAAAAAAAAAAAAAAAAAATGGTCAACATGATGCTACAACTAAAAATATATACTTTTATTTAAAAATTAAAACAATGCACAAAACAATTCCCGTGACCCCATTAATATAATACATAAGTGTAAACACCAGTTCTAATTTTGAATTTCTTGTTTTAAATTATAATTCAAATTTAATATTAAAATTGTTTTATTTTTATTTCAAAGTTCATTAGACCACCTTTAACCCATTGCTACTTTGAATACCTTAAATGTTCATAATCGATTGTGAAAGCACAATTTATTTATGAAACATAGATTACATTTCAGTAAATTCTATAACTGGTTACAAAACATTCTTATTGCAACAAGGTTTTATGTTCATATGGTTGTGTAAAAATAACGTTAAAGACGATATTTTTAGCATAACATCAAAGTAGTGCAAAATTCCATTAGAAATCAAAAGTTTAGGATTATGACTACGTCTCAGGCTATTGCAACAAACAGGAAGCCAACAGTAACATGTAAAAGTTAAGCTGATAAAATCTTTCTCTTTTTTGGACACTGCACACAAGAGAGAGAAGGAGAACAAGAGAAAGAGAGAGAGAGAGAGAGAGAGAGAGAGAGGGGGGGATTACACTTTGGAACAGTTGTTCTCATGCTGCCGTATATATATATATATATATATATATATATATATATATATATATAACTACTTCATTTACTCACATAAAATTAATATACAAAAGTATAAATTTATGTATAAACTTTAAGTATTTACTTCAAAAGTGCTCAATACGTAGGTAGAGCTAGTTAGTAATTTATAAAATATATATGCCGATTAAGCTACACTGAATATTCCACATTTCATCCATGCATAAGCCTGAAGAATCCTAGAGTGGATGAAACACGGAATATTCAGTGTAGCTTAATCGCCATATATATTTTATAAATTACTGTATATATATATATATATATATATATATATATATATATATATGTATATATATATATATATATATATATGTATATATATATATATATATATATATATATGTATATATATATACATATATATATATATATATATATATTCTATACTGACAAAGAAACAGTAAAAGTCATGAAAGCACTGTTAAACCCCAAATGATTTTATGCTGCCATTTTTAATAATTTTTGCAATTGCTGTTACTAAGAAAAAGAGGACGAATGGAACAAACAAAAAGAGAGATTGAAACAGAGAGATGTCACTATTCATTTAGCTTACTATTATCTGTTTATATACGCTCCATTGTTAAATGTTAGCAATCAAGGAAATTTTTCATTAAAAAGGATAGTCTAAAAATAATATAAAGTATATGCACAAACATATATTCTCAAATATATATATATATAAATATATATATATACAAAGGTGAAAATGCCTGTCTGTCTGTCTGTGTACATTTCCCTAACAAATAACTCTGTCAAGTTTGGTAGAGTTCTCAAAGGTCAAAGCGTTGAATTTTGACTCCTTAACAGCGCAATTTCTGGCCGAAAACCGATCACATCAATTTTCCCAAATTTCAGTACCCTGTATATAAAATTTCGAGTCAGTAGACTAAAAATTGACAGAGTTATTGTGTAGGGAAATGTACACAGACACACAGACAGACAGACAGACAGTCAGACAGACAGACAGACAGACAGACAGACAGACAGACACGTTCACTTTTATAGATATATAGACTAGCATAGGTGCCCGGCGTTGCCTGGGTGTTTGGAGGTGTATGCTGAGCAAAAAATAAAACAAAATAAAGAAACGAGTAATGTCCAAGCAACCTATATCTAAATGTTTAGATCCAAAATTGTCGGAGGACTTTGGTAGAGTTCTCAAATGTCAAATCATTGAACTTTGACCTTTTAAAAGCCAAATCTCTGGCTGAACACCGATCGCAAAGATTTTCCCAAATCTCAGTACTCTGTATATCAAATTTCGAGTCTGTAGACTAAAAATTGACAGAGTGATTGCGTAGGAAAATGTACACAAACAGACAGAGAGACACACAGACACACAGACACACACAGACACACACACACACAGACAAGTTCACTTTAGATATACTAGCATGAGTGCCTGGCGTTGACCGGGTGTTTGGAGGAGCATGCTGAGCAAAAAAAAAAACGGTCAATTTTTTAAAATTTGACCCCTATTATGACCCCTTAACATTTATTGTTTTGGAGTCAAATCCAGTTATTACGTGAGATCCATGTCCAAAGAACCTATATCTAAAATTTCAAGTGTTTAGACCCCAAATTGTCGGAGGAGTTTGGTAGAGTTCTCAAAAGTCAAATCGTTGAACTTTGACCTTTAACTGTGAAATTTATGCCCGAAAACCGAAGATTTCCAAAATCTCAGTACTCTGTATATCAAATTTCGAGTCTGTAGACTTAGAATTGACAGAGTTATTGCATAGGGAAATGTACACAGACAGACACAGACAGACAGACACACACGCAGACACACAGACATGTTCACTTTTATTGATGTACAGACTAGCACCGTAATTTTTATTTAACTTTGATCCCTATTATGACCCTTTAACATTTGTTGTTTTGGGCTCCAAGTTATTAAGTTAGATCCATGTCCAAGGAACCTATATCTAAAATTTCAAGTGTTTAGACTCCAAATTGTCTGAGAAGTTTAGTAGAGTTCTCAAAGGTCAAATCGTTGAACTTTGACCCCTTAACAGCGAAATTTCTGGCTGAAAACCGATCAGAGATTTTCCCAAATCTCAGTACCCTGTACATCAAATTCCGAGTCTGTAGACTAAAAATTGACAGAGTTATTGTGTAGGGAAATGTACACTGACACACAGACACACAGACACGTTCACTTTTATAGATATACTAGCATGGGTGCCTGGCGTTGACCAGGTGTTTGGAGGTGTATGCTGAGCAAAAAAAAACAAAAAAAAACGGTCAATTTTGTAACTTTGATCACTATTATGACCACTTAACATTTATTGTTTTGGGCTCAAATAAAGTTATTAAATGAAATCCATGTCCAAGGAACCTATATCTAAAATTTCAAGTGTTTAGACCCCAAATTGTCGGAGAAGTTTAGTAGAGTTCTCAAAGGTCAAATCGTTGAACTTTGACCCCTTATCAGCTAAATTTCTGACTGAAAACCGATCACATAGATTTTCCCAAATCTCAGTACACTGTATATCAAATTTCGAGTCTGTAGACTAAAAATTGACAGATTTATTGTGCAGGGAAATGTACACAGACAGACACACAGACAGAAAGACAGACGAACACACAGACACACAGACATGTTCACTTTTATAGATATACTAGCATTTCAGCCTGGCGTTGCCCGGGTGTTTGGATGTGTATGTTGAGCCAAAAAAAAAAGTGGTAGTAGGAAGGCAGGCTCGAACCCGTACCGCAAAGGAAGAAAAGAACGGGGTAAAACCTAACGTTTATGCTGTTACGACCACCACCAAACCGGAAGCAACATTTTTTAAAATTAAGGCTAGACAATCTAAAGGAGAGGATAACTTTAAAAAATATCGGCAAAAAAAGTGACCCCCCCCCTCTGTAGAAAAGTGCCTAGTTGAAGGGGAAGATATTAATGTTTTTAGCCAATTTTTCGATATTTGTCGCATGAAAGGTCGAACTTTAAAACGATACTGATCTTGGTAAAATCCGTCGCCTCTATTAAAAGTTTAAGGCAGACATGCAAACAGACATACATACATACATTTATATATTGGTAACTAAAAAATTTCGACTCAAACTGATGAAAAAGCTTGCCCTATCTCTGAATACCCTTTATATAAAATTTCAAATATTTAGACCAGAAATGGTCTGAGTAATTTGGAAGAGACCGCAGAGGTCAAATTTTTTTAACTTTGACCCCTATTATGACCCCTTAAAATTTATTGTTTTGGGCTCAAATCAAGTTAAGTTAGATCCATGTCCAAGGAACCTATATCTAAAATTTCAAGTGTGTAGACCCAAAATTGTCGGAGGAGTTTGGTAACGTTCGCAAAGGACAAATCGTTGAACTTTGACCACTTAATCGCAAAATTTCTGGCCAAAACCGATCATATCCATTTTCCCAAATCTCAGTAACCTGTATATCAAATTTCGAGTCTGTAGACTAAAAATTGACAGAGTTATTGCATAGGGAAATGTACGCAGACACACAGACACTTTCATTTTTATATACATATATATATATACTAGCATGTGTGCCCGGCGTTGCCTGGGTGTTTGGTGGTGTATGCTGAGCAAAAAAAACAAAAAAAAAACGTCAATTTTTTTTAACTTCGACCCCTATTATGACCCCTTAAAATTTATTGTTTTGGGCTCAAATAAAGTTATTAAGTTAGATCCATGTCCAAGGAACCTATATCTAAAATTTCAAGTGTTTAGACCCCAAATTGTCGGAGGAGTTTCGTAGAGTTCTCAAAGGTCAAATCGAACTTTGACCTTTTAACAGCCAAATTTCTGGCTGAAAATCGATCACATAGATTTTCCCAAATCTCAGTACGCTGTATATCAAATTTCGAGTCTGTAGACTAAAAATCGACAGATTTATTGTGTAGGGAAATGTACACAGGCACACAGACAGACAGACACGTTCACTTTTATAGATATACTAGCATGGGTGCCCGGCGTTGCCCGGGTGTTGGGAGGTGTATGCTGAGTAAAAAAAAAAAAAAGAACGGTCAATTTTTTAAAAACTTTAACCACTTTTATGACCCCTTAACATTTATTATTTTGGGCTCAAATCAAGTTATTAAGTTAAATTCATGTCCAAGGAACCTATATCTGAAATTTGAAGTGTTTATACCCAAAATTGTCAGAGGTGTTTGGTAGAGTTCTCAAAGGTCAAATCGTTGAAATTGGACCTCTGTAGTCTCTACGAAATTACTCAGACAGTTTTGGGTCTAAACATTTGAACTTTTACATAAAGGGTATTCAGAGATTGGGCAAGCTTTTCAATCGGTTTGGGTCGAAAATTTGAGCTATCAATATATATATGTATGTATGTATGTTTGCATGTCTGCCTAAAACTTTCGACAGAGACGACAGATTTTCACAAGATCAGTATCCTTTTAAGCTCGACCCTTCAGACGACAAATACTGAAAAATTGGCTAAAAACATTAATTTCTTCACCCTCAACTGGGCACTTTTCTACAGTAAGGGGTTGGTTTTTTCGCCAATATTTTCGAAAGTCATTCCCTCTTTTCGATTGTCTAGCTTTGATTTAAACCTACATCACTCCAGGTTTGACGGTGGTCGTAACAGCAAAGACGTTAGGTTTTTTCCCCCCGTTCTTTTCCTCCTTCACAGTACGAGTTCGTCTTTTCTATTACCACTTTTTTTTTTTTTTTTTTTTTGCTCAACATACACCTCCAACGCTGGGCTGAAATGCTAGTTTTATATAAAGTGTATTCAGACATGCAGCAAGCTTTTTAATAAGCTTTGAGGCGAAAATTTGAAAATTTTGGGTCTAAACACTTGAAATTTTAAATGTAGGTTACTTGGACATGGGTCAAACATTTTATTTTGATTTGAAACCAAAACAATAAATGTTAAGGAGTCAAAATTGGGGTCAAAGTTTTTAAAAGTTTACCTCTGCTGTCTCTACAAAATTACTCAGACAATTTTGGGTCTAAACATTTTTACATAAAAGTAAATTCACACATAGGACAAGTTATGAACAGTACAAAGGGCTCAAGCAAAGCCGGGCAGAAATACAAGTAGTAAATAAGTTTGGATTTGAGAAAATAGTAAATTAATAGCAAATAATTTGGGGTTTGAGATTGATAGTGAATTTAGAGTAAATAAGTTTGGAGTTTTGAGTAATAGTAAATAAATAGCAAATAATTCTAGGTTTAAGATTAATAGTGAATTATTAGTAAACTAGCGGGGGTACCCGGCGTTGCCCGAGTGTTTGTTTCCGGGACGGGGGGGGGAGTTTTAAAAAATGTTATGGTAGGTAAGTAGGAAGGATCAAACCCGAAGTCATGAGTAAAAGTAGGAAAATAAAGTGTGAAAAAAAAAAAAAAAAAAAAAAAATCTGCAACGTTAACAGTTCGGCCACTAAGAAAAGTCCATTCCAGTTGTTTAGGGAAAAAAAAAAAAAAAAAAAAAACGACTACGGTAGGTCGGCGCGAACGTGAAAATATAATGTGAATTGTCCAGCACGCTAACCACTACGCCACAGAGCACTGCAGCTTAGTTTAGTGATTTTAAATAACTTCACATGAAAGAACTACGAAGCCAAACCGGTGTTCTCTTCTCAACTGTTCCTTGTGAACGATCCCCAAACGGTGTTAAGTGGTGGCAGGGGGAGGAGGAATTTATTAGAGAGAAAATATTTTACCACTTCCATTGATCTTAACCGATTTTGGCCGTGACTTCTCAGCAGGAAAAGTATAGAAATCTAAGATTATCGAGGAATTTGAGAAATAATAAGCCTATAACACACCTCAGATATTGTTCTGCCGTTTGTGCATATTATATTTGCATGAAATATCTTGATTTTTAATCCTATTAATGTCAAAATCAGACGGGAAAAAATGAGTTCATTTTATTTATATAGATAAGTTTGGATTTGAGAACGATAGTAAATTAATAGCAAATAATTTTGGGTTTGAGATTAATAATGAATTAATAGTAAATAGGTTTGGAGTTGAGAGTTAAAGTAAATCAATCTATCTATCTATCTATCTATCTATCTATCTATAAAAGTGAAAATGTCTGTGCGTCTGTCTGTCTATCTGTCTGTCTGTGTACACTTCCCTACCAAATAACTCTGTAAATTTTCGATCTACAGACTCGAGATTTGACATAAGGGGTATTAAGATTTGGGAAAATCGTTTTAATCGGTTTGCAGCCAGAAATTTGGCTGTTAAGGAGTCAAAGTTCAATGATTTGACCTTTGAGAAATCTACCAAACTTCTCCGCCAATTTTGGGTCTAAACACTTGAAATTTTAGATGTAGGTTACTTGGACATGGATCTAACTTTATAATTTGATTTGAGCCCAAAACAATAAATGTTAAGAGGTCATAATTAGGGTAAAAAAATTTTTAAATTGACTTCTGCAGTCTCTACTCAGCCAATTTTTGATCTAAACATTCGAAATTTTATATAAAGTGTATACAGACATAGGGCAAGCTTTTTAATCGTTTTTCGCAAACAATTTGGTTTCCAAGGGGTCTAAATTCAAAAGATTTTATCTTTGCGTCTCTAGCAAACTATTAAGCCAATTAGAGTCTAAACATTTGAAATTTTACATAAAGAGTATCAGACATGCAGCAAGTTTTTTAATCAAATTTTGGCCGAAAATTTGGCTGCCAAGAGGTAAAAGTTTACAGAGTTGACCTTTATAGACTCTACCAAACTCCTCTGCAAATTGAAATTTTATATGTAGGTTACTTGGACATGGATTAAACATCGTAATTTGAGCCCAAAACAATGAATGTTAAGGGGTCAAATTTGGGGTCGAATTTTAAAAAAATTTTCCGTCTGCAGTATTTACCAACTTTTCTCTATGGTAGTTAAGAAAGCTTATTATATAGAAAGGCATTACTATACATATTCACACTTTTTAATATATACATATGCACATAAGGTTATGAACAGTATATAGGGCCCGACCAAAGCCAGGCGGGACTGCTAGTATATATATATATATATATATATATATGTCTGTGTGTGTACATTTCCCTACCAAACTACTCTGTCAATTTTCAGTCTACAAACTCGAGATTTATCATAAGGGGTATTAAGATTTGGCAAAATCTTTTTAATCGGTTTTTGTCCAGAAATTTGACTGTCAAGGGGTCAAAGTACAACAATTTGACCTTTGAAAACAGTACCAAACTCCTCTGCTAATATTGGTTCTAAACACTTGAAATTTTAGATGTCGGTTACTTGGACATGGATCAAACGTTTTAACTTTATTTGAAGCCAAAACAATAAATGTTACAGGGTCATATTGGGGTCAAATTTAAAAAAAAATTACCATCTGCGATCTTTACTGAATTACTTAGCAAATTTTTGGTCTAAACATTTGAAATTTTACATAAAGTGTATTCAGAGATAGGGCAAGCTTTTTAATCGGTTTTTGTCCGAAAATTTGGCTGCCAGAGTGTCAAAGTTTAAAAAATTTGTGCCTTTGCGGTCTTTAGCAAACTATTCAGCCAATTAGGGTCTAAACACTTAAAATTTTACATAAAGGGTATTCAGCCATGCAGCAAACTTTTTAATCAGTTTTTGGGCGAAAATTTGGCTGCCAAGAGGTCAAAGTTGACAGAGTTGACCTTTGCAGACTCTACCAAACTCTTCTGCCAATTTTGGGTTTAAATACTTGAAATTTTAGATGTGTTAAACTTTTAAATATATATATACATATGCGCATAAAGTTATGAACAGTATATAGGGCCAGAGCAAAGCCGGGCTGAACTGCTAGTATATATATATATATATATATATATATATATATATATATATATATACTTTTTGAGACATACACAGACATGACAGAAAAGAATAGACATCCATAGAAACATTTTATTTCAATAATTTATTGAACAAAAACAAATTCGGCTCATATCTTGGTACTGACATTAAAGGTTATTACTCTCATTTTGGCTCAACCAATGTTACGTCGCCCTAGCAGTGTGACAAGGAGCTCCGTCCTCCATAAACAGAGACTTAATTTAATTGATTTTACCATTTGAGAATATTGATAGGAATCCTTCATGCAATATTGAAACATATTTAGCAGATATTTGAGACTTTGTGCACCTCCACCTTCCGCTTGAGGATCCCCAAAGATGTTCTATGAGGTTCATGTCTGGAGATGCTTGGCCAGTACATCACTTTTATCCTCAGCCTCTTCAGTAAAACAGTAGTCATCTTGGAGGTGTGTTTGTGGTTATTGTGATACTGGAACACTGCCTTGCAACAGTTTCTGGAGGGATGGGATCATGCTCTGCTGCAGTATTTCATAGTACATGTTGGATTTCATGTTTCCCTCAATGATATGTAACACCTGCAACACTCATGCAGACTCAGTTCATGACATTCCTACCATCATGCTTGACTCTAGGCATGGCACACTTATCTTTGTATTCCTCACCTGGTTGCCACCACACATGCTTGAAGCCATTGGAACCAAACAAATTACTCTTCATCTCATCAGACCATAATTTGTGTCCTTTTTTGACATGTCCTCAGCAAACTGTTTGCAGGCTTTCTTGTGTATCACCTTCAGAAGAGGCTTCCTTCTGAGCTGACAGCCGTGCACATCAATTTGATGTAGAGTATGGTGTATGGCCTGAGCACAAATAGGTTGGCCCCCCCACCTCTTCAATTTCTGCAGCAATGCTGACAGCACTCCTATGCTGATCTTTCAAAGAAAGCATTTGGATGTAATGGACAGCACGTGCAACCTACCCGAGGCGTGTTCTTTGGACAACATACCTGAGGTGAGTTCTGAGTGCACCCTGCTCTTTTAAAACGCTAGATGATCTTACCCACTTTGCTGCAGCTCAGTTTCAGGTGTTAGTAATCTTTTTGTAGCCGTGGCTACCTTTATGTAGCCTAACAATACGTCTTTTAAGATCCTCAGAGAGTTCTTTGCCTTGTGGTGCCATGATGAAACTTTTGGTGACCAGTGTGAGAGAATGTGAGAGCTACACTACAAATCTGAACACACCTGCTCCCTATGCACACTTGGGCCAAGTAACGCTAATGAGTCACATAACATTTTTGAGGGAAAATGACAAGCAGTAATTAATTTGTGCATTTAGGGGTGTAGTTTCTTAGAGGTGTATGCACTTTTGTTGGCAGAGGTTTAGCTTTCAATGGTTATATTTTGAGTTATTTTGAGGGGAAAATACATTAACTCTGTTATAAAACCTGCACACAGACTACTTTTCATTGTGTCAACGTGTCATTTTGTTAGTGTTGTCCCATGAGGAGATATACTTGTCGCGGTTTCTACCAAAAGAAACCGCTCATCAAAAAGGATCCTCCATTTAAAATGTAAAAACCACAGCTGACAGCCCTTTTGACTTCGACGTGAATAATTATCATGTGAAACTCTGAAAAGCATAATTCCTGCTAGAATAATATTCTCAACTTTCCCAGCTTCAATTTGATATAACACATAAACATATAGACCTCAAACAGATGACTCCCTACAGCTCTTTACAGATACAAAAACTAACACAAATCAAGAACGAAAAATGACAACAAACACTGCAAAGCCACGATGTCTACAATTATGTCTGCTGAACGAGTATAAATACAGCATTCTTTTTCAACAAGCAGTCAGTTGCGGCTAAATCGCGCCACGGCGAGATTGGGGCCATCAGCGGCCCAACCCGACTCAGCAGCAGCAGCAGCAGCAGCAGCCATGCCCATGCAGAATGGTTTAGACTACCTCTCCGATGACAGCCGAACCCAGTAGCAGCAGCAGCGACCACTCGCTGGCGACGCGCTTGATTCCCAGCAGTACAGCTTCTCCAGCCAGCATGCATTTCCTGTAGCCACTAGTGATGACCTCGTAGCTGTGCCAGTTCAAACACCAGCTGGATTCCAACCCTGAAACACCCTACAACCCCCTTATTTTGATGAGATATAGACTCATTCCACAGTCGGATTTTTGCCACAGTTTGCTTGATTTGTGTAAGTTAATAGGCTTTCTTGTGTGTGTGGCGTGTTTGCTCAGTTGGTAGAGTACTCGCCTAGCATGCAAGAGGCTCGGGTTTCAAATCTCGAATTCGGATGTATCTAACTGATGAGCTTAAATGAGGGCGAAACTCGAGTCTTGGACTTCTGGTTTGTTGGCTGTCATAGCTCTGTTGAACTGCGACGTTGTCTGGCTGTGGAAATAATCATATATATATGTATATATATATATACATTGAGGTGTTCTCTCAGTCTCTCAACATAAAGAAAAAAAATTTCTTTCAGTCGTCTGCACAGAAATCTCATCTGCACATCTATTCGTGACTACTCTGCATCGAAGTCCGTGCACACAGCAAGGAGTCACATGTCTTTGACACTCACTCTGACGACTGGCGTTCATCTTTTTATACACTTCCTGTTTTGCCATATTGTCATAACTCATGTGATCTCTTCCCCGGTCGTCATGTATATTTTGATGCGCTCTCCATCGTCTTATTTTTTCTCTCGTCTTCTTGTCAGCAAGTCTGCTTTCCATATCTCTTTCTTTTTCACTCTTTTACACACACACACACACACACACACACACACACACACACACACACACACACACACACACACACACATTTTTTTAATAAGCCATTAATATCTATAGCCTATGTTATCTGTTACTATGTAGAGAATAGATTGCTTAAGAATTAATGTAATTCTTTTATAGTTCATTATCTATATGTATATATAGTTGTTTGCCTTATAACATGTTGAGATTTTGACTTTGTAACCTTGTTATGGTCAATTTTTTTCTTAAGCATTTCTTTATTATTGTCTTTTCCTCTTTTTATTACTATCTCGTATGTACTTATTATAAAATAGCATACAAAATGGTGACTGTGTAGTCGTTATTAATGCAGAGAAATAGAATATCAAACATTTCAATTCTTTTGTGATATTTATTTTTTTTTAGTTCAAGTTGGTGCTGTGACCAGGATTGATGCAGGTATTTTTTCAGTAGCAAACAACAATAATTTTCTGGCAAAACAAAGAACAAGATCTATGAAACATTTTTATTTACCATAAACAGACAAATACATTGATTACTTGATGCTTTTTTACTATCAAGGCACCATAAAAAATCAACAATATTTTTGGGGAGTAGATTGGGATTCCAACTGGCATCAGCTTTTAGAATATCTGTGTATTTTGATTACAAACAAGTAGTTTTTTTATATCAATTTAAAATGTTACTGAATACATGATAGTTTTATAAGCATTATCCATGTTATATATCTTTGTATTAAACTACAGTAACACAAAAGGTTCATTATTTTGAAATCTGGATGCTTTGTAAATCTTTCATTCGATGCCTAAGGAATATAATACTAGGGTCTTTTTGGATTTGGGAAATTATAATGTTTGAAATGAGCAATTTTTTTCTTCTTTGGAGGGTCACGACTTATCAAGGCCCAGAAGCCACTCTAGTATAAGAGTTAAGTGTTAGATGGTGAGACAACAAAGTCAATCATGATGGAACTTGGATAGGAATTTATTCACATTAGATTTGAAGACAATGATGTTGTAGTCAACCAAGAAGCAGACCCATGGTATTACGTTCCACAGACGGACAGTTCTAGGAAAGAAACTCTGCTTATGGAATTTTCGTTTAGTTTTAGGCACAGATAGAAAGTGAGGGAAATTATTGGCAGGTGTTGCAACTAGGCGAGTATTTGTTGCAAACGTTTTACAGGAAGAAACCACAGAGGGGACAACGGTGCAAACTTTAGAATAGTCTATTTAATAAAAATTTTAAAATGTTCAAAAAAACAAATAAAATAAATTATTATTTATGATATTTTTCTCATTTCCAAAACTACATAGTTTACAAAAATTACCTAAATTGCAAAAGTTAAAAAAAATGGCACTTTTTCCAAGATTACATAATTTACAAAAGTATATAATTTTCAAAATTATACTATTCAAATTGATATAATTTTGAAAATTGCATAATTACTAAAATTATATAATTTTCGAAATTACATAGCTTCCAAAATTATATAGTTTTCAAAATTATATAATTTCACAAATTACATAATTTCCAAAATTAGAGAACTTCAAACAATAAGGTTTTTGAAGCACTAAAATGTCTAAGCATTGGAGCTGCTGTAGACAAATACAGACACAAACAAAATGGCTGACTCTATAACATTATCATATATTAAGAACAATTAAAAAAAAATACTTGTTTGTTATTAAAATACCCCAAGATTAAAATGAAATTACGACTATTAGAATACTAACCTCAAAAATCAAACCATTAAACAAATATGTTGATCATTTTTAATTAATCTATTTTTTGAATCATGACGCGATGATGGTAAAGTAATATTCATTTGTGTATCATCAAATTAACATCTCAATTGTCTTGAGTGTTTTTTATTATGCTTTTCAAATATTTCAGTTCCATATTCTCATGGTGTAGTCACTTCCTCCTGATGCCAAGAACTGTCCAAGATGGTCAAATGCCATACATTGCACGGCATTTTCATGGCCAATCAGAGAGGTTAGCTGTTCAAAAAGAAAAAAATAGATAGATCAGCAAAAAAATAATGGTTCACCAGTAAATCAATTTAATTTATTTATGTAGCAAGATTGCGTGTGGGTTTGTAAAATAATGTTTAAATCGGTATTTTATGCAAAAGATTAGAGTAAGCATAAAAGGGGGAAATTCCATGAGAAGGTAAAAATTAGAATTAGGGTTACGTGTCAGAATATTTCACCCGAAACAGGAAATCACCTACCATTATCTAACGCGATGAAGCTTTGGTTGTTTTTTCTTTATGACATATCAACCTTTTTCGGGTTATTTAATGCTGAATCAAGTAATTTTGGGAAAAGATTTTATGCTTAAAGTTCTTTATATCTTCAAATATTTATTAATGATGTTTAGTTTGGTTGTTTTGTTTTACGGCATATCAACCCTTTTCAGGTTCAATCATTTCGGCAAAAGTTTTTATGTTCTTTATATCTTTAAATATTTATTCGTGGTGTTTAGTTTGATTGTTTTGTAGAGAAAAATGGTTGTTTTTTTTTGTTTTGGCTTTGCAGAACATGATTGAGTGTTGCAAAGGGGAATGAAAAAAATAATATCAATGTTTGGTACATTTTAGGTCAGGAAGCTGGTATCTTCAGACAGCCTACTCTAGTAGCACCAGAACAAATAAAGTGTGAACAGTGACAAGATTCTTCTTGTTTGTCCATCGTTATCCAATGATGACGATCTTTTTCTTGTGAGTCTGCTGATGTTTAAATAGTTCAATCTTGGACCCACAGGTACTGTTATGTACACAGGCATATGAGCACATGGGAATGCAGCAGCAGAAGTGAAGGATGGCTGGCTTGTGAAGAGATTAGCAACAGCAGCAGCGGTAGCCAAAATATGCACATACGCAAATTAGGAAGTGTATGCGAGAAGAAAAAGGAAAAAAAAATCTTTTAATGCATCAATTGGGTGTCAAAAAGAATGTACGTGTGACGTTGAAGACAAGAATGGGCTGGCTGGGCCCAGCATGTGGTCGAAAGAAAGAGAAACACATTCCAGGCTAAAATGGACAGGTGGCAGCGAGTGGTGCCAAAAGTAACGGAAATAAAAAAGTTTTGTTAATGCCAACGTGGATTTTATTTATTTATTTATTTATTTCCAGTTTTATTTTTATGAATTACTAAAGTAAAGTTTTATTTTTATGAATTACTAAAGTAAAGTTATATTTTTGTGAATTATTAAAGTTTTATTTTTATGAATTAGTAAAGTAAAGTTTTATTTTATGAACTACTACAGTAAAGTTTTATTTTATGAATTGCTACTGTAAAGTTTTAAAAGCTTTATTTTTATGAATTACAAGTAAGTAAAGTGTAGGGCCACGTTACAGTATAGTCACAGATCCGGCATATGAAGGTGGTGCCGAGTGGAGCAGAGATGGCCTGGCGAGCACACCTCTTTGCACACATTGCGGGGGCCATAGAAAAAAAAAATAAAGTAAAAGTTAAATATTGTGTGCAAAAATTTTACATCAAAACTTCTATCTTTCCTCTCTCTCTGTCTCTCTTTCTCTCTCTCTTTCTATATATATATATATATATATATATATATATATATATATATATATATATATATATATATATATATATATATATATATATTTAAATAAGAGGGTGGTCACCAACAGTGTGTATTTTTTAACATTATTTTATTATTCCGTGTTTTGGTTTTACATCGAAAATTATGTTTAGATCATTGTAATAATGTTTTTAAATCATTGAAATCGTTTCAAACGTTCTGTGAAGCGCCCTCTTCAGAAAGTATTTAAAATATTTAGAATATATACAAGATGTGTTAAAAATGTAAAAGAACATTTTCGTAGTTCATTTGAAATGTTTTCGAGAGGTGGTAATTCTACTTTTCATTCATATGTTGAATTTTTATTACTGGTTCGTTGGGCTGGACTGTGGTCACGATTTCAATGATTTAAAAACATTATTTTGTAATAATGTTTTTATAATTTTCGATGAAAAACCAAACACGGAAAAATAAAATAATGTTAAAAATACACATTGTTGGTGACCACCCCCTTATTTAAATATACATCTTTCTCTCGTTGAAATTTCTTAACACATTTTATATATATATATATATATATATATATATATATATATATATATATAATTTTTTTTTAAATATAATTATCCACCAAAAAAAAATAAAAAATAATATATATGCCGCTCCCCATTAAGGGGGTACCAGATTGGTCAATGGGAAAATTATTCCCAACAAGCATTTAGGTAAAAATGCGCTTTCGTATAAATACTTGAATTCATTCAAGAAAGTATCGCTAACAAAAACAAATAAAAACATCTATATATATATATATATATATATATATATATATATATATATATATATATATATATATCCTTCCACTATTTCCTTCTCCATTCACCCCCTCTTGCCAACCCACTCTTTCTCCTTTACCCAGCCCAATTCCTCTCTCTTGAGCAAACGAAATAAGACTAATACTAGGTTTGTTTGAAATAACATCCAGGTGTTTTATTAATTATTTACATATTTATTTACAGTGATTACTACTACAAAATAACATCAAAGATGTGTGTACGTCTTGTTAACATTAAATGATATAAATTGCTATTTGACTATCAAGTGATGAGTCTTTTTATTTTTTAATTGTAGATATTATATATCCTTGCTGCTAAAAAAAGGGAATACAAACTTTGTGGGTATTTGTTGTGTATTTTTCAAGTTTTAGCTTAACATACAAACAGACACTTGTCCTATATGTAATAAATCACATGGGTGGCATTTTCCAGAGGTTCACGCAGTGATTTTGGTTTTAACTTCTTGCTCTTATTAAAACCAAAAAAAAAAAAAAACAGAATATTAAGAACACATCCTGGAATGGGTATTCCATCTAGTTTATATACAATCCCCCCCCCCCCCATTTTTTAAAATTTGATTTGTTTAACTTACCTGTCCTGTTGCAATATCATACATTTTTATTGTGTGATCGTCGCAGGCCATTGCAAGAACTGAACCTGGAAACAAACAGATATAATTACAAATGAATACTATTTTATTAAAACAAAAATGGTGACGATAAGGGAAAGGGGCAGATAACCCTATTACACTAACCGCTTTTGCTGGCTCATAATTGCTTCTTAACAAAGTTCACCAGTTTATATACTCGAAATATTTCGTTTCTGAACTTTTGAGATGAGGATTGGTTATTCATATCATTTGTATTCTTTGGACTAATGTTCTCATCTTGAGTGTTATTTTCACAATGTCTTGGTCGATGTAACCTCCATCGGAGGTTACATCGACTGAAACGCTGTAAAAATGACGCTCAAGATGAGAATGGTAGTGCAAAGAATCCAAATAATACAAATAAACATTTCATTCATGAAGCAAACTCTTTCTTATATCTTACTAGCCTAGCGACCGGGTGTTTGGAGGTGTGTGTTAAGCAAAAAACAAAAAAAAAACAAAGTGGTAGTAGGCAAGCAGGCAGGCTCGAACCCGTACCGTGAAGGAGGAAAATAATGTGAAAAAAATGTGATGTCTTTGCTGTTGCACCATCGCCAAACCGGAAGTGACGTAGGTTTAAATTAAGGCTAGTACATCGAAAAGAGAGGATGACTTTCGAAAATATCAGTGAAAAAAGCGACCCCCTCCTTGTACAAAAGTGCACAGTTGAGGGTGAAGGAATTAATGTTTTTGGCCAATTGTTCGATATTTGTCGTCCGAAGGGTTGAGCTTCAAAACGATATCAATCTCATGAAAATCCGTCGCCTACGTCGAAAGTTTTTTTGCGAGGCAGGCATACATACATACATACATACATACATTTAAACAGACAGGTGAGATTTATATTATAGATTATAGATATGTAAACGTTAACATTGTGGTAATACTGATACAAATTTATTTATCATTTAGATGTGACTGTATAGAAAGGAAAAGAATGAAGAAATCCTTGCTATTTTAGAAATGCATTTGTTGTATGAAAATCAAGCAAATCATTGGATTTAAAGATAATAGCAAACAATAATTAAATATTTTTTTGAAAACCAATATGCAAATGAGTTAACTTACGGCTGACACTACACTCTATAACAGCTGCGAAAGGAAAACAAATGAACACATATCCAAGGCAATGGCGGAAACCCTAGAGGAAGATCTCCAGTCTGTAGTGGAATGGAGACAAAAACGTTCAATGCTGCCAAGACTAAGCTCGTTTTCTTTAATAATTACAAGAAACCTTCTCAACCACCAATAGCTATAGTTAAAAATACATTACCTGAAAGTACTTCGTTCAAACTCTTCGGCTTAACGTTCACAGGAACATGAGTTGGAACAAATACGTTGAGGGAATTGCCAGACTGTTGTGAGGAAGGTGGGCTCTCTCAACTGTGCTAGAAAGTTACTTACGCCGGAAAGTACCATACACCTCTACAAGGCCACCATTCGCCCATGTATGTGGTATTGTTGTCTTATTTGGGCTGGTGCATCTGTTACTAGTCTCTCACTCCTGGACAGGGTTCAAAAGAGAGTCCTCAACCTGATAGGTCCTGAACTGTCATCTAAGCTTCAACCTCTGTCCCATCGATGAAATGGTGCACCCCTCTGCCTGTTTTACAAGTATTTTAATGGTGAATGTTCTAATGAACTACAAGCCCTTGCACTCCTTCGACGTAAATACCCTCAACAAACCCGACAAGCAGCAAAGTCCCACCCCTACACAATAGAGATCCCCCAGATGTCAGAAAGCCTTCTACTCTAATAGTTTCTTCACCAGAAGTGCTAGACTTTTGAATTCCCTTCCAGATTCCTGCCTCCCCAACTGTACTGACATGCAGAAGTTCAAGTGTAATGTAAACAGACATCTTACTGCTCAACTCCCTACATAGTATCCCTGCAACTTATGTCTCAGATAGTAGTCCCCTACATCAAAGTGGCACTGTGCCTTGTTTTTGGGTGAAAATGTAATAAAAACTAAAAAAAAAAAAATAGTGTAGTATAATAATTCTCCAAGTTCCAAATATCAAGTTTTCTCAGTTGGTCATTTATTACTTTTCAAAAGATATCCATTACAATATTGTTTCGTATTGCAACTAACAAATCGTAACTGGTAACTGAGAAGGAACGGCATCTGATGAGTATGTGACTAAATATGCAGCAATAACATAATTTTGTAGACTTGTTAGTCACAATACGAAACAATATTGTAATGGATACCTTTTGAAAAGTAATAAATAACTGAGTAAACTTGATATTTGCAACTTGGAGAATTATTATACTACACTTTATATGCTCTGAAACTCGATGAAAAGGAATTTATTGAGCTTGGACTTTTTTCTAGATTTACAAATTTTATATAAAAAATATCTTTTTCATTATAAAAAAGTTTATGAGAATGATTTTTTTAACCCATTACGATTAGTACATACAAACCGAGTACGTTTCAAATATGATGATTGCAACGTTTTCTCAGACGAGTGCCACTCCCTCAGACACTTAAAGTCCATGAGCCATTGTTGAGATGGTCTTTTCTCTGTTGGTGAAAACGTGTGTTCCAGCATCCTGAGGAGTTCTAGGAGGTCAACCATACCAGGCTTTGCCTTCTAGCAGTTTGAAAAGAGATTAGTTTATTGCTAATCGCCTGAGGCGCCCTTACCAAGGAATGCCAATAGGGTTGCCCAGCCACTTTTTGCGGGCGAGAGTACTCTTCCTCTACAGTGCTGGCTTTTTGAATCCCACTATCCCACTCTTGTGTCACATCCTTTCGTCGTGAGAGGGACACTAACATCAAGTTTTTGCGATAGGATCAAGGTGTAGTGTACGTTCTGCCTTACTATTTACTTATAACTTTGTTTGAGTAAATATGACATTTTCTTTTTGAGAGAAGCACTTACTTGTTGGGTCAAAAGAGACTTTGTTCACAGAGAAATTGCCGACTTCAAAGCTGAACATTGTGGCCACTTTGCGTGTGTCCCATATCTTGACCGTACCCAAGGCGTCACAAGAGGCAACAGTGTCACCCTGAGGAAATAAGACAAAAATAAAATGACACGTTCATGCTTCTGAAACAGCAAAAGGTTAAAGAATTTTTTTAAACTTTGGTTTCTTCCTGAGATTCTTATGGATGGCTCTGCTCTCCATGAGAAATCGACTCTAAAATTTCTTCCTCATCAAATCTTTCTTGGAGTTTATATATTAAATCCATTGCTCTTTCTGCTTCTCGTAAAAATCACTTCTCTCTATCACTCTAAATACTTCCTCACGACCGAGGCTATTCTCTATCTCTACAAATCTATTATCAGACCATGTGTGGAGCACTGTTGTCGTTTTTGAGATGGTGAATTTTGTGTCACATTTGAAGGTCCTTGATAAATTGCAAAATGTATCTGTAATTTGATTAGCCCCACACTTCCTTCTTCATTGCAACCTCTCTTTCTCTCTCACAGACGTGATGTTGCTAGTCTCAGTCTTTTCTAGAAATACTATTATGGCATGTGCTTCTCAGAATTGTCTGATCAATTCCATGCTTCCTTTGTTCCAGCTTGTTTGACTCGTTGGTCTTCATCAACTCGCTGTTTTAATACCTAATTGTAATACAGCTTCCTATTCCAGTAGCTTCTGTCCAAGGACTGCAAGGTTGTGGAACTCTCTTCCTGCTCACTGTTTTTCCTTATACGTTTTCAAGACTAAGGCTTCTCCTGCCTTTGCAATAATCAGCTTTCGTTCTGGTTAAATCTTTACATTAAGTAGCTTCATGGTTTGTCTAGAGCGATTTCTATATACAAAAAAAAAAAAAAAAGTTTATGTAAGCAGCTGGAAGATGCCGAAGCGATTATCCAATCAGCTGTCAAGAGATGACAAGTTTTAATAAAAACGTGGAATTCATTGATTAAGAAACATTTTCTAAACCAAAAATGATTTTCAACATGCTATGTCAGCTTGAACCCCCTCCACTTTTCACCATGTTAAGATGGGGTTTCTAAATAGAAAGCCATTCTTAAGAGAGAGTAGGAGTGGAACGCTGCATTTTTAGTCCGTCAGTTTTGCTTCAGCCTTTTCTGGTTGCTTATGTAACCTGTCAGAAGATGCCAACGCGACGTTACTGGAAATTGGGTTGTAAACTGTATAACTACCAAAACTTCATTCGGGAGGGGGGGGTTACTATCGTTTTCATACTGATCCACAGAGAACAAATTGTTGAGCTTTGTCCTCCTCTTTGTCCTTGAGGATATAAAAAACATGTGTCCTTTTGCCTTCAGTTTAAAATTATGTTCTTACTCCATTTTATTTGCCTGTTTTGAAGTTACTTAATGCTGAAACACAATACCTAAAGCAAAGGATTCATTGTGGCGTAGTACACACATTGTCCATGTGACGTAGTACACATATTGTCTCTGTGATGTAGTACACATATTCTCTATGTGACGTAGTACACACATTGTGACTATGTAACGTAGTACACACATTGTCTATGTGACGTAGTACACATATTGTCTCTGTGATGTAGTACACATATTCTCTATGTGACGTAGTACACACATTGTGACTATGTGACGTAGTACACACATGCTAATATGTAAACACTCACAAACCAACACGATGTAGCAGAGTACGTTGCAAGGAACAGAAAACAAGTAATAACTCACTTTTTTTTCTGTTGTAACTAGTGATGGAACGATTCAATATTTTTTCCTGATTCCGATACAATTACCGATTCCGATTCTTTATAAATCTCTGAATATCTAAATATAGAGTTGTTACTTTTTTCTCGATTATCGTAAAAAAAAAACACATGTTAACTGAGCAGATGTTTTCTCAAACTAAAACACACACTTGTGGGTGGAAGATTTCAGATTTTATTTTTACTGTTAGTTTAAAAATCGATATTTATTATACATACATACATACATACATATTTTACATTTATTGCCAGCAGTGAAAAACAAAAAATAAAATAATCGTTTTTTTTTTGCACCGGAAAACAGGTATAAATTTTTCCAATTCCGATAACCTTCAAAGTTTCAATTTTTCCTAGTCCCGATTCCGATTAATCGTCTTAACACTAGTTGTAACAATATATATATATATATATATATATATATATATATATATATATATATATATATATATAAATCATAAGTATATATATATAAATCAGAGTCCATTTTCTGTAGGCTGTTTTTTAACCCAATCAACACGGGTACTTTTGCCAGTATATATATATATATATATATATATATATATATATATATATATATATATATATATATATATATATACTAGCAAAAGTACCCGTGGTGATTGGGTTCAAAAACAGCCTACAGAAAATGGACTCTGATTTATGAAAGTATGATAGGTTATGAAAAGGAAGGGCTGTAAATTTGGGTTGAATTTGGGGGTATCAACGCCAAAGCAAAATATGATGAAAGTAAAAATAAAATAGATAAACCCCATAATTTATTATACCATACCTGTTCACACTGAAACACTTATCACAATATTCTATGGATCTATATTAAAAAACCTTGTTAAACTTTGTGACATATTTCCATTCTATGGAGGTCAGGTGCGAACGAACACCCTATAATTTTATTATACCATATTTCTTCAAACTGAAACATAATTATCAAAGTATACTTACGCAGATAGATATGAAAAGTCTTTATTAAAGTTTGTGCCCATTTCCATTCTATGGAGGTCAGGCGCGAACGCAGACCCCAGAATTTTATTATACCATTCCTATTTAAGTTAAAACATACTTATCAAAGTATTCTTATGTACATCTATATCAAAAACACTTGTAAACGTTTTTTTTTTAATTTTTAAATTTTTTATTTCCATACTTTGTGGACCAGGCGCGAACGCAGACCGCACAATTTTAATGAACCACGGTTCTGCCAGATCAAACATACCCATTCCTGTGTCTCGATACATCTTCTATCATTATATGTAATCAGTTTTTTTAAATAGTCAACCATATAGGAGCCTATTCGTGACCACACACACACACACACACACACACACACACACACACACACACACACACACACATTCAGCTTTATATATATATATATATATATATATATATATATATATATATATATATATATATGCAGCAAAAATGTTTGTGTGTGCGTCCACACATCAGATTTCAGGATTTGATCTAGCAAAAAAAATCAATGACGTATTTGTAGCAAGGACATATTTGTTGCACATGTTTTTATATATTTTGATAATTTTGGAGGGTGATAAAAGGCTATTGTTTGAAAATTAAAATATTCCTGATTTTTGTATGAAATTTAGTATTAAACAGCAATTATTAAATATTTCTTTGACATATTTTAGAGTGTTGTGAAGGTTCATAAAAGCTCCTACCCGCCCCCACTATTTTAAAATTCAAATATTTTCGATTTGCTGGAAATTTGAAACATCGCTATTAGACACCAATTTGTATACATTCCTAAACTCTTAGTTTCTTTGAAATATTTTAAATGGTTTAGAGGATGCATACAGGGAAACCTCTTCATTAAATATATTTTTTTTAATAAAAATTTTCCGTAATGATAAAAAGAAACCCAATTTTAATGAAAAAAAAAAATAGTAATTTATCTCAGGCAATGACAGATATCCCTGCTATCACAATTATCATCACCATTAGGATTAAAGAATGAGTAATTTTTTTCTAAATTTTAGATATTATACATCCGGAACAACATAGATCATGAACATAAAACTTTGTGTGAATTTGTTTTTGACATTTTTGCCATGCATACATACATACATACATACATGATGATTGATTGTAAGGTCTTGTCAGACGAGTGCCACTCCCTCAGATACTTAAAGTCCATGAGCCCAAAAATGACTTCCATCGCCACAGGATCATTTTAATAGACAAATGCCTGAGGGAGTATCTATACACAGGTGATGTTACAGAGTCTTAGCTTTGTACGACATCTAAGTCTCTTCCTCGGTTCAAAATGTTGAGATCCAGCAACAAGCAAGAGCAAGATAGCCAGCAACAAGTTAAACTGCAGACCAGCTTAATGCGGGTACTGGTCTCCCGCTTTATGGGTTTTTAAATCAGAGATTTGCTTCTCCTTGAAAGGTTGCCTTCACCACGGCTTACAGGAGCCCTCTCCACCCCAGCACACACATACATACACACAAACACACACGGTGCTAGTTGGCTGTTTACCCCGAAAAAGGGTTCATTCGCCCTTGGGAAGGTCTTGTTTTTAATCCTTCAGGGAGACTAGCCACCCTCCTCACCAATCAAGTCTGGTGGGGGAACCAGTTTAGTCACCGGTGACCCGACCATGACATACATACATACATACATCTTCTTCTTGCTCGTCCGTTGAAATCGACGATGACCAAGGTATCAATCAATTCGGCGTCAGGGGTTTATGGGTCCTGAGATGGCTGATGAGGCCAATCCGTGCTTGGCAGACTCTTCCACACTCTGGACACGTGAAGGCGGTATCGGCAGGCTGTGAACCGGCAGCTCTCTCCTTCCTCCTCTTGCGCTTCTGCTGGTCGTGTGTCATGCGTTGATTCTCTGCCCTGTCGGCTCCTAGGCTGATGACGCAACGCCAGGCCGAACGTTTAGCAGCGCGACTCTCCCAAGACTGGGGGCTGATGTCAAAGTCTTTTAGGGACGTTCTCAGACATACATACATACATACATATATACATACATAATACATGCATTCATACATAATACATGCATTTATGCATACATAATACGTACATACATAATGCATACATGCATAATATATACATATAAGTGTTAATCGTAATTGAAATCGGGAATAGGAAAAATCGGAACTTTTTGAGGTATCGAAAAAATTGGTGCCTATTTTCCGATGCCAAAACGATTCTTTTAATTGTCTTCATTTTATTTGATTTTGATTAAAACAAAATCTTCTATTGATGGTAATAATGATAAAATAATAAATATTTCTTGATTTTAAGCTAGCAGTAAAACTAAAATCATCCGCACAGGTGGATTTTTACATCTGACAAAATATATGACAGATTTAACATGTGTTTTTACGATAATCAGGAAAAATAAAAACTCTATAGTTAAATATTTAGAGATATGTAAAGAATCGGAATCGGTAATTGTATTGGAATCGAGAATTTAGTATGGAATCAGTAATTGTATTGGAATCGGGAAAAATATTGGAATCGTCCCATCACTAATGATGATTGCAACGTCTTGTCAGACGAGTGCCACTCCCTCAGACATTTAAAATCCATGAGCCCAAATGCCTGAGGGAGTATCTATACAAAGACGATGTTACAGAGTCTTAGCTTTGTACGACAGCTAAGTCTCTCTCTCGGTTCAAAATGTTGAGATCCAGCAACAAGCAAGAGCAAGATAGCCAGCAACAAATTAAACTGCAGACCAGCTTAATGCGGGTACTGGTCTCCCGCTTTATGGTTTTTTAAATCAGAGATTTGCTTCTCCTAGAAAGGTTGCCTTCCCCACGGCTTACGGGAGCCCTCTCCACCCCAAAAAATCACTAATACATACATACATACATACATACATACATATATACGTATACACAGACAACTGCTCTTTATATAAAAGATTCTGAGTTGGTATAATCTTTCAAATACGTAAACAATCTAAAATTCCGAAATATGGGGTATTTTACATTTATGTTAAATAACCAAATGAATTTATATCCCCCATATCGTCCTGTTCAGTTGTCCTGAACCGTTAGTCCTTTCTTTGATAGGATAAGGTATAGTCTAATTTGGTTGTAGGAAATACATTACCTGCTCCTTCTGAGGAATACTGCTGAGTCTGTTTATAGGTATTTCTGTACTTTTTCAAAGTGGCTCCTCGAGGGAGTCGGATTTGAACTCCAAACTTAAACTGATTATTTGACCTTTTGGGTAGGAGTTAAATGTGGTATCTATTCTGATGCTGTTTTTGATCTTTTTTTGTCTTTGGTCACCAAGATCAACCAAGATCAGTCTTTCTAAACTGAAGCAATTTTAATTTTTTTTCTAATCCAAAGTGCCCTTTTTGGGGGGAAGCTAGAATTTCTCGACATTACAAACTAACCTTGTGTCTAACTCTGCCCTCGTGGTGAGGTAAGTATATAAGAACTGCATATCTAATCTTGCTGCAATGGGGAACAGGTAATTTCATGTCCATTTCATGATGTCATATACCATTTTGGGATTATTCCGTTCTGAAACACAATATCTGATATGAAATATACGATAAATTGAAAACAAGTTGTTGATCTGGTAATTTTCATAAATTCTGGCATAATTCTATTCTAGTAACTTCTTCCAAAAAACAAACTGCAAGCTTATGGAACTTTCTTCCTGTTGATTGTTTTCCTCCTTTTTCAAGACCAAAGTCGATACAATAGACATTTCCTGTCTTTGCGGTAATCATCTTTAATTTTTTTTTCAGCTCTTTACATTAAGTGGCTTTATACATCGTTTGGAGCGTTTTTTTTTTATGAAAGAAAAAAATAATTGCTATGTTCCTCAGAGTTGAGAGGAATTGTGAGTTCATGCTTCATATCTTTGGTAAATATAGCATTCATGTGTAAATGAGCAGAGTAGTTTCAAAAGGATTCAAACTTGATATCCCATGGTCCGTGACTGTATCCATTAAGCCAATCATATAATCCGTCTTTTAATTTTTTGAAAAAGGCTGAAGTCAGGAATCAAAGGATGCATATCTGGTCGTGTTTACATGCTTGAACGTTATGGTGATTATGGTTCAAAAGAGGAAGAAAACTTATCTCTGAAGTGAGATTTTTCAAAAGTTTGGAGAGAGAGAGAGAGAGAGAGAGAGAGAGAGAGAGAGAGAGAGAGAGAGAAGGAGATGCAGTGACAGAGAGAAAACAGACAGACAGACAGACAGACAGGCAGACAGAGACGTTGAGATCACCATTATTTTTAGTAGGGGTTACTGCTTAGACATCCATCCTTCTGGCTCGTTGCATGTGAAGAAATTGGGTTAAAAAGTTTTGGTTAAAAGGGCAAACACTTCTTCCTGTACTATTTAAATTAATTTTAATCAAGCAATTCCATCAACACAAAGAATGAGCAGGAAAGAGTTATGAACAACGGAAATGCAAAATAGGTTAAGCCTGGAGACATCTGGTACTATAGAAAATGGAATTGAGTTCAGGAGCTTCATCTTATGTCTTGGGACACATTGTAGAATCACTCCTCTCTCCACTCAATCGATCTCTTTCAAAGCAAAGACTTTGCTGGTGTGGCCATGCTGCAACCCAAAAGAATTCATCAACGAAGCAATAGTTAGGTTAGCAAAGACACCCAGGAGGCCACGTGAAGACGTGTTGCGTTATTGAATGTCTATATAATTTTCTAGTTTGCTCTTTTCGAATGCTTGCGAAATTATATATACCTGACAATTCTTTTGTTGTTGTTCTCAAAATCAACACTAACGAATTTTGTCAACATATTAGTTTATTTACAATTCACTGATGGTGATTGACATGAGAGAGACGGTAAAGAAAAACTGTGTTTAGCAATAAGGGTTGTGTGTGTGTGTGTGTGTGTGTGTGTGTGTGTGTGTGTGTGTGTGTGTGTGTGTGTGTGTGTGAGGGGACATCAGAATTTGTCACTCATGCTCGACAACTCCAGCGCTCCTTTCTTTTCCTCTCCTTTCGTTTACTTGTCCTATAAAGACATCAACCAACATTCCTTAAATCGTAAATATTTAAAATATTTAATTGTTCTTCTTGATTTTGCATTTTACAATTCTAACTCCCCGACCTGAAATGTAAACCTTTCTTTGTTTTCAGTGATAGTTACAATTCAGGTCATTTTTATAGAACACAAGACTGTAGCTCAAAGTCCATCTGGAATGTGTGCGTGTATGCACACCTCTGATTTTATCAGTGTCACCCTGGCTCAATATCGAACATACACCATCAAAGAAGACGTCGGATCTAACTCCAGTTCACTATGGTGTTCACCGCTAGTCTCAAACTGGCTGCCCATCACTATCTCAGCTGCTATGAACCATCATGCATGGTCTGCGTTCATCTGGGATGCGGTGTGTTCTATGAAAAAAGCTGGCTCAACCCATTTCTATGAAAAAAGCTGGCTCAACCAATGTCGCTTTGAATACAAGTGAGTAAGATCTTGTCTCTTGCCCAAGTCATGGCTAGAGACGAGAAAAGAAATATAACGTCTATTCGCATCGACATCTCAACTGGGACTGAAAAAGGTTGTCTTTCCTCACTCAAACAGTGTTCTTACTGCACAATGTATAAATCACTTTGCAAGCGAGAACATACAAGACTGTTCTTTCGGGCCAGGATTAAAGTGTAGTATCTGTTCTGCAGATGCTGCAATCAATGACCATATGTGAGGGAAACCCCACATATAAGACCATTGCTCTTGTAGCAATCAGTTATTGGTTAATGTAGGGGAAACCCTTCATACCAATTGTCACTATCCGGCTCCCCTACTCCCCGGGGAGCTGGTCTCCATTTCCCCAATTCGTCCACATTAAAAACGGCCTTGTGCCTAATTTGCTCAGTGTGGAAGCAAATAAATACACTGTTCTTAGCGAACTACATGTTAATCACTCCCAGAACGACAACATGCAAGTGAATGGATACTTATTATATAACTAATAGAAGTTCTATAGTAAAAGGGAGATAGGTTATAAGGGAGATAACCAATCTAACAGAGAGATGACTCATAATAAATGACTACTTCAAGGGAGACAACTTGTTGCACCTCTTACCTTGTTATTAATTCTTGCATTATTGATACCATGTTCGTGGCCATAGAAAGTCTGTCCACATAAGCCCTGAAAAAAATAAAACAAAAAAACAAAATATGGAAATAATAATTCCAATTTTCAATATCTTTCACCTATGTTAGTGGATGACGTCACTCCTTTGTGATGCCATTCTGAGACCCCCTCCAAAAAAAAACAAAAAAACAAAAACAAATAAAAACAGAAAAACAAACAAACAAACAAACTGTTACAATATTTTTGGAATATAATGGGGGTATGATCCTGCATAATCGGGAGATTCTATTTATAAACGGTGCTGCTAGGAACTGGTGAATCGAATTAATTCACATTCTGCTACCAAGTAATCAGAAACCAGAATTGCTCCATAAATATTAAACCTTTCTGTAGCAATTTCGTATATGTTTTCTCCGTCTCAACACGGGAAGAATCTTTTGCTCTGTGGATTCCAACTCGAGAACTGTATCAAATTAATTCCATGAATCACACCAGTCACCTCTCAGGACTTGTGTAGAACAACGAACCATCGGAAACTGTTCTGAAACTAAACATGGCTTACACTTCTAGAGGTTATGTGGCCTGCATCTTTATTTCGATGGATCCAAGTCAAAATTCGAATTGTGGCAAGTGAAATTTCTAGGATATCTACGAATTCAAAAGCTACACAAAGTACTTGAAGCACAACCTGAAAACAGAAACGACCCCGACTTCATTGAAAAGAACGCAACTGTCAAATAAAAACAAACAAACAAACAAACAAACATACCTGATAACAAGCAAGATCCATAGTTTAATAGTAAATATGCAGACAAATTTTTGTAATGGCAAGAAAATGAAACAATTAACATGGATAAATGATATGGGATAAGCTGATCTACCCATGTCAGGAATAATGGACGTACCCAGACACTATAAATATTGCTGCATTTAACACATTATAGATACAGTTACTTGCCATTCGAGATTCTGATTTCGGCAATCAATTCAGCATAAACTGGATCATTTTGGTGGCCTTTTATCTAGTGGACTAGGGCATTCATTCTGAGTAGTCCTAGGAGGTCTACTTTCCCAGATTTTACTTCCTTCGCATAGCAAGAAGAAATGACACAATGGCAGAGGAGGGGAGAGTCAAGCCAGCTTCTCTAAAGGAAAAACACCTATTGAAAATTACCTGGGCAGCCCTGCCAGCATTCCCTGATCAGAGCCCCTCATAAACTTACTCCACACCAAAGAGGGTTGGCAAAGTCTGGGAAAGTAAACATTCTAGTACTACCCAAAATAAATGCTCTAGTCTGCCAAATAAAAGGCCACCGAGATTATATACGATACTAAATTCTTCCCAAATACTTTCTAAAGACATGTTTACTCATTAATACAGTATTAATGAATAATTTAATATTGCATGCTGTTATGTATTTCACTAATGTAGTAATGATAATGTAAAACCGTTTACTCTCTAAACAAAATTTCATGAGCAAAGTTTCTTTTCTAGAATTGCCTGTCTGTGGAACACAATACTGCAAAGCTGATTCCCAGCTGAATATAACATGGTCGTTTGGAAATCCTATGTAAACAAGTTCATATTGAGCCGTCTTTATGTGTTAGATAATTAAATCCTACTAATTTCCACCATTACTGATCATCACAATGTTTTCTCATTGGCCACCTGGCTGTCATTAATCTTCATCCTCAATTGGCCTTTGGGTTTTGATAAGTGGTGGCTCTTATAAGTAATGAAAATTAATTCCATCAATTAAATTTAGTACTCTCATTGTGTTCTTTAATTTTCAGCCGACAATCATGCTATCTCATTAATCCTTATTCTCAAATTGCGCTTGGCTTAGATAAATGGCGATTCAATCTTAAAAAAAAAGCACCTGTATCAAAAAAAATGAATTATTTACAGAAAACAATACATCACTTATTTCATGATTGTGAATTACCAGAATTTTTATTCGACACCATCGAAGAAAAGGTGATGCCGAGAAGTATATGAGTGTAAATGAAAAAAACGAATTTTGTGAAATCACTTACTGTTCGAGCATCCCACATGGAAATCGTCTTGTCCGAAGAGCTGGTCAACAGAATATTGGAAAATGGCACAAACTCAATACTGTTCACCGAATCTGTATGACCACGTAATGTATAACGACATCGCTGACTTGATTTAGAAAACAAAAGAAGAAATATATATATATATATATATATATATATATACACACACACACACACACACACACACACACACACACACACACACACACACACATATATATATATGTATATATATATATGCATGTATATATTTGTGTATGTATGTATGTATGTATAATATTGTACTTAAACCAAATTTATATTTTACTCTATTTCTTTTCTATCTCTAACCCATATTAATTCTCTTATCAAGTTTAAATCCAGACCTTTATTTTAATTTTTTTTCCAGATACATCTGCCTTACTTTTAATGCTAGGTTGATTTATGGTGTCTTTTAAATTTAATAAAAACCCTTCACAATTTGCTGATGAGGAAACCTTGTTTATTAAAAAACTATATGTAATAATTATTGTCCGTAACTTGATGTCTACCACAATAAAAACACTGTTTTCCGAAACGATCGTACAAATAATTGATTTTGTTGTTGTTCCTTCTTATGAAACGGATTTTTAATTGAATTATAATTTGATTTTTAAATTACCAATCACATTACTAAATATTAAATTAGCTCTAGGATATTTACCTATCGAGCTTATTATATATCTAAATTACAACGAGCACTTTTTCTTTCCTGTATTTTAATTAAACTAGTAATTTCACTATTACATTAAAATACACTCTGTTCTTTAGACTATTGTTCTAATCTCCTTTATATATATATATATATATATATATATATATATATATATATATATAGTAAGTTAGAAGAATATATATGGCAATTAAGCTACACAGAATATTCCGCATTTCATCCACACTAGGATTCGTCAGGCTTATATATTTTTCTGACTTACTACCTAGCTCTACCTATGTATTGAGCACTGTTTAAGTAAATACTTAGTTTACGCATAAAATTATACTTTCGTATGTTAATTTATGTGATTAAATGAAGTAGTCATATATATATATATATATATATATATATATATATATATATATACATATATATATATATATATATATATATATATATATATATATATATATATATAAAATAAAAATAAAACTTATTGTTTCCTTTTCAGATTAAATGTTTTTAACTCTTTTTCAAAGTGTTTTTAACATGTTTTATTAACTGTTTCCTCTTATATATATATACTAGCAGAAGTACCCGTTGTTGACTGGGTTCAAAAACAGCCTACAGAAAATGGACTATGATTTATGAAAGTATGATAGGTTATGAAAAGGAAGAGTTGTAAAGAGATAGCTTCGAATTTGGGGGTATCAAAACCAAAGCAAAATATGATGAAAGTAAAAATAAAATAGATAAACCCCATAATTTATTATACCGTACCTGTTCACACTGAAACACTTATCACAATAACACTTGTAAACGTTTTTTTTTTTAAATTTTTAAATTTTTTATTTCTATACTTTGTGGACCAGGCGCGAACGCAGACCCCACAACTTTTATGAACCACCGTTCTGCCAGATCAAACATATCCATTCCTGTGTCTCGATACATCTTCTATCATTATATGTAATCAGTTTTTTTTAAATAGTCAACCATATAGGAGCCTATTCGTGACCACACACACACACACACACACACACATTCAGCTTTATATTATAGATATATAAGTGAGGATTCTCACTTTATTCAGACATGTGGAAAATTTTTTAATTCGTTTTCATCCGGAAGAAAAGGGCTGCTAAGGGGTAAAAATTGAAATATTGGTATATGGAGACGTCGGATTTTTTCTGTTTGCTGTCTCATGACTGCGCATGCGTTACTCGTTCAAATTGTGTTAAGAAGAAGAAGGTTTGAAAATACCTTTTGGCGATCGTGTTCCGTTTTTAGAAAAAAAATAATACTTCCATGCACATGTGTCAGTTTCATTCCGTTTTTCTTATCTATTTTTTAAAAAGAATTTAACGTTACTTTTAATACCGAGCAACGCCAGGTACATCTTCTAGTATATGTACAAAAGTGAGAATGTGTGCGTGAGGACAATTCTCAACCTATATACTCCACAAAGCTTTGACCTAAAGACTTGAAATTTAGTATATAGGGTATTCAGACACGTGGAAAACTTTGTAATCGGTTTTCATCCAGAAAAAAAAGGGCTGCTAAGGGATAAAAATTGCAAAATTGCTACTTGGGGGCGGTTATTAGATTTTATCTGTTTGTCACTTGATTCACGAGGTTTGAAAACACCTTTTAAAGATTTTGGCAAGCTGGTATAATGGTTATCGTACTTGACTCACTGTCTTTAGAATTTTGTTTCGATACCAGCTCGAGTATTTTTTGTTTATTTAAAAGCATTAGAACTATTTCGAAAAAACATAATATTTGCAGGTTCTTCCGTTTTTTTTGTTTTTTTTACTTCAGTTTTTAAAGGAATCTAACATTACATTTAATACCAGGTAACGCTGGGTACATCTTCTAGTATATATATATACATATGGATGACTATATATATATATATATATATATATATATATATATATATATATATATATATATATATATATATATATATGTATATGTTTAGGCAGCATTTTTTCATTCAAGCAAATATTAAATGCAACAGAGACATTTTGCTTTATGATTCGTTTTTCTTTTTTTTTTTTTTTTTTAATTTTTCGATTTCCATATAATCTTTTTATATCAAAATCAAAAAATATTAATAAAAGTTCCATAATTGTTACTGTCACGAACGCTTTGGATTCGTCCATGAATCATCTTCAGGTGAAAGCAACAATTATGGAACTTTTATTAATATTTTTGATTTTGATATAAAAAAGATTATATGGAAAATCGAAAAATTAAAAAAAAAAAAAGAATCATAAAGCAAAATGTCTCCGTTGCATTTAATATTTGCTTGAATATATATATATATATATATATATATATATATATATATATATATATATATATATATATATATATATATATATATATATATATATATATACAGAAAACTTTGAGAAGAAGTTTACTAATGAAGGCAAAAACAAACTCAAAAACAAATATAAATATTGCTATTTATATAGTAATCCCAACCAAATGAAAAAACTCAATACATTCACTGATGATAGTATATATATATATCTATATATATATATATATATATATATATATACATTGTTTTAACAAAAACAAAGACTTCAAAGAATGGGTTGATAGCAACAAATAATGTAGTTCATCGTTAGTTACAATTGTTTCAAGACTATTCGGACAAATCCAAACATTATGTCGTTTGAAAATTTTCGCAAAGAACTACCTTTCTAGTCTTGAATAGTCTTGAAACAATTGTAACTAACGATGAAATACACTATTTGTTGCTATAAACCCATTCTTTAAAGTCTTAGTTTTTGTTAAAACAATGTATGAATACTCAATTATGAAATATGATAATTTTGTAGCTTACAGTTTAAGTCATCTCATTTTGGCTTAAAATTTATTGAATTTAATGAATGATTACTGAATTATATAAACCCGGTAAAATTCGGAATATTACAAATAAGACTATATATATATATATATATATATATATATATATATATATATATATATATATATATATATACGATTATTACGATTATGAAGAAATATATACTTTTAATGTATATGTTCAATAATTTTTTTTTCAAATTGCTACAATTAAGTTGAATAAAAACTGAATTTACTCCTTTAGAATATATATATATATATATATATATATATATATATATATATATATATATATATATATAACTATTTCATGTACTCACATAAATTGATATACGAAAGTATAAATTTATGCGTAAACTTTAAGTATTTACTTCAACAGTGCTCAATACATAGGTAGAGCTAGTTAGTAAGTTATAAAATATATATGGCGATTAAGCTGCACTGAATATTCCGTGTTTCATCCACTCTAGGATTCCTGAGCCTGAGGAATCCTAGAGTGAATGAAATGCGGAATATTCAGTGTAGCTTAATCGCCATATATATTTTATAACTTACTAAACAACCTATGAGAGACAGATTTTTGTTCTTTGGAAAAAAAAACTAGCTCTTTTTTTCTTGAATTACAACGGATAAATGTTTGTTTGTGTGTGTGTGTGTGTGTGTGTGTGTGTGTGTGCGTGCGCGCGCGCACGCGCGTGTGTGTGTGTGTACATATGCTGAAATAATCGTTAACTCCATTATTTTTTTCTAACAATTATTTCAGCATATGTACACATTTCAAAAGTGTTGTTCTTAAGATTACATGCGTAACACTAAACAGATTTTAACTTGAAATGGCTCCTCATTTATTAATATATAAAATATCAACAAGATAAAGCAATATTTATCGACTGCACACAATTTTACTACCGCATTATTCTTAGGCCACTAAAATGATGTTTTACCTACAATAATGGACGTAATTGGAGCATCTAAGCGCTGTCTATCTTTGTTACACAAGCTAAACAAGACATGTGCAGCACGTCTCCGTTGTCACATGTTTCAACTCAAATGACGTCATATTTGCCGACGATTTTAACTCACAATGGTTTATCATTTCCTAATATAGGATGTCCCAATAAAACGTATACACTCTTTAAATTATTTCACCTTGCTACATGAATACGCTATGCCACGTTCCCAAGAAATGTTTACGAATACAAAATGGCACTTCCAGTAGGATGAAGCACTTTCCCACTATCATCATGACGTAAGAGCATATCTTGATAGTCACCTGCAAAACAGATAAGTAGGATGGAGAGGAAGTATCGAGTACTGTCTACACTCACAAGATTTGACCCCCTCCCCATGGATTTTTCTCTTTTTTGGGGGCAGGTGGGTGGATAGGGTCCACACCATAAAATGAGCTATAATGAATGAGTTGAAAGCAACCATTGAAAGAAGATGTGTCAACATACCAACTGGACTGATTAGGAACGTTTTCGATTCAATCAGTGAGCGTTGCTAGCTGTTCATGGACCACAATGGCCAACAATTTTAACATTTTCGATAATTAGCTGGCGTCTATATTTGTGCACAGTATTTTGATGTATGAACCTTTTCTTTCTAATAATAAACGTTAGTTTTATATGGTCATTTAAAGAGTGCATACATTTTATTGGGACACCCTGTATAAGAAAACAAGATAAAACAATATTTATCGACTGTACACAATTTTTGATTCCATTATGTTCAAGCCACTAAAATGCGGGTTTACCCTTACCTGTTAAGATCCCACACTTTACTTGTGCTGTCTCGGGAAGCTGAAGCAACAAAATCTCCAGCCCAATGCCAAGTGCAACTCCAAACTGTGTGAGAAAGAAAACAAAACAATTTAATATGAAATTTATAAATTCCTTTCTGGGAAGATCTAAAACATAATTATGCAATTTTCTTTCTTTCTTTATTTTTTTTCACAAGAGACCCACTTTTTATCAAGGATAAGGATCATATCTAAACTAGAATACTCGTCGTAGAGTGGTAAAATTAATTTGCCAACCCAAATCGATTTCCACCACTTTATTCCCCTTAAAAATATTTAAACTAAGAGCTAATTATACTAAACCTTATGCTTAGAATCCTATCCTCATTGGGACGATAACACGGTCAAAGGGAAATAACTCTCTTTTCTGTAAAGGCAGAGTTGTCTCTCTTGCTTTAACTCTGAGAAGTTATCGCATCTTTATGCAAGAACAACACGAGAGACATCGCGAGTGCCGCCATCTTGAGAAAGGACAGCGGCAGACATTGATGACGATGCCATATGAGAACCTTTTTGGACTTAAATTATAAGAAATAGACTTAAAAAAACCTTTCTTGGCTTACAAATTAAAGGACTTAAATTCAAAACAACTAAGTCATAACACCTACCAAGGCTTTACTTCATCCACTCCTCGGATGGAACAAAGCTTCGAAGAAGTCAGCTAGCAAGTCAAAGAAAAGGATGTTCCTCTTTTATTTGCCATGTCTCATTTCAGACTTTCTGCCTGTGGCATCCGACAGTTCCAAATCTAATTTTTAACCTCTAATGGAATTTTCTTTTAATCTGCCTAATTTAACCTTAGATGGAAAATACCATTTTTAATATTATTTTTACACATCCTACGCCAATATTTCTACAATCCAAACACATTTCTCTTTCTTCTACTCTGTCTTTCTTTAGATCTTTCTTGCTCCCTCTTGTTATCTATCTCATTTTCTCGTTATCATCTCCCTCTTTCTCTCTCTCTCTCTCTCTCTTTCTCTCTCTGTATCCTGTTCTTTCCCTTTCTCAATCTAAATATATATATCTTTTTATCTGTTAAACAAATGTGGCATACCTGCCAATTGATGATCTTTGAAGGTCTGGACACATGCATAGCTTTCAAAATTCCAAATTCGGATTGTTCCATCTCCACTAGATGTGACTAATTTACTTCCCCTGATGAAGACAAAAAAAAGAAGACTTTTCTTGTATATCAGAAAGCAAATAATAAAAAAAAAAATTTGGAAGAAACCGAGAGGTCAACGTTTTTAAAACTTTGACCCCAATTTTGACCCCTTAACATTTATTTTTTGGAGCTCAAATCAAATTAAAAAGTTCGACCCATGTCCAAGTAATCTACAATTAAAATTTCAAGTGGTTAGACCCAAAATTGGCGAAGGAGTTTGGTAGAGTTTTAAACGGTCAAATAGTCGAACTTTGACTCCTTGACAGCCAAATTTCTGGTCGAAAACCAATTAAAAAGATTTTCCCAAATCTTAATACTCCTTATGTAAAATCTCGAGTCTCTAGACCGAAAATTGACAGAGTTATTTGGTAGGAAAATCCACACACAGACACACAGACACACACTGAGACATTTTCACTTTTATAAATATACTAGCAGTTCTACCCGGCATTTTCTCGGGCCCTGTATACTGTTCATAACTTTATGTGCATATATTAAAAAGTGTGAATACGTACGGTAAAAAACAAAAAAAACAAAACAAAACAAATACAAAAACAAATGAACCAAATATATATATACAGCATGCAAGTGCCAATGATGTTTTCATTTATCTAATAACTAGCCATTCTTTTCAAGTACCCTTATCAACCAATATGGTTTGCACTCATGCACACCGTGCTTTTACTAGAGAAATGTTTTTAAAGAATGGTGAATCTATAACTGCAAGCTTTCCAAGTTCATTACGAGTTAGGACGGCATGATGCTGTTTCAGATAGAAAATCAGTACAGCTATGGGTTGCAAATTTCAGAGTTACGGGTTTGGCACTTAAAAGAAAACCACCTGGAAGGCCTCGAAGCACTCAAACATTAGACAATATTCGAGCTGTGAGACTTTCTGTTACTAAGTCTTTAACATGCTTTGGCCTTCGGATTGTCTGATCGAACAGACAGAAGAATTCTACACACAGTTCATCCATTGGTGATTGCTCGGATTGCAGTTCCACCCATACAAATTAATACATGCTCAGAAACTGCACAAGCGTGATTTGGAAGTTTACATGCCAAAATGTGGGAGATATTTCTGCCGTACCTTTTTATATATATATATATATATATATATATATATATATATATATATATATATATATATATTGCAAAGTTGTGTTGAAAAGTCAAAGACTCACGTTTTCTTTTTATAACCTTCGTTTATTTTCTGGATTTTTCCATTACAGCTGTTTGATTAATGAGTTAGCAATTTTACGATTTATGTTTCCGTAAAAATATCCTGTCCCCACCAACTTCTTCAGATGTTTATCCATTAGATTTTTACAACAAATGGTATATTTTTAACATGCTGGACATCGTATTCGGGTAAAAAGATTTCCACAGCCATGCTTCCTCACTTCCTCCATCTTTTAGTGTTATGTAAAGATAGTTTTCCGTTTTAACCCGTACTTCCGTATTTTTATTCTTTATTTATTAATTATTTATTTTTGTTTTAATTTTCCTTGTTTTTCCTATTTGTTTTTTTCCAATTATATAATTTTATATAATTTTATTCCTATATTTATGCATGTTTATTTTAATATTGTTTTTTGCTTAGTGTTTGAATTCGTATTATATTACACGATGCAGGGGAGGTCACTCTCGTGGTATCATTTTTTATCTAGGATTACCTCCCTTGCATTTTTTTCCCCTAATCTGCTCTAGTGCGTGAAATTAAATATTTTTTTCTGTGCAAACACCTGTGGATTACATCTAGTCTTTTGTTTAATAATTTTTCTTTTGATACTAATATATGGTAAGATTCTAATATACATAGGTTGCATCTTTTCGATTTGCTAGGTTTATATTTTTCCCCTTATCAATTATTGACTATCTTAACTTATATTCAGTTTTATTTTCCTTTAATTCCTTAATCCATACTGCTAAAGGGGTTGAATTTTTCTTTATTTTTTTCCGGTTGTTTTCGTTATTACTATTGGTTCTGTTTCTATTTTCGTTATAGTAGTTGTTGTTGTCACTGTTGTTATGATCCTTTCTACCGTTGTTTTCATTTTTATTTTTATTTACATTGTTGTTGTTTTCGTTATTTTTGGTGTTCTTTTCTTTCTCAGTTTCATTTTTAAACGATGTTAGGTGATTACGATATCTGTCCTTACAGCAAGTTCCCGTGCTCCCCAAATATACTTTAGTTTCATTACTTTTTATGACTTCACATTTGTATACTACGTTTGAAGTTAAACAGTTCCCCTTCATTGGACATTCATTAGGGTTCCGGCAGTTACATTCCTTTACATTGTTAGATTCATTTTCTGTCCTATTTCTGTTTTTCAAAAATTTGTTTAATTTTGTGTTATTTGAGCCAATTATGGTATTTGTTAAGTTATCAGATGTTGAGAAGGATAGCTTTACAAACACACACACACACACACACACACACACACACACACACACACACACACACACACACACACAGACGTTCAACTTTATATTATATATATATATATATAATATAAAGCTGAACGTCTGTGTGTGTGTGTCTGGTCACAAATAGGCTCCTATATGGTAGACTATTCTAGAAAACTGATCACATACAATGATAGAAGATGTATCAAGACACAGGAATAGGTCTGTTTGATCTGGCATAATGATGATTCATTAAAATTGTGGGGTCTGCGTATGCGCCTGGTCCACAAAGTATGGAAATAAAAAATTAAAAATTAAAAAAAAACGTTTACAAGTGTTTTTGATATAGATGTACATAAGAATACTTTGATAAGTATGTTTTAACTTAAATAGGGATGGTATAATAAAATTGTGGGATCTGCGTTCACGCCTGGCCTCCATAGAATGGAAATAGGCACAAACTTTAATAAAGACTTTTCATAACTATCTGCGTAAGTATACTTTGATAATTATGTTTCAGTTTGAAGAAATATGGTATAATAAAATTATGTGGTGTTCGTTCGCACCTGACCTCCATAGAATGGAAATATGTCACAAAGTTTAACACGGTTTTTTAATATAGATTCACAGAATGTTGTGATAAATGTTTCAGTGTGAACAGGTATGGTATAATAAATTATGGGGTTTATCCATTGTATTTTTACTTTCATCATATTTTGCTTTGGTTTTGATCCCCCAAATTCGAAGCTATCTCTTTACAACCCTTCCTTTTCATAACCTATCATACTTTCATAAATCAGAGTCCATTTTCTGTAGACTGTTTTTGAACCCAGTCAACGACGGGTACTTTTGCTAGTATATATATATATATATATATATATATATATATATATATATATATATATATATATATATATAATGGTTGTATCGATTGGTTTCCTAGATGTAAGTCCAATGAAACTCACATGATTATTAAAGAGTGCTCAATGCAGGATAGAGCTGGTATATAGTCTGTTTATTATACAAACACTATTGGTTACATATGTGAATAGATGTTGCAGTGGAATCCAAATTCAAGGATAACACCTCATTAGACAAAAAAGAATATCGATTCTTTTTTGTCTAATGAGGTGTTATCCTCGAATTGGTATTCCATTGAAACATGCATGCACGTATAGTGCCGGCCAAAAGAAAGTCCGTACTTGTAATTTTTCAAAAACTGCAAATTTAAGCTAAATTTAATGTAACTGTTTAAACAACTTATACCTCATTTGATTCGCCTTTTATTCTTCTATAATTTTACCTGTTCGTATTTGACTTTTAATTGAAATATTCTAGTCTTCACGTCAATTAAAAAAAAATAACTTCAAATTGAGGAGGCAAAAAGAAAGTCCGCAGCAACAAATTCACTTAAAACCAGCTTAAATCAGTTTAAAATATCCACCAACAGGCAACAAAAAATCTCTAATCGTAATTGCTGTTGTTCCAGGTTATACAACATAACATTTAGTCCATATGCCACGACTTTCTCTTAGTGATCATCAGGAGCTCATTAATCTCCACCTTTCTGGTTTATTTAATCAAGAAATCGGCCGCAGATTGAATTATGATGAGAAAACGGTAGAAAGGCCGTGCAAAAGCACCAAAACACCAGCAGTGTTCATGATGTCCCTAAATCTGGTCGTACAAAAGTTATTTCTAACAGGGAAGACAATGCTATCAAGATCCGCAAGCTAAGAAACAGATTTGAAATGGCTCACCAAATCCAACAACAGTGCAATCTTGTTAAAAAGTGCTCTCTTTCTACTGTCAAGAACAGATTAAAGGAATTTAATTTGCGAGGATATGTTGCAAGATGCAAGCCGATGATTTCTGTAAAGAACAGAAAGCGCCGTCTGGACTTCGTCAGATGCAATGAAGATCATGACTCTTCATATTGGTCAAAAGTGCTTTTTAGCAATGAAAGACAATGGTAGACAGTACGTCCGTCGGAGGAATGATGAAGAATTTAATCATAGGTGCTCAGTTTCAACGCTGCAAGGTGGTGGAGCTTCAGTTTTGGTGTGCAGCATTATTAGTACTGATAGTCCAGGGCCTATAGTTCGCTTGCAAGGTTGAATTAATTCGACCAAGTACATTAAGATGTTGACTGAGCATTTTATACCCTACTTTGGTCGAAATTTGGATGATAATCTCATCTTCATGCAGGATAATGCTCCCATTCCTCCAGCTGGCAATGTCAAGAGGTTCCTGGAAGAGCATTATATTCTGTGTTTGGGTTGTTCTGCACAATCTTCAGACCTCAATCCTATCGAAAACGTATGGCATTACATCAAGCAACAACTAGCAATGATAAAATTTCAAATTTGAAAGAAATTGGACAAAAATTAAAGAAAAGTGGAATGCTCTTTCCCCGGAGTATTGCTGCAATCTAATTCAAGGAATTCCCAAACGATTGCAGGCTGTCAAATTGCAGAACGCTATGCTACTAAATATTAACTAGTTCATTGCATCCTGTTGTATTTGTGTTGCATTAATGTCCTCAAGTTACATTTAAATAACAATTTTCCATTGTGCGGACTTTCTTTTTGCCTCCTCAATTTGAAGTTATTTTTTTAAATGGACGTGAACACCAGAATATTTCAATTAAAAGTCAAATATGAACAGGTAAAATTATAGAAGAATAAAAGGCCAATCAAATGAGGTATAGTTTGTTTAAACAGTTACATTAAATTTAGTTTAAATTTGCAGTTTTTGAAAAAATTACAAGTACGGACTTTCTTTTTTGTCACCTGTGTATGTACATATGTAACCAATAATGTTCATATAGTAAACAGGCTATATATATATATATATATATATATATATATACACTTGTGCCCGATATTATTCATACCCCCCTTGAAAATTGAGTTTATTAGGTGTAACTTTTGTAAGAATTTATTGTTTACGTCCATATTGATACATATTCTTAATAAACCTCTTCTGATCATTTTCGTCATTTTAAAATCTCGGGATACTTGTAATAAAAGAAATATACAGCTATTTATAAAATCTGCAATGTTCAAAAATAATCATACCCCCTTATTTTTTCAGTATTAATCGAGTTTCTGACTGTTTGTTTTCTGTTTGATTCTTATTTTGAATGCTTTTATACAACCTTTGATTAATTTCATTTCGTTTTTTGCATTTTTCAGAAATTAAAATGATATCAACTGAAAACCAATAAAAGAATAAAAATTATTAGAATGGGGAAGAAAAAAGAGCTTAGTAATGATCTTAGGACTAAAATTGTGAATTCACATAAGGATGGTTTAGGTTACAAGTCAATTTCCAAGAAATTTGAGGTCCCTACAGCAACAGTACAGAGCATCATCAAAAAATTCCAGAGCCACCACACAACAAACAACTTGGTTGGTAGAGGAAGGAAAAGGAAACTGTCTGCTAGAACCACCAGGAATATTGTAAGAAGTGTTAATGCAAATCCAACCACCACTAATAAGGACATTTTAGAAAATCTGGAGTCTTCTGGCATAAAAATATCAAGGCAAACATTGCAAAGGACTCTGCATGAAAATGGTCTGAAAGGAAGAAGACCAAGAAGGACTCCATTGCACACCGGAAAACACCTTGCAGCACGTCTAAAGTTTGCTAGGACCCATGTGAATTCTCCAGAGTCCGTTTTCTCAAGTATTTTGTGGACTGACGAAACAAAAATTGAATTGTTTGGCCATATGGATGCTTCTTACGTTTGAAGGAAGAAAGGAGAAGCTTACAACCCAAAGAACACCATACCCACGGTGAAACATGGTGGTGGTAGCCTAATGTTTTGGGGCTCCTTTTCGGCTAGTGGTCCAGGTAGTTTGGTCAAGATAGATGGAACCATGAAGAAGGAGCAATGTTTGGAGATACTCCAGAAAAACATTAGACAGGATGCGGAGAAGCTCCATTTAGGACCAAACTGGGTCCTTCAACAGGATAATGATCCAAAACATACTGCCAAAATAGTCAAGAAATGGTTTGAGGATAATCAAATTAATGTTTTGGAATGGCCTAGCCAGAGTCCCGACCTGAACCCTATCGAAAACCTCTGGCACATATTGAAAACTGAGGTTAAAAAGCGGAAACCTAGAAATTTGAGGGATTTGGAGAACTACTGCATTGAAGAATGGTCAAAAATCAGTGTTGATGCTTGTAAAAACCTTGTTGATAAATATCCCAAACGGTTACAGGCAGTTATTAAGAATAAAGGGCATGCTATTGACTATTAGTAAGAGAGGTATGAATAATTTTGAACTAGTGCCATTATTGTTTTTCTTTGTATAATGTTTCAAACTTGCATAATTTATTTATTCGTTGAGTTTAAATTAAATGCTTATGCTTGATTTATTGTTTGAAATCCCTTTAATATTGTCTACCTTCTGGTTTGAGCAATATTCTTATAGAAATCTCAAAGATCCGAGGGGTATGAATAATATCGGGCACAAGTGTATATATATATATATATATATATATATATCATGAATTTTGGAATATAGTTTTTTGTCATTTATTCTCTATATTAGTCTGTAATTACATCGAACTTCTTAAATAAGGATTGGTATATATTATAAGAAAATATATTTCTACAGAAATATATATATATATATATATATATATATATATATATATATATATATATATATATATATATATACTTTTTAAATAAATATTAATAATTTTTTTCAGGATTAAAAAAAAATTATCAATAAATATTAATAATATATATTTCCATACATGAAGTCATTAAAATGAAGGGGTGAAAAAAAAACCCCAAATAAAAACAACAAAAAACAAACAAATAAAAAAAAACAACAGTATTTCACGATCAAAAACCAGTTAACGATAAAGTTTTGATACATAGATTCCGATTAAGTAAACAGCAATTCTTCCCCTTTGTCAGAAACATCACTCATTGAAATGACTAAAGGACAAAATGAAGGAAGCCGGAGTTACAAGGCTGCCGGAAGTAAACCCAAATTCTATTCTCCTGACATTACTGTGTCTTATAAAATATTGAATGACCCTGCATCAGACTATGTTGACCCAAATATAAGATGTTATGGGAAAGTTAAGTGCGTTGAGGAAGGAACGACTGATGCTAAGAGTGAGTAATACATCAGATGAGACATTTTCAAATAATTTGGAGTAGTGAAACACCAGAAGAAATTCCAAATCATGCTAAGTGTGGGTGCAGCACTTTTTGTAAAAATACAAAATGAAGACACACGAGGAGAAAATGTCAGTTCATAAAAAACAAAAGGATGGATTCCCTGTCTATGACTCTAATATATTTCTCATGTATGTTATAGACATCGCTTCTTATAAAGATGTGCAGACATGTAGCAGCAGTATTCCAGCATCATTTTATTTTAATGTTTCTGACAAAGGGGACGAATTGCTGTTTCATGCTTAATAATTTTGAATCTATGTTCACTTGTTTCATAATGAATGAGCCAATGTCATATAGCGATTACATACGCTAGTGTTAGCCATGACAAGTTTGCAACTAAGTGTAGGCCAAAGTGACACAACGTTTATGAAATAAATCAGTTCTCAGGAAAGTGACAGAAAGAAATGTCATGTGAGATTAAAGAGGTCAAAAGTGCAGTAAAACAAAGAACTAATATCTGAAAACATTTTCAAAAATTGTCTTTTTCTGTTAAGTGTTTTTGTTGGATTTTTGTGATGTAATATTCATATTCCATGTATTCCAGTGATTTTGGTTTATTAGCAGGGAGTCATTTTAGTATATTTACAAGAAGTCATTGTGGCATATTTACATGAAGTCGTTTTCAATTTTTAAAATAATTTTAATGTATGGGGCTGGAAGTGGGATTAGAAGGAATAAATTTAAGTCCAAGAAAAAAGTTTTCCAAATAAAAATCAACACAAATATTTCCAGTAAATCATTAAAAATTTTTTAAATCGAATGAAACACCGATTTAAAAAAAATTATTTCAAAGAATTTGGTGCCTGAAAAAATAGTCTTTCTGTCACTCTTTTGTAACCTGAAAATTTTTTCGTATGTAGGGATGAAAATATTTTCATATCGCCTTATATAAAGTGAAAATTTCATAATATAGTTGTTCGTATCTGTATATATATATATGTCTGTGTATGTGTGTGTTTGTGTGTGTGCGTTTATGTGTGTGTGTTCGTGTGTGTGCGATGCGCACGTGTGTGTGTGTGTGTGTGTGTGTGTGTGTGCGCGTGCGATGCATAATTCTATAATTCCCTAGAGGTTTGTGTGTGTGTCTGTGTGTATCTGTGCGTGGGTGTTTGTGTGTGTGTGTGTGTGCGTGCGTGAGTGTGTGTGTGTATGTGTGCGTGTAATGCATAATTCTATAAATCCCTAGGTGTGTGCGTGTTTTTGGGTGCGTGCGTGCATGTGTGTGCGTATGTGCGTGTGTGAGTGCGCTTGTGCGTGTGTGTGTGTGTGTGTGTGATGCATAAATCTATAAAGCCCTAGAGGTGTGTGTGTGTATGTGTGTGTGCGTGTGCGTGTGCATGTGCATGTGTATCTGTGCGTGTGCCCGCGTGTGTGTGATAATTCAATAAGTCCCTATTTATGTGCCTCCACAATCATGTTGACACTCTGTTAGATTTCCGACGCGACATTGAGCCTAGACAGTACTGGGAACATCAGGTGCTGTATGTGTCTTCACTTATCTTGGCTTTTTGCCCAATTTTCCTGGACTTCTCCTTTTCTCCTTGCCACTGGATTCAAGAAGTGTATGGTCGGATTTTGCGCAACCCTTGTTTCATAATTACATAATTACACGAGCAGCCACCTTTACAGGGGGTATCCATTGTATCTCAAGACTGAACAGAAAATATAATATATGATATATATATATATATATATATATATATATATATATATATATATATATATAAGCGATGGGACCATTCCAATATTTTTCCTGATTCCGATACAATTACCGATTCCGATTCTGATTCTTTATAAATCTTTAAATATTAAACTATATAGTTGTATTTTTTCTCTGAATGTCGTAAAAAACACATATGTTAAATGTGCAAATATTTTCCTCAATGTAAAAATATACTTGTGGAGGATAATCTATCGATTCACTGGTGGTTTCAAATCAATAAATATGTACTATTTTATCATTATTACCAGCAATGGAAGATTTAGCTTTAAACAAAATCAAATAAAAAAGATAATTAAAAGAATCGTTTTGGCATCGGAAAATTGGTACAAATTTTCTGATTCCGATACCGATTCCGATTCCTTTAAATATTCTGATTTTTCTGATTCCCGATTCTGATTCTGATTAATCGTCCCAACACTGACATATATACTTACTCTACATTGAAGTCGCAATCAGATACCCAATCAGTATGACCCTCTCCTGTTCCAATGAGGTTACATGCTGGCACGGACCAGAGTTTCCAGCTCATATCATCACTTGTAGTTGCCATGATTTGTTTCTTGGGATGAAGACAAACGCTACAAAGCAAAGAAAATTATGAAACTAAAAAATCATGCAATTCTTCCATATTCAAAGGAATGTAAAGCAGTATAAATAGCCAGAATGCAAAGGATCAAGTATTAGTTTTAATTTTACCTTCAGTTTAATAGTCTGGAAGATTAGTATGTAAGGATGAACAAACACTGAACTAAAAAACAAAAACAAAAAGGAAAAAAAATAACAACAAAAGACCAACAGAAAACACTGAGCGAATATGAGCCCTTTTGAATGACTTTGAAAGGAGAGAGAGTGGAGTATCTTTTTAACTGCAGTCGTTAGGTAGTAATTCTGGTGTTGGTTAAAGAAGAGTGTGATAATGAGTTTGTGTCATAGGTCAATCCCCCCCCCCCAAATGACCCCCTAGAAATTGTTAAATTCACAATCCTTTCTACAGCCCAACTATATTTGGTATGAATAAACTTCAATCTAAGCTTGACTTCACTACTAACCAAGTTTCACCCGTGAATGCCCAATGGTTTATGCTATGCTTTATTACTGTTCAAATATATGTGGGGACACTTTGGTGATTGTCTCATCAATAGAAAGTGTGACCACTTTACCAATGCATCTAATGGAAGTGAAAGGAGTGTATCGCTTTTATAGATTATTATTTTTTTTTGTATACACACATAAAACAAAAAAACGTTACCCCTTAAATTGTATCCAACTTGTGTTACCAAACCAGACTGTTTAAAGATACTGACTTTCTAACCTAAAATGCACCGACCATTAATGCTATTGTTTTTTTTCCCTTTGCAAAACTCAACCATGTTCTGCAAGGTTAAAAACAATAGCAACAATTTCCCTATACAAAAACGAAAACAAAACAAACACCATGAATAAATATTGAAGGATATAAAGAACTTGAAGCATAAAAACCTGTTTCCAGACTTTTTTTGTACAGGCATTTAAAATTGTTGACAACTCTTAATTTATAGTAGATGAAAATTGTAATTACCAACCTGCTGACAGGAGCTTTATGGACTGGAACTGTCTTGGTAAGCTTAAAGCCTCCAGTTCTGATTGAATGAGATGACAGACCTTTTGGCTGGAGAAGGTATGGGTTTTCTCTCGGATCAGCTGGGAATTTCGAGTCTTTCGACTTAGGACAATGAAACAATAAAGATACATATTGAGCTTAAAAACTTGTGAAAAAATAAATTCAAAATAAACGAACAAAGCATGAGTGCCCCACCCCTCACTTCATCCCTTCCTTGCCATTTCACCTATTTGAATCATGTAAACAAAGATATTCATGAAACTGTAATGTGGATCCTGGCTTAGATAGGATATACAGTCTGAGCATGGAGAAATGTATGAGATGTCTTTAATAAGTTTCCAGACTTTTTTTGTACAGGCATTTAAAATTGCCGTGAATTCTTAAAATTCAGTATCTTATTGCTATACATCTTATTAGCTGACTGACCAATTTTTATGATTTCAGGTTCAAATGAACAGCTACAGCAGGAATTGGAATACACCCTACTAAAGCCCGATTGTCACAGCTGGTGAATTTCAAAAATGCAATCTAGACATGCGAATACTTTAGAAGAACAATATCAAATAAAATTCTGTTTTAAACTTGGGGAAAAATGCCACAGAAACGTTTTGGACCATCTTGCATGAGTCGAGCATCAGTTTTTGAGTGGCATAGAAGATTCAAGGAAGACAAACCACTCGAGGACATGGCTAAGAAGTATAAAAGAGGATATAAAAGGTACGTTCTGTTTCATTTTTATAAACCCCTCAAAAGAGTTGACATGCCATAAAAGTGAACATTGACGAGCAATACAAACAGACTCTCCCCCACAACATTGCGTAATGTTATGCGCTCATTGACCGTCAGAGTTTGGAGAACTTGGTCACCATGATTCATGAGGCATCATGTCGACTGTAGACTAGTCATCTGTTCTGCAAATTATGCAACTGGTCCTGAGGAGAACCAGAACATTCATGTTTCGTCTGAGTGTTTGAACTTGTTGAAAAATCTCTTCAAATTTCATGGTTTGCATAAATCATTTCTCTTGGACGTTGGTAGTAAGTAGTTCGCTTTTATCACAAAGATTATTTTTGTTACAAAGACTTTTTTAGCAAAGATTTTTTTTGTTACAAAGACTTCTTTTAGCAAAGACTTTTTTTGTTACAAAGACTTTTTTTAGCAAAGATTTTTTTGTTACAAAAACTTTTTTTAGCAAAGATTCTAGAAGTGTAAGCCATTTTGAGTTTCAGAACAGTTTCAGATGGTTCGCTGTTACACACAAGTCCTGGGAGGTGACTTGTTTGTAGTAGACAGTTCCACAGAACAAAATATTCTTACCGTGTCGAAAACCGGGAAAAGAACATGTGAAATTGCTCCAGAAAAGGTATAATATTTATGAAGCAATTCTGGTTTCTGATTGGTTGGTAGCAGAACGTGAATTAATTTGATTTGTCAGTTCTTAGCAGCATCGTTTATAAATAGAATCGTCCGACTGTGTGGGATCATACCCCATTAAAACACTCTTTTGATGGGATGTCTCCTAGCGGCTTCGGCTGCAGGGAGACGGGGTAGTACCAGTCAAGGATTCGTCACTTGACACTCAGCCCAACAGGTGAGGGGCCGGGAACCGGCCCAGCACCTGTTGGACTGAGGTACACCGCCTGGGTAATACCTAGGAGGTCCACCCTCCCAGGCCTTGCCACCGGGCTTTCCGGTGGGGCAAGTTTATTGCTTGCTGCCTGAGGCGCCCCGACCGGGGAATGCCGACGGGGTTACTCAGGCAATTTTTAAAATTGCAGGAGTGCCCCTCCTTTAGGGGAGCCTGCGGGTATCCCACTCTCCCGGCCTTGTGCCAAATATTGCCGATGTGGGCGGCAATTAAATATATACCCCATTAAAAGGTCATTTTGATGGGATGTCTCCTAGCGGCTTCAGCTGCAGGGAGGCAGGGTAGTACATGTCAAGGATTCGTCACTTGACACTCAGCCCAACAGGTGAGGGGCCGGGAACCGGCCCAGCACCTGTTGGACTGAGGTACACTGCCTGGGTAATACTTAAGAGGTCCACCCTCCCAGGCCTTGCCACTGGGCTTTCCGGTGGGGCAAGTTTATTGCTTGCTGCCTGAGGCGCCCCGACCGGGGAATGCCGATGGGGTTACTCAGGCAATTTTTAAAATTGCAAGAGTGCCCCTCCTTTAGGGGAGCCTGCGGGGTTCCCACTTTCCAGACTTTGTGCCAAATAATTCTGAGGTGGGCAGCATTTAAATAGCTACCCCATTAATAGGTCCAAAATATTGCAACATCCTCCCTTTTTTTTATAATGGGGAAGTCCCTTGTGTTTGTTCTGCTCAAAAATAAATATATATTTTTATATTTACTTAGACATAACAAAAATTAGAAATCATTTGGATCTTAGAATTTTAGCATTTAAAAAGACGCCATTTTTAATTGTGTTCAAATGTCAAAAAGGAAAATTACAAAGATTTTTTTTTTTTTAAGCAAAAGTATTAATTACGCATTAGTAGTTTAAAGTGTTAATACAAATAAAATGGATTCCTTTTTTATCTCGTTTTTTATGAAATGGTATTTTATATCTATATGCTTAGATTTTTGGTTGATTATCGTGTTCTGTGCTAAGACTATACTGGCTTGATTATCACAATTAATTACTATGGGGCTTGTAATCAATTCTGGCTCCAAAATAGTCTTCAGGATATTTTTAAGGTAGAGTGCTTCCTGGGTCGTGTGTGCGAGCGCGATAAATTCTGCTTCACACGTAGAGAGAGATACAATCTGTTGCTTGTTAGATTTCCATGAAATAATAGGCCCATTTTCTGAGAGTCTGAAAAAATATCCAGATACACTCTTGCGATCTTCGTCGTTTGCCCAGTCTGCATCCGAAAAACCTTCTAATTTTAGGGGATTTCTTGATTTTCTAAATACTAACTTCTGTTCTTTGGTTCCTTTTAAATAAGGTAGGACTTGTTTAGCTCTGTTTCAATCCTTCATTGTCGGTCGTGATAATTTTTGTGACAGTTTTGTTACTGTATAGCATATGTCGAGCCTGGTTGCAGTCATTAAATATATAAGACTACCTATAATTTTGCGATATTGTGTGTCATTTATTATTTCAGATTCTGTGTGTATATTTTTATTAATATCATTTTCGACCGGTGTAGAGCGTTTCTTGCACTCTCCCATTCCAAATTTTAATAGTATTTTGTCGATGTATCTCGATTGAGTCATCGTAACAAGTCCTTTGCTTTGAGTAAATTCTATCCCCAGAAACCAGGATATTTTGCCAAGATCGGTCATTTTGAATCTTTTACTTAATTTGTTCTTAACATCAGTTAACATTATGTCACAATATGATGCGATTAAAATATCATCGACCCACAAAACCAAAATCAGTAGTTTATCGTCTTTGTGTTGGGTATATAAACAGGGGTCTACAGCGCATTGTCTAAATTGTTGTTTAATAATATAATCATGGAATACTGTGTTCCAACACTGAGCACTCTGCTTTAGACCATATAATGACTTGTTAAGTCGCCACACACTATTTTTATTTTTCATTATAAATCCCTCTGGAAGGGTAATATAAATTTCACAGTCTATTGGGGCATTCAAATAAGCATTTTTTACGTCCATTCGATGGATGTTTAGGTCATATTGTGATGCGACTTGCATTAAAATTCTGATTGTCGTTAGGTTTGTGGTCGGTGAAAACGTAGAAAAGTATTCTTTACCGTAAATCTGAGAGCACCCCTTAGCAACAAATCTTGCTTTGTACTGTTCTATGCCTGATGCTGTACTCTTTTTTGTAAAGACTCATCTGGTAGAAATAACATGTTTATCTCTTGGGAGAGGCATTACCGTATAGGTATCATTTTCGGTTAAGGCATCTATTTCTTTTTTCATGGCAATTTTCCATTCATCACAATGTTCTGAATTAATTGCTTTATTGAAGCTTTTTGGCGCATTTTCCATTGAATAGCAATAGTCGATTTGATAATCTTTTATATTGTCGACCACAAAAAAATCGGGTCGTCTTCTATTTCTTTTGGGATATCGACTTTATCATCATCATCATCATCATCATCATCATGGACACTCTTGTCTCCATGATTTTTATTGTTTTCATTTGTTCTAATTATTTGAGATAATATAATTTCATCCTCTTCATATGACGGGTTTTTGTCTGTAAAATTAAACGTGTCTGTGAATTTTACACACCGGATTCTTTTTATTTTATTTTTTTCGGGGAAAAATATTAAATTGGCTTGACTGTTTTTAAACGTGTCTGTGAATTTTACACACCGGATTCTTTTTATTTTATTTTTTTCGGGAAAAAATATTAAATTGGCTTGACTATTTTTATCGTATCTAAGAAATATACCTCTGTCGGCTTTAATATTCAATTTACTCTTTTTCTCTCTATATGCGAAGCAAGTTGAACCAAATATATGCATTCTGCTTAAATTTGTTTTTTTACTGCAGAAAGATTCATATGGAGTTTTAGATAGTGTTTTGTTAAAGCACCTGTTGCGTATATAGGCTGCCGCCATAAGTGCATACGTCCAGAGGTTTTTAGGGAGTTTTGATTCAATGAGTAGGCATCTTGCCATTTCAAAAAGTGTCCGCCACGCACGTTCAGCAGTCCCGTTTTAGTGTGGCGATCTAGGAGCTGATGCTTCATGCCTGATATGATGGTTAATTAGTAAAAGTTCAAAGTCTTTATTGGTGAATTCCATACCATTGTCAGAGCAAATACACTTGATTTCACCGTAGGAGGCCATGTCGGCTAGATATTTCTTAGTTGCTAGCACGGTATCAGATTTGTTCTTTAAAAAGTAAACCATTATTAAACCTGAATGGTCACCTACGAAATTCAACACATATCTATAATGTTCTCTGGCCATCGGTTCTACGGGACCGTTCAAGTCACAATACACCATTGATAGGATTTTTTTGGCCTTTTTGTCTGGTATCTTGTTTTGATAGTTTGTCATTTTCCCTTGCGTACAGACGTCGCAGTTGAAGGTTTTTGATGTTTGTATTTGCATTCCATCAACTACAGTCGGCAACTTTTTGATATCAGGAATATTGCAGTGTCCAAGAATTTTATGCCATGTCTGTAGATCATGGCAGGTGGTTTTTGATGGGGCTACGCTATTTAAATAATATAGTCTTCCATTTTCTTTAATGTCGAATACAGTTCCATTCGGGTATACCAGTTTTGATTTATTGGGGCTAAAGTTTATATTTGCACCTTGTTTTGTGGCAGCTTGTACAGAAAATATATTTTGTTTAAATTTTGGGATTAGAAGAGCGTTTTCTAGAATACAGAAACACAGTTCACCTTTATTTGTGGATTCGCTTTTTTCTGTGATCATTTTTTCAGTTTCTTCGTAACTTCTGAGTGCTACCTTGAATTGGCTAAAAGTCATGGGTTTTTCTTTCTGGGTTATTACGGTGGTAAATGGCTTGAAATCACTCGGTAATCCCTTAAGGACCATGGAAATTAACAGACTGTCACTTATAACTTCACCAGACATTTTTAAAGAATTTGCAGTTGTCTCGGCTCTTATAATATAATCAGTAATAGTTTCGGCTTCCATTCGTTTTAGAGAGGTCAGTTCAGTGTACAAAGAAATAATTTTAGGTTTTCCTTTCGATAAATAATGCTCTCTCAATATGTTTAATGCTTTGTAGCCGTCGTCCAGGGCTTCTCTCATTACCAGTGATAGACTTCGGGCATCTAAACACTGTATTAATTCCGCAAAGACAGTTGCGTTCTTTTCAATGAAGTCGGGGTCGTTTCTGTTTTCAGGTTGTGTTTGTAGTACTTTGTGTAGCTTTTGGATTCATAGATATCCTAGAAATTTAACTTGCCACAATTCGAATTTTGATTCGGATCCATCGAAATAAAGACGCACGCTGGGCGCATAACTTCTAGAAGTGTAAGCCATTTTGAGTTTCAGAACAGTTTCAGATGGTTCGCTGTCACACACAAGTCCTGGGAGGTGACTTGTTTGTAGTAGACAGTTCCACAGAACAAAATATTCTTACTGTGTCGAAACCCGGGAAAAGAACATGTGAAATTGCTCCAGAAAAGGTTTAATATTTATGAAGCAATTCTGGTTTCTGATTGGTTGGTAGCAGAACGTGAATTAATTTGATTTGTCAGTTCTTAGCAGCATCGTTTATAAATAGAATCGTCCGACTGTGTGGGATCATACCCCATTAATAGGTCAAAAATATTGCAAAAATATTACATATTATTTTTTGTTACAAAGACTTTTTTTTTAGCAAAGATTTTTTTTTGTTACAAAGACTTTTTTTAGCAAAGATTTTTTTGTTACAAAGACTTTTTTTAGCAAAGATTTTTTTTGTTACAAAGACTTTTTTTAGCAAAGATATTTTTTTGTTACAAAGACTTTTTTTAGGAAAGATTTTTTTTGTTACAAAGACTTCTTTTAGCAAAGATTTTTTTTGCTACAAAGACTTCTTTTAGCAAATATTTTTTTTGCTACAAAGACTTTTTTTAGCAAAGATTTTTTTTGTTACAAAGATTTTTTTTGTAGCAAAGATCCATATTCAACACTTTCTTTATAGTCGCCACTCCGACTAAAATCCATCTTCTCTCATAAAGGTCCATATTGCCTTGTTTGGATCCTGTCGCTCTTTTTTCTTTCAGCTTCTCAATAAATTTCGTTGTGCAATCAGAACACGATCATTTCTGCTAGCCAACGGTGGGCAGTGACTCAATATAACCATCTAAATTGAGTCCGAATCTCTTTTTAAAATATAATGCAGCATGATGTAATCTCCGTCAGAAACACATCCAATAATCATAACTAAGTGTTATTCCACCCAAATGGATCAGAGGGGATTCCAAATTGCATTGTTATAATGACTGACCTTATGCAGTCAAAACGTTTTAGCCAAGGTAACCTCCAATTTTTTTTCAGGTGTATCTCTTCAGACTCGGGAGTCTGTACAGATTCTGATATGGAATGCTACATGGGTATCTTATACTCGTTCCATTTGCCATGATTGGTAGAAGTCTTAATTTAAAGGGCTTCATTCAAAATTCTATACCAGATTCCTTAGCTTGACAGAAAAATTTTAAAGTTTGGCAAAATGCACCTGGAGAAGGTTGGAGATTACATCAGCTGAAACGTTGTGAGAATACCACTCAAGATGAGAATAGTAGTTTGAATAAACTAAATAATCCAAATCATCAATCCTCATCTTAGAAATTCAGAAAATCTTTAACCATTTACTTTTCTTGTTTTTTTTTTCCATAAATCCATCTCTTTATGTAATGCATGGATGTTGTTCAAAAACTAATGCCTCCTATTTTTTTATGCTGCCTGAATAGATCAGAGGGGATTATAAATTACATTGTTATGATGACTGAACTTATGCATTCATGACCTGAAAGTTTCATCTCTCTGTTGCAGATATTGATAGTGTGAGACTCTAAGAAAACAAACTCTTTCATGGATGTGTGTCAAAAGCAGAGATGTGTCAGTGAATTACTAGAAAAACTGCATTGAGAATGGTGGTGACTATGTAGAAAAATAAATCCTGGTGCGCAAAAGGTCGCTCATTTTAATGGTACCATTCTCGTCTTCGTGGCTCTTCAATTTTTTGAGTTAAAAAAATAGTAGGCTTTACTTTTGGAATGACCATTGTCAGAACGAAAAACAAAAGCAAAAAAAAAAAAAAATAGGATAAAGGGAGATGATTAGTTGGTAAGTTACCCTTGGCTTGGAAATGATTGATGGAGGAGGTTCCTTGACCTTTTCATTTAGTAGAGCTCTTTGAGTTGGTCCAAGACCATCATTGTCCAGTTTAATTCCTCCTATACCGCACAGCCTGTTGGTTCGGATCAGTTCCCCTAAATAATACAAATAACGAGAGAAAACTTTATGACTTTAATATATATATATATATATATATATATATATATATATATATAATTATTTTACTATAATAATTATTAAATACCTACAGACACTAGTATTTCATCCTTTTGGGAATCTTCAGTGCAGGGTCTCATGATTAACACCAGTTGATAGATTCAAACCCGGTGACAGAAGCCATGTCTGGCTTCATTAGCAAGGACCGTATCCACTTGGCTACCATTAACCGCGTGAAATAACATTGAAATTTAAACATTTTATTTTTAAATGTTTTTTACGTCAGTCAGAGTGATCTAATCATAATACGATGATCTGTGCATAAGAGCTAAATTAACCAGCTTAATTCAACTGAAAAGGCTCAACGATAAGAAACGAGTTTCTTAAAGTGGATGACATATATATATATATATATATATATATATATATATATATATATATATTTATATATATATATATATATATTTATATTTATATATATATATATATTCCCCCAAAAGCTCTGACCTTGATGGGAGATTAAAACTTGCGAATATGATTTCAAATGATCTGAAATAACAGCAAGAGGAGACTTGATTCCAAATATTTCTCATATGTTATATCTCGCCTCTTTGGTTTTCATGCATAAAGTAAATTTCATAGCATATAAGGATTATTTGATACTGGAGATATTCATAATCGTACTCTATTTCTAAAGAGAGGAGATATAACGTATGAGAAATATTTACCATTGGTATGTATCTTGTTAAGTGTGGAGCTATTCTGTAGAACAAAGATGGTGATAGTAAATCCAGTTGGCGAAGAATCAATGCAATTACTATCTTGAGTGTTGAGTGATTCTGTAGAATAAAGATGGCAGCAGGAGATCCAGCCGGCAAAGAATCAATGTAATCCCGATCAGCAGTGGTTCAGTCATGTCAAGACGGAGACTGATTAGCGAACTGATTGGAACCCAAAATTCGATATTTTTATAATGAGGTCAGAAACTTCTTATTGGTTGATTGTCCTAACATGTAGTTATAAATAACATTGTCCAAATTCTGGGAGTCATACCCTACATGTTTAGTAAAAATATTTTAGCATATCTGATATAGATTTAAAAAATAATATAAAGAAATTTAAAATAATATAATTGAAGTTTTGAATCAAGTCTCCTCTTGCTGTTATTTCAGATCATTTGAAACCATAGCAGTAAGTTTTAGTCTCCCCTCCATCAAGGCCCGAGATTTGGGGGAAATATTAGATATTTTGTAATTCATATGCAGAACTAGGAAAACAAATGACTGATTGAAACATTTTATGACTGTGAAATGGGGTATATAATTTTTACAAAAATTTGACAAAAAATTAAGAAAAATGGACATTCCTCTTAATATGCATCATAAACGGCAAAGTCTACACTTACTAATACACAAATTAAGCTGAAGGCTGTTCAAAAAATCTTTGTTTGTAAAAATCTAATGATTGGTTGCTTGTTTCTAAAAGGTTAAAAAAAAATGCCAAAAATGGGCTCTGGATGATGGATCATCCCCTTAATGTGCGACCTTAAGGGCAAATGTGACATAGCACACTATACAATTCAGGTCATTAACTTTCCAACAAGCCTTCATTTGTTAAATTCTGACCAATAATCGTTGAGATTTGGAACTTTTAAAATTGCCAATAAAGGTGGTATAATGGATGGATGGAAAGAACCTTATATTTTCAAACCAATAAAATATACTCAAATTTGCCTTCATTTGTATACATAGTATCCTGGCAGGCCAGCTTCAGTTTTGCTGCTTTGGGATGTATTTTGCTTAGGGTTTTTTTTTGTCTCCCCTGTGGGTTTGCCAGGCCACTAATATATATATATATATATATATATATATATATATATATATATATATATATATATATATATGTATGTATTTTCCCTTCCGAAGATTCCACGTTATTAGAAATAGATACATAAGTATTTATTTATTTCCAAAAAACTTTCTGAAAATGAATAAATACTTGTGTATATATTCCTATTAACGTGATACCTTTAAAGAAAAATATTTATAGCTTTAGTATCGCACTATCTAAATGAGAACTGTATGTTATTTATTCATGTGTAATCACTTCCCCAAGTAGTTACATTACATATAAACTCTCTCCCTCTCTCTCTCTCTCTCTCTCTCTCTCTCTATATATATATATATATATATATATATATATATAGTCATCCACATACGGTACTGTTTCACTGTATCACAGCTCATCAGTGCGGCTAGACAAGCAACTACCTAAAGCCAGGATCGTAATTTGACCACCCAAACGACAGCCGAAGCTTCTAACCGTTACGCTATTTGGCTGCTGCTAGGCGGGTAATGAATTAACAATGTTTCGACATCGTCCAAACGCCTAAGCTTGATTTGTTTACACAAAAAGCATCGCTTAAATATGCTAATGGAAGTTTGTATATCACTTCCCAATATGCTCAACCCAAGATAGGGAGCATTAGGTAGCATTATTTCATTTAAGCAAACATAACAGAATTCTTGTTTGATTATACCATTTCTTTATTCTTTCAATCTTTGTAACGTTTTTTGTTTTATGTATGTAAACAAAAAAAACAAAAAACAGCAAAAAACAAATAATCTATAAAAGCGATACACTCCTTTTACTTCCATTAGATGCATTGGTAAAGTGTTGGACTTCAATCTCTAAAGTCCTGGTTTCGAATCTTGCTAGGTCTAGCAACGTTAGATTATGAAATACGTGCCAGTAGATAATTACACATGCATACATACATACATAAGTACATGTATACATACTAGTATTGGAACGATTAATCGGAATTGGAAAAAATCAGAACTTTTGGGGTTATTGGAATCGGAAAAATATGTGCCTATTTTCCGATGCCAAAAACGATTCTTTCTTTTAATTATCTTTTTCATTTGATTTTGTTAAAACAAAATCTTCCACTGCTGGTAGTAATGATAAAATAATAAATATTTATTGATTTTAAGTCACCAATAAAACAAAAATCGATAGATCATCCCTCACAAGTGTGTTTTACGTTTAAGAAAATGTAAAGACATTTGAGATGTGTATTTATTTATTTATTTGCAAACTATTATCCTCATCTTCTTTTTTTATAGTTGTTGTTTTCACGATGTTTCGTCTAACTATTCCTCTGGCCTTTGTCAGGTTTTAAACCGTGATGGGATAGGAATGCTGAATCTTCAACTCTATCTTCAATAATTACTGCCTTCCATAGTTGTTGTTGTTGTTGTTGTTGTTGTGAAAACAACAACTATATAAACAAAAAAAAGATGAGGATAATAGTCCGCAAGTAAATAAATAAACATACAAAATTACTCATCTCAAAAAAGAATTCCAATAATTAAAATAATATATTTAAGATGTGATTTTACGGTAATCGAGAAAAAAATAACAACTCTATCGTTAAATATTTAGAGATTTATAAAGAATCTGAATTGGAATCGATAACTGTATCAGAATTGGGAATTTAGTATGGAATCGGTAATTGTATCGGAATCGGGAAAAATATTGGAATCGTCCCATCACTAATACATACATACCTGCATTACTTGGAGTGCCTTTCAGGCTGTCACTTTCCAAATCAAAATTCTTGATCTTATTGACAAGACTTATGCATTGCTCCCGAGAACGTTCCAACTCAATTTTGACCAACATCTTTTCTTTTAGGACCTTCTCATACTTCATCTGGTATAGTTGTAACGTCGGTTCATATTGAACGTACTGGCTCTTTAATCTGTAATAAGAAGAAAAATAAACGACTCATTTAAAACCAAAATGCACTTAACATAGAGGATGTTCTAGACATATTTGATACTATCTTGGAAGATAAAGCCTCATATCCTGGCTAATAATTGATGCATTCTCAAAATTTGAAGTGCATCTCTTAGAGATTATTATTTATTTATTTATTTTTTTTTGCTGAATACTGTTCACTTAAAAAATTCACCTTGTGTCTCCATCATGTCACGCAAGCAGAACCTAAACCTGGAGCATATGGTCCTCATATTGTTCTTCAAAATTTTGATCATGGCAGGCAACTTGTCCTTGGTGTTGCGGGTGGCACAGTTGGTGTCTTTTACAACTGGAGCTCACACATAAAAATCTGGTGGTCATGTCTTTGGAGAAATCAGAAATGTACAAGTGACCCACACTGATAATTAAATTGTTACACTTATCAAAATACTACTTTCTCTTCTCTGTTGGCTTTCTACCTAAGCAGGGGTCAATGTAGCAGGCATAAACACACCATATTTCTCTTTTTTGTGTACTTGTGAGGTGACTGTGTCACACGGTAACCAACTAGCTTTCAGGGTGTACTAATTTTCACCGATCCTTGAAAAAAATGCTTCCTGCCCCTTTTGGGTATTGTATTATTTAAGGCACTTCCTACCTGAGAAGGAAAAGAAAACTCTTGGAAACCAAATTATATTGGAGAAACGTAATAAAAAGGAATACATACCTGGGTAGTATCCCAAATAAGCAATCCTGCACCCTTCATAGACTGGACAAAATAAAAACTTGGACATTCTGACCAAAGAACTAGGAAACTAATGATTATGCCTAGTGCATTGCATCTGGCAGATTGTAACAGAGCGCGGATGTGTGCACGGCGGCTGTATGCAAATATTGAGCCGTGTGTGAAGTGATGTCACAGAGAGGAAGAAAAAAAGATATAATGAAAAGGAATGCGTGTGCAAATGAGGGATTACGTTTGATAGAATCATGATCATGTTTTATTCGGGAAAGTGCCAGAAATAAATGTCATTATTTGAATGGAAAAAAAGTGAGTCAAGCTATTCTTTGTCTTGGTTTCCTTTGCAATGGAGTCTACAATGTGTTGGATCTCAATTGTCTACATGCTAACATGTGTGTAAACTATGTTACAGGATGACGCTAATTAACTCTATGCAAAGGAGAGAAGGATAAGAAGACTTATAAGTATTAAAGACTGTAATAAAAGATCTAGGAGAGTATATAACCCAAAGTACAAAAAAGGCTGATTACTGCTGCAAAAAAGCACTTCCAAAATTAACCATAGAAAAAAGACTGAAACTTAGAAACAAAATGGTGGGAAAAGCAAAATGGAAAGAGAAGCAGCTACATGGACTGTTTATAAGACTGATTCAAGAACATAATTGCAAAAGTACATGAACATGTCTATGAAAAGGACACTTGAACAAAGAAACGGAATTTCTACTGACGGCTGTATAAAACAAAGTAACCAGAATGAGCTATCTAAAAGTCAAGAAAGGTAAAACCCAAGAAAAAAAAAAAACAACAACATGTAGACTCTGTGGACAAAGAGACGAGATGGTAAATCATAGAAATGAATGTAGCAAACTAGCCCTAAAGGGAATGCAAAAACAAACACGTCTGTATGGAGAAGGCAGTCCATTGAAAACTATGTAAACGTTTGCATTTTAAATATGCAAACAAAAGGTTCTAGCATAAACCAGAGACAGTATTGGAAAATGAAAAATCATGAAATTTTCTGGGACATAAATGTACAAATGAACAAACTAATCCAATCAAGGAGACCGGACATGATAATAATCAATAAGAACAAAAAAACAACAACAAAAAAAAAAAGCCTATGAAATCATAGATTTTGCCAACCAGCAGATCACAGGGTGAAGATCTAGAAAACAGAAAAGTTAGTAAATATATGGAATTTGCCAGAGAGTTGAAAGGAATTAGGAATATGAACAATTCCGAAAAATCTGTTAAAAAAGAGAGGCCAAAGGAAATTGGAATCAAAATTAGGATTGATGCCATACAATGAATGCTGCTAAAGGAAGTAGTCGAAATATTAGGGGAAATCTTTGAGTGCGAAAACCAACCCGCATAACTAACAAAAACCAACCAACCAACCAACCAACCAACCAACCAACCAACCAACCACAGATGTGGAAATAGAAATAGAACCAAAAGTATAAAAGGAACACTACATGAATCCAAGAGAACTGAAACTGCTATAAATCTCAAAATCTGTTCATACATGTTGATGATACGTCCTCGGCAACAGTCCAACAATGGCTTTGTTGTTGTCAGGCTGAGGTATGGTTCTTTTCAATCCTAAGAGGCACACTCTCCCAGACTTTACTTTCTCTCTTAAAAGGGTTTAGTTTATTGCTAATCGTCTGAGCCATCCCTGCCAGGGAATGCCGCCAGGACTTAGGCATTTGTTGTATAGTTATTATGTAACTCTTCCTCCCTCATTGTTCTTTAAACATATTGTATGAAACATGAAAAATCATGGGCAAACCTTATTTATTGAATTGGATTTAGAAATGCGATCCATAGAGATTTTCGTAAGTGATTATGCAGTCTCGTTGAAAAAAAAAAAGTAACGCCAAAACTATTTGTTATTAAGGGCATAAGCTCACATGTTCGTTTAGGTCAGTTAAAAAAAAATCCCATTTTAACAGTATTCTTAGCCGGAATAGAAAAAAAAATCCCATTTTAACAGTATTCTTAGCCGGAATAGAAAAAAAAATCCCATTTTAACAGTATTCTTAGCCGGAATAGAAAAAAAAATCCCATTTTAACAGTATTCTTAGCCGGAATAGAAAAAAAAATCCCATTTTAACAGTATTCTTAGCCGGAATAGAAAAAAAAAATCCCATTTTAACAGTATTCTTAGCCGGAATAGAAAAAAAAATCCCATTTTAACAGTATTCTTAGCCGGAATAGAAAAAAAAATCCCATTTTAACAGTATTCTTAGCCGGAATAGAAAAAAAAAATCCCATTTTAACAGTATTCTTAGCCGGAATAGAAAAAAAAATCCCATTTTAACAGTATTCTTAGCCGGAATAGAAAAAAAAATCTCATTTTAACAGTATTCTTAGCCGGAATAGAAAAAAAAAATCCCATTTTAACAGTATTCTTAGCCGGAATAGAAAAAAAAAAATCCCATTTTAACAGTATTCTTAGCCGGAATAGAAAAAAAAATCCCATTTTAACAGTATTCTTAGCCGGAATAGAAAAAAAAAGAAGCAAAATGCATTATTTTATTTACCTCATCTTTAGGAGGTTAGACACAAGGTCAAATGTTAGTTTGATGAAAGTGTTTCTGTTGAGCAAACTGGATTCGAACTTTTCAGTCTGTGTCGTTAACCAGTTAGCCACCATCATCTATCTCCAAAAATGGAACATTCGCAAATTGTTTGCAAATTTGCATGTCATTTTTGCGTAAGGATCCATCCTAATGTTCTTTGTATCACTTCAATTTCAGTATATGTAATGCAGAAGTAAATCTATTATATCCGTGCAAAGAATATCGGACAAGGATAAAAAAGGAATTGCTAGTCAGAATCAAATATCAATTTGTCAGATACAATGCTATAGCGATCTAACTTCAAGAAACTTATCAACTTTTGTTTAAATAGTAGATGTCGGTAATTTGGGAAACAACAGTTAATGGCTGTTTGGTTTTGTTTCATGGTGTAGTCGAATATGCTTATATTTTAATATGAAAGTGCACTTATTGAACAGAAGGTACAATGAGACCAGAGTAGGTTAATAATCATTTAATTGAGTTGAATTTTGATTCCTTGTTCTTTTTAAAGGAAGCAAAGACAATTCAGTTTTTCCTGATTTAGGTATTATAAAGCAGTCATCTAAGTACAATGGGATACCTTGCCGGTTATTTATTAAGTACGATAGGGTGCCTTACCATTTATTTAAGTACAATGGGATGCCTTACCTTTATTTATTAAGAATAGTGGGATGCCTTACCGTTTATTTTCTGTTATTAATTTGTTTTTTTCTTGAACCACTCTTCGATGGTGCATTCGATGGAAGTCTCGTTGCTTACGTAGTTTCACATGAATTTCTTCTGCTTTGCTAAAAGAAGGAAAAATAGGGCAAGAAAAGTACATTATAAAATTATGAAACAATGAGCACACATTTAATAGCGGTTTTCTGTTACAGGCTGAAATAACTGGCCACACTTGAAATCAGTAAAAGACTATAGCAAAACTCTGCGGAAATTACACGATGTTTTATAAAACACTGTATTCTCGTTCTCTCTACTGTAAAACTATTTTCCAGCTAAATATATTTTTTTTCATGAATTAGAATTAATGAGCCACCGAAATTGAGTAAATGCACAGGAGTTGAATTACATGAAGATTGAGAGATGATAATCAATTTGTGCAGACAAGAAGTGTAAGACTATGCAGATTAATAAGACAACTCAGACATGGAGAATATATATTTGGATGGCAAAGCTATTTTTTGTTTTTTTACTGTTATTTCACCCCAAACAAGGCGCCTTCCCACTTGGACACAAGGGGCTACTATTTGGGATCAAAATTTGCAAAGACACTATATAGGGAGTTGAGCAGCAAGATGTCTGTTCACACTACACTTGAACTTCTTCATGTAAGTACAATTAGGAAAGCAAGGATTTCAAGTGAGTCTTGAAGTTCGAGAGAAGAAACTATTAGAGTAGAAGGCTTTTCAGCATCTAGAGATCCTCTACAATGAAGGGGTGGGATTTTGCTGCTTGTCCGGTTAGATGAGCATATTTACATGAATGTACATGATACAAGTGCCTTAAATTTGTCGGACTGTTCAAAAGTTTGGTTAACACATGACCATGCGGAGAATCAGGTGGCAGTGTGATTGCACGAGTTACGATTGGATGGAATAAATTCATAGAAGTTCCGCTATTACTGATCAGCAGATTGTTAGTACTGCCAACTAAAGGAACAGTCTATCAGGTAAGTGTATACTGTGTGATAATGTATGGACATGAAACCTGGTCAATGAGGGTTAGGGTATGTGTTGCATGGAGAGAAATGATATGAGAATGATAAGATGCATGTGTAATCAAATCTGAAAGATCGGCTTAGTTCTGATTGTAACCTCTCCAGTGCAGCTCAGCTCAGGTGCATAGGCTCGTGATTGAAATGCACCCATAGCCAATACCTGTGGCGTTACCCGTGGTTTTGTCTAGTGGTCGAATTTGTCTTCGCCATCGTCATCGGTCGCTCTCCGGTTCCGTTTTCAAATCAGCTTCCAACCGTCACCTGGGCTATCGGAGAAATATATTGCATTCACAACAGCGTTCCAATCAAAGAAAAGAAAGTCAAAACTTAATTGGTTTTTCTTAACATAGAATTGATTATTGTCTTTGACTTTACAAATAATAGTTACACACTGGCCTAGTCATGCAACTTAGGGGGCTGGCAGTTTTGTTTCTTTTACCAAGTTCTCCGTTCTTCATCTACCGTCAGTCCACGGAAAGGGATCAGCGAAAAAAGACCCCAATTAACCAAGTGTTTTGTTTTTATCAAATCAGTAATTCCTCCTTCCCCCCTTTTGGAGTTATTCTTTATTTTTCTTCCCTTCCTCTCCCTCTCTTCTTTTATCCTATTAATTTGTAATCGCTTTTTCTTCTTTTGAATTTCCTCCCTCTCTCTGTTTCCCTAATTTCTACTCCTCCTTTCGGCTTTATCTATCCCCATTTTTAACCCTCATTGCACTGAGGTGTTCACTTATCATGTAATTAGGAGCTATTAGTCACCCCAGGTCGGACAATACCTGGCGGCGACCCCTCACCACCGATTCCCACCCCAAGCTGTCACTTTAAGAATCTCTGGATTTCTTCATATCGCTCAACAGAGGGTCTAAAAACAACTTTTTCGTTGTTAACGGATATACAATAGCAATAAGATAAGAACAATTATTTGTTTTTTTTTTCTTTCTGACAAAATCCCATAGACATTTCTGTTTAAAACAACATCAAACCATCATCATCATAATCATTAGAATTCAGCCGTGCGAATTCCTCTGAATTTGTGTCGACTAGCAAGGTCACTCAGCATCGCTCGGTCCGCATCATGTCACATGATGACCTCAGTAGAAGATTAAATTTGGACAGTATAAGGAGATGTGTGTAGAACAGGAGACTTTGATGGTATGGCCACATTGAAAGAATAGAGAGTTGTTGGGTAAGTAGATGTAGAAAAATTGGAGTAGCAGGGGCGATTCACAGGGGAAGGCTAAAAGCTGTTGTTGTTATTAAAGAAGAAGAAGAAGAAGAAGAAGAAGAAGAAGAAGAAGAAGAAGAAGAAGAAGAAGAAGAAGAAGAAGAAAGAACGGGAAGAAAAGGAGGAAAAAGTAGAAAAGAAAGAAGAGGAGGAAGAAGAAGAAGAAGAAGAAGAAGAGAAAAGAGGTAGAAGAAGATAAAAAAGAAGAAAAGGCAGAAGAAGAAAAGAAAGACAAAAAGAAAGAAAGAAAGAAGAAGAAGAAGGAGAAAAGAAAGAAGAACAAGAACAAGAGGAGAAAAAAGAAAAAAAGGAAGAAGAAGAAAAGAAAAAAGACAAAAGGAAAGAAGAAGAAGAGGAGGAGGAAGAAGAAAAGGAAGGATAAAAGGAAGAAGAGGTAGTAGTAGTAGAAGAAGAAGAAGAAGAAGAAGAAGAAGAAGAAGAAGAAGAAGAAGAAGACAAAGAAAGAAAAAAATTAACCTTCATTTTGGGTGGAATTTGCATACCAGAATACTTTTCTGGGATTCTTTTCTTAGTTCTTATATGAAGCAAACTTGCCACTTCTTTTATACAGATTATCTATTCGTGTTATTTAGATTCTTCAAACTACTGTTCTCATCTTTTCACAACGTTTCGATCGATGTAAACTTCGACTTTCTTTTGGTGCATCTTACCGACTCTGGAAATCTTTCTGTCACACCCTGCCTGGTCATGACCCAGTCATATCTGATAGAATGGGAGCATGTTAACTCCGTGTGATAAAAATAAGGTTTCATTCGAAATTTTGGGCAAATTCCCAAGTTTGACAGAAAGATTCCAAAAGTCTGACAGAAAAATTCCCGAGTTTGACAAGATACCCCTAAAGGAGGTTGGAGGTTACATCAGTCAGAATATTGTGAAAATAACACTCAAGATGAAAACAGTAGTCTGAAGAATCCAAATAATAAAATTCTGTCCTCATCTAAAAAATTCAGAAACATTTGAGTATTGCTTATGCAGATCAAATTAAAAAAAAAAAAATAATTGAATGTTCCTCGATTTAAAAAAAAAAAATTTATTTACATGTTTAAGAATCGAGATGTATTAAAAAAAAAAAAAATGCAAACCATAAGAAAATATGAATGACAGAATTCTAGTTATGATGATCATTCGATTTTGGAACAATTCATTTTGAAATCGTACTAAAATGTTAATTTTTGGCAACAGCGATATTTCTCAATTACATTTTTTTTTTACTTGCTTATGTTCTTTGTATTCTAATTTAAAACGTTAATTTCATATTGTTTTCTTTTTTGTTTCGCACCTACATTAATCTGGCAGTAGAATGCCGGCCCCCAAGTCCCACTCTGCTATTAGTATATCTATTGATATTATTTTTAAAGAATCACCCCCATCTTTAAACTGCTTTTTTCCCCTCCATGTTTTGTGCTGTTAAAAACTAATATACTATTAAAATCTATCACAAATTGTTAGTTTGCAAGATTAGTTTAAAGTTAATGGTAGGGTTGTAGCAATCACGAATAAGATTTATTTTCTATCGCGATTGGGGGCGGCCAGGGGTGGTAGGGATTTAATAAAATTTCTGTTTAGATTGGGGAGGGGGCGCGGGGGGCAGGGGTGGTTGCGATGTTCTACTCGGTAAATGTCGGCGTGTTACTTACGGAAAAACGGTTAATTAAACTGCAGAAGCACCTGTTAAACTACACAAATTCTTCCCCCCTCCCCGCAAAAAAGAACGAAAGATATAAAAATATTTTTGTAAACCGCTCGTTAAAACTTTATTTTTTTTTTTAGATCAATTAAAAAGCATTAAAAACTACGTAAGACAAGAAGAAAGAAAGAAAAAAAAAAAAAATGAACGTATCATGTAAGAAAAACACCATCGAAGACGGTGAAGTTCCAAATAGTCCCAAGGTCCAGGGGTTCATACCATGCAAATGGTAAATTTGCAACGGGTTTGATTATCAGATTCGTTGTCAGCAACCTCGAATACCCCTAAAAAAACAAACAAACAAATTAGAGTGGTGGGGTTCTGTTGTAGCGTAAGGTAACATTTACCTCGGAATTTATTTGTATTTTTTCACATAAGGATGTGAATTGGTGAGACCTTTCTAACAATCGGCGATCCTGATAAATTTACCTTTAATAGTCCGATGAATACACCCCATACTCTTGACTTCAATAAAATTGCGACACACGCAACCTAACCTCGGTCCTAAAAATGGATAAATCCCGATTATAAGTTGGTTATCCTACCGATCTCACATCTTACAAGTGATGACTCGCTGTGAGACATTACAGCATATTGTACAAAAATGCCGAATTTGTCACACGGGCATAAAAGAACAATAACAAAAAACAAAAAACAAAAAACAAACAAACAAACAACAGAACTTTACACACTACAATCACGGGAAATAACTCTATTTGGTTTGTTATTGCAATAAGTTGTCTCCCTTGGCACTTTAAAATAGTTATTTCCCATTATTGTTTAAGAAAAATAAAATTTGTATGTGTAATAATGAAATTATATAATTGTTTAAAAAACAACTAAAAAAAGCAGAATAATGATTTCTGATCGCTAACACAATAAATATTATATTATGATCTTAGCCGAGTGGCTTGCAGAGAGGTGGGGTGCGATGAAATAGTGACATTAAAATTAAAGAGATGGGTCCAATCATATTTTAAAAAAAAATTTTTTTTTTATTACATTTTCACCCCAAACAAGGCACATTGCCACTTTGGTGTAGGGGGCTACTATCAGGGGAAACATCTACTGGGGTATTATGTAGGGATTAGGGCAGCGAGATGTTGGTTCACGTTGTACTTGAACTTATGCATGTCAGTACAGTTGGGGAAGCATTGACCTGGAATGGAATTCCAAAGTCTAGCAGTTCTGGGGAAGAAACTACTGGAGTAGAAAGATCTTTTACATCTAGGGATCTCTACAGTGTGGGGGTGGGATTTTGCAGCTAGTCGGGTCTGTCGAGGGTGTTCACGTCGTGGGGGCACGTGCTTGCAGTTCTTCAGAGCATTCACCATTATAATACTTGTAGAACAGGCAGAGGGATGCAACGTTTCGACGATGGAACAGAGGCTGAAGCTTAGATGCCAGTTTAGGGCCTATCAGATTTGCGACTCTCTTTTGAACCCTGTCAAGGAGCGAGAGACTAGTAGCCGATGCACCAGCCCAAATATGACAGCAATACTCCATACATGGGCGAATAGTGGCCTTATAGAGGTACAGGATACTTTCAGGTGTTAGAAGTTTTCTAGCATGGTAGAGAGAGCCCACCTTCCTCGCAGCGGCCCTGGCAATTCCCTCGATGTAATTGTTCCAACTCATGTTTCCTGTGAACGTTAGGCCAAGGAGCTTGAGAGACGTACTCTCAGATAAAGAGTCGTTGGCCATTGCTATAGGTGGTAGAGAAGGCTTCCTGCAATCATTGAATGAAACCAGTTTTGTCTTGGCGGCATTGAACGTGACCATCCATTTTTGTCCCCATTCCACTACTGATTGGAGGTCATCCTCTAGTGTTTCTGCCATTACTTTAGATATATGTTCATTTGTTTTCCTGTCGTGCCTGCTATAGAGTGTGGTGTCATCAGCATATATTCCCATCTCAGAAGCAATTTTGTCGGGGAGGTCATTTATGAATATCAGGAACAGCAGAGGTCCAAGGATAGATCCCTGGGGCACTCCCGCATTTATATCATACTGTTCAGATGTACGACCGTCGAGGACAACCTGAATTTTTCCCCCATCTAAGAAGGATTTAATTATGTTAAGAATTCTACCAGTGATACCGTAAGATCTAATCTTCCTGAGGAGACCCTCATGCCATACCCCGTCAAAAGTCCTAGATATATCTAGAGCTACCGCTCTGCCCTCTCCCGCTTTGTCCAGTGAATGGTATATGTGTTCAGAGATTACAGTGAGGATGTCTGTCGTGGAACGGGCTTGTCTAAATCCATATTGTTGGTCGGTCAGAAGTATTCATATTCAAACTGCCTCCCTTTATCATATTTTTCAGTACTAGGATTTCTACTTGAGTTCTTGGGACATAGAATTAAAGAGTTGGCCTCTAATATTATTAGAGCATCACCGGGTATCTGTAGCTTATTATTCTAGTCTGAAGGTCAGGCCAAACAACTAGGGTTCGATATGTGGGTATCTAAATTTCTAAGTTAAGATTATTTAGTCTTTTTTGTTTGAAAGTGCTCTTTCTTCTGTTTGTTTCTATGGCATATTATTGGCAAAAGAAAGATCCAGATTGTCCTCAATGCATGCACATCTAAACAACATAACATTAATGTGGATATGTCTTAGAGATCGATCTTTGGAACTTTATTATTGTTAATTTTCATAAACGGCCCCCTCGATGCAATGACGCCTGGTGTAGGTATATTTGCAGATGACACCATGCTTCATTCCCGATATAAGAAAAATGAACGACTGAATCCCTAGAAAATAACCTCCTGTCGGTAGTGGAATGGGGACGAAAATGGGGGAAAAAATTTATTTCTGTAATAATGATGCAA